>NW_024581117.1:1973000-2260129 GCF_017639235.1 Corvus kubaryi
AGGAAAGGAAAGGAAAGGAAAGGAAAGGAAAGGAAAGGAAAGGAAAGGAAGATGTAGTGCTATGATATATGACATCAGGGATGAAATACTTTTTCCCATGAACCTTAGCAGTGCTAATAAACAGCTGTGATCGTTTCAAAAGAAAAAGGAACTTCTAGCAGAAGATGAACTGAAACTTATGAATGCAATTCAGGGAAACAAGGAATAGAGAGAGCAAAGGGAAAGCGAGAGTAATATAATTAAAATATTCTAGGTCCACAGGAAGTTACTGTTCAAAAGAATCTGAAGAAAGGGCTAAGAAAACATTTTTTTAGTTCTTTTTTTGTATGATAAAAATAATTCACCAAAATAAGGAACCAGAAGTCCAAACCAATTTATACACCCGATCTACTTAATAGGTTACTTGTTGTATTTTTGTTTTCTTTCTTTCTTTTAGCAAAAGTTTTGTCCTAGAGAAACTAGGTAAATTTTTTTTTCAGCTTTAAACAATTTCCATTTATTGTCATAAACTTAAAATGCTTATTGCTTTAACTGGTGGTTTGGACTGCTTCATATTTATTTACTGGCATAAAGTAATACAAGTATTATATTAAGTGTTGTCTTGACCTTGACTATCCACCAGGTGCCCAGCGACCCACTCTATCACTCCATTTCCTCACTGAACAGAGGAGACAAAATATAATGTAAAGCTCAGGGGTCAAGATAGGAACAGAGAGCTCTCTCAGCATTTGCCAACACAGGCAAAACCAGATTTGAGTAGGGGGAATTAATTTATTATCAAATCAGAAGGGCTAGGGTTAGGGTTAGGGCTAGGCTTAAGGGTAGGGTTATGAATAGGGTTAGGGGTCACCCCTTGCAACTTCCTCAGACTTCCTAGACTCAACTTTACTAATGAGCTCTTTTCCTCCTTCTTTTGAGTTGCACAGTGGGACGAGGAATTTGCTCTAAAAGTGATGAAAAAATCTAAGCACGATTAGGCTTGAGAAGTGGAAATGGTTTTTTGTATTTTTGGTATATATTTCATATACAGGGTATAATGGCATTTCCCTAGCTCCATGTTAGCTTGAAGTCCCACGTCATATATCTTTAATTTATAGAAAAGGATTATTTACTCTGAGATGATGTTTATGAACTAAAGATTTCTAGTACCACTATTCCCTTTTTTAGAATTATGTTAAAATCTATATAATTCAATAGGGAAATACATACTTTTTGAAAATTTGTTAAAATATGTTTCAGAACCTACATCTTTGGTATGATTCTGTATTTCATATGAACTTCCCATAAAAAGATTGAAGTAACTTTAGCTTCAGGGAGATCTCATAGCACAGTTATTTTATCTCTGTACTATCCAAATGGTAAAAAAAAATGCGTACCAGCCCACTTAAATATGGACAACACAGTTTTCACAAAGATTTCCAAACTGAGTTTTAGTTCTTTGGAGTACTTCAAGAATATTAAAGTATCTTAGAATGGTTCATGTTGGAAGAGACATTAAAGATTACTTTTTTCAAACCCCCTACCATGGGCTGAGAAACCTTCCACTAGACCAGGTTCCCCATAGTTCAATTTAACCTAGCTTTGAACACTTCCATGGATGGGGCATCCATAGCTTCTCTGAACAACTTGTTCCAGAATTCACCACTCTTAGAGTAAGGAATTTCTTCCTCATATGTAATCGAAACCTATGCTCTTTCTGTTTCAAGCCATTGCCCCTTGTTTTATCACTTCTTGGCCTTGCAAAAAGTCCCTTTACATCTCTCTTGTAGAACCCCACATGGTACTGGAAGGCTGCTGTAACATCTCCTGAAAGACTTCTCTCCTTCAGGATGAACAACACCAACTCTCTCAGCCTGTCTTCACAGCAGAGGTGCTCCAGCCTTCTGATCATCTTCATGGCCCTCCTTTGGACTCACTTCAGGAAGTCCATGTCATTCTTATGTTGGTGGCCCCAGAGCTGGATGCAGTTTTCCAGGTGGGGTCTCACCAGAGCAGACTAGAGAGAGAGAGAGAATCACTTCCCTCAACCTGCTGGAAATGCTGTTTTTAAACACAGTTCAAGATTTCTGGGCTGCAAGCACACATTGCCAGGTTATGTTGAACTTTTGATGTGCCAGCACAAAGACCTTCTTCCCAGGGCTGCTCTCAATCCGTTCTCCACCCAGCCTGTATTTGTGCTTGGGGTTGCCCTGACCCAGGTGACCTTTCACTTGGCCTTGTTAAACTTCATGAGGTTTGCATGGCACTGCCTTTCAAGCCTGCTAAGGTCCCTCTGGAAGGGATCTTTTTTTTACTACTTTATTAGGAAAATTATGAATCATTAAATTTTGGCCTGAAGAAAATATATTCTCTGCATTTGTTTCCTATATAAAGTTCTGTTTATCTTAATGTAAAACAAGGCAAAAAATGTGGCTAGTTTCTTTTATTTTATGGTGAGAAAGTTATTATATGGTTTGTTTTAAAAGGCAATGATGGAGTGATGTCATGAAATATATTCTAGGTTAGTATTTTAACTTTTAACTATGACTTTGAAAAATAAAATGTACTGTGAAAAGAAAGAGATAGAGTTGTTCAGTCAGAATTCAGTGCAAATTTCTGGTTACACTTCCTAGGTTATTAAAAATAATACAGTTTATCTGAAGCTATTCACAAAGTGATCAACAAGCACATACCTTGAAAATGCATGAGTTCATAAAAAAAAGGAAGAAAGTAACACTCAGCCCACCTCAACTCCTACTATTCAGTTTACTTAAAAGGAGAAAGTAAAATTTCCGAGTTATCAGGAGAAGCTCTACTTTAACATTTGCTCTTTTCCTCTTAGATTGATCATGTTATTTGAAAAAGACAGGAAATTGAGATGCCTGCTCAGAAAATGATCCAGACAACCTTTTCTTATCATGGAGTCAGTCTAAGTGAGTCATGATTTTTACTGAATCACTGCACAATTCAATTGGTAGCTGCAGTCATAGAATCATAGATTGGAAGGGGCTTTTAAAGGTCATCTAAACAAACTGTCCAGCAAATGAGCACAGATATCTTCAACTAAATCACGTTAAAAGTTTTCAAGAATGAAAGGGTATTGGTGAGTGGTTATTGGTAAGCTTTAGGTATAGCTGCCCACGAGAACAGAGAAGATTAAACAGCTGTATAGGTGTCCTGGTCTCTCAGAGCACCTGTTTGAGGGTGGGGGTAATTGCTGCAAGTTAAAGAACAGGCGCTGCCATTTAATACCATGATAATGCACCAACAACAGTATCACATTAAACTCCCTGTTTTGCATCCATAAGTTGATTCAGTGATGGAAGTATGAAGAAGTGATCAGTAAGTATGGCTCCCCATTGATATCCGTTAGGATATCAAACCCTAACAGGCAGGGATAGTCACCACTATGCTATAGGCTTACTCTGCAATGAAGTCCTTTAGATAGATTTTAAATGTTGAGCACAATTTGATGTGCAATTGAGTAACTATAAAGAAACCAATTTCTTTAATTTTAGTCTGTAAATAAAAAAGTACATAAAGACCTGAATGCAGTTAGTGGAAAATACAGAACAGGAAAAAAGAAAAAAATTAACTTAAGTTCCTATTTCATCCATTACATTTTATTAGACTTCCAATTTTCATTAGAATATGCCATCTATTTTTCAAAAGCCAAAATATCCTCCTGGTAGATTCTCTCTAACTCCAAAGCTTCTTGTTTGTTTATTTTCTCATTGAGTATTAACATTCAATTTATTTGGGCTTCTAAAAGATCATTTATTTGTAATAGCCTCTACCTTTTACACTGCTTCTTGGTGGTGCTTTTATAGTCTGTATTGTTATGTTTGGATAACTCAAATGTAGATCTCTTTCTTAAAAGTGAATGTTTGTGTGCTGGATTTGTTTCACCTACTGTCTCCACTATAGCATTAAATTATAAATTATTAAACTATCAATTATTAAATTATAGTGTATTAAGCAGTTTCCTCTCATATTTTTCTCAAATTAGCCTCCATGGATTTAATAAAAAAAAAAAAAAAAGAGGATGGTGTATTTGATAGTAGTTGGTCATTAAATCCCAAATTTTATTTCTCTAGCCCATCTTGATGCGTCATCAATCCTGTCCTTTTGTGGACAAATGTCTGTCACTATTAATACCCCAAATTTTCAACTGGTCAATTGTTTCTGGATTTTTGTCTTGAGCAATACCCTGTGTTAGTCTTACTATTACATTTTTAATATTACACTAGGGTTTTCTGTTTTGCAAGAGTGTTTTTATGCTACAGTGTTTTATAAAATCCTTCAAATGCAGTGCTGCTCCCAGTATGTGCTACGTCACAGTTCCCACACAGGTGCTAGCCATATCCTACTAATTACTCTCCTTCACTCAGGTCTCTGACATGCCTATTTTATCAGGGTGATTGATGCCAAGCACTGTAGTGTCTCATTTTATTTTTAGGATGCCAGAATTCATGTTGTTTAGCACTAGTAAGTGTTACTTTAGCCCACTGACTCGATACTGCATGCCCCAGTCAGCTGGCAATTTTATTTGTCTGTTTTATTTATAGGTTGGTTTGTGGTTTTGGTGGGGTTTTTTCCTTCCTGGCATTTTCAGAAACACATTAAATGTCAGTCATAGATGCTTTGGCCCTGTCAACTCAAACCGTATGTTTTTCTGTCCCTGACAATTTTTCTCAAGCAGCTTTTCCATGACCTTTTTAATTTTGTGTTATAACAGTCTGGTTCCATTAGAATTAAGGTGTAACCTCTCCTTTCAGATCAAATCTTCTTTCCACAGAGTTCAAGAGTTTCTGACATGCTTGAATCTTTACTCCTTGCATGATTATCTCTTCCTTGCATAAGATTCCAGGTCTCTATACATCCTACACCTCTCATAGTATTTCAAATTATGAAGGTCTCTCTTATCCTGAGATAAAACCCCAGAACATCTCTCCTATACTGGTACCATATGTACTGTGACTAATAGCTTTTCTCCTACATCCCAAGTGCCCATACATAACTCTTAAGGTGAGTTCACAATCAACACACAAGTCACAGTCACTCAGTCTTTACTCCTCAGTCTCAATCTATATATTTGAGACTGGAAACTCTCTGTTACATCCTTAATTTAAGATCTTGACTCTTTGATCCCCTTTTATTGGGAAACTGCTACCACTTTTATATGTTTTGGAGAAGATATTTTTTGGATTCCTGTTCATATAGCTGCTCTTTTGAAAATATTACTCAGTTTCTTCTCTAAACCTACATTGTATCTATTTTAAATTAGTAAATGTTAAGAAATACACATGACCTTAAAAAAAGAAAAGACAATGCAAAAGGCAAGCTGGTCTGAACTGTCTGTAGCTTTTATAGCTCAAGGATCTGTTCCTCAACTGGCCAGCTGGTACTGTTTTTCCTTACTCTGAACAATCTCTTTCACTTGAGACACATTGCCAAGACTGTTCATGTTGTCCTACAACTCCCATGTGAGTCAATGGCTCTAAAGCCTCAGAAGACCCTCTTCTACCTCAGTGATTCTTAGATATTGAGCCAGCACACACAGTCGCCTCCTGCTCCTCACACCACTCTTACATTCTTCCTAGTTTTCTTTCGTGCCAGGAGCCAGTACCCCTTTATCTTTCCCTTCTTCCTTCTGCTCTTCCCAAAGAAGATGTTCTTTCACAAACCCTGCTCTCTGCACTATGTATATAAAACTAAAACCAAGTTTACAAGTAGTTTCGTACACCACTCTGGTCTAATCTGGTTACTGTAAATGAATGCTTAATACTTATTCTATGTATCCCTTCATCATCCCAAACAACAATGCCACTCCAAAAGGGAATATGAATTTGCATGTCTGTAATTTCTTCAAAGTTAAAAGGAAAATTTAGAAAATAAGAAAATCTTCATTATGTTCAGTCATCAAAATCATTGTAACTATTTCCAGGAAAAAAAAAAAAAAAAAGAGCCTGCAATGTCCACCTTCTGACAATTTTTTTTTCTTAAAACTCATTTCTAGCATATATCATGTGATCTTACTTGTACTCTTTAAAGACGCATGGGTTTTTTATCCTGTGTGACTTTCTACTTTAGATGCATTTCTCTAACAATCCTGTTTCTCAATAAATAATCAGTGGAAAGGTTGGCAACAGATAAAGTAATAAAGCATTCAGAAAATCCCTGCTATAATTTGTCTGAAAATAAAAGCAGAAGAAATGCTAGTGATAATATATTTCTTTCTTACTAAGGTATTTCTGAAAGAACATTTCAAAGCATACATAAATTGGACCAATTCACCTCCTCAATCCTCATGACACCAGGGGATGCTTCTAGAAATTTCTTTTATTATTTCATTGAAGGAAATTTGATTGCTGAATATTAAAATGAAAATACAATCCTTTAAATAAAAACAAAATTGTCTATACTGCTGAGAAGTACTGAAAAATGATGATTAACTCCTCTGATCCTATTTAATAAATAGGAGTAAAATTGTCTTCTTAAAAGTCACAAAATAATTATCACACTCGTTAAATTTGGTTTTCTCTGAAATATGGCAAAATTCAAGGTGGGCGAGAGATATTGCTACCTGCAGGTAGCAATATCTCTGATAGATGTGTATGGTATCATCAGGTATATTATCATGTAATGATATCACTGTTTGTGTTGCCCATTACACCATGTCCATCTTGCTGGCACATAAATCTGTAAGCTAGACATCCTGTACTTGGAGGTTGATATTTATAAAATCTGAACTATTTCCCTGGTGTCCTTCAGGCCAGTGGAGACACTGTTAATATCCATTATTTAAGAGAATGTTTGGATCCAGAGAATGAGTGCACTCTGTACAAAAACAAAATAAAAAAAAATTGTACCTACTTAAATACAAAAGCAAAGGTAAAGCAAAAACAAACAAAAAACCCCCACAAACCAAACCAAACCCTACCCCCAAAATAACCCCAAACAAACACTATCTAATAAATTTCACTAAGACTGCATCAGGTGAGGAATTTTACACTAGTATTTGTCATGAGTCTGATCAAGCTAGTTATCACCAAAGATTCAAGAGGTTATTACTCTTACTAATTCCCTGACATTCTTAGTCTGGAATCCAGATACCATTATACACTGATAGTTATGAATACTGTTCTGACAGACCTGAGAGCAATGTCTCTGGGAGCAAGAGCTGTGAGTACAATATAATTCAAAACAGATTTTAAAACTTTACCTTGAACCAAACAAGAACAAAAAAATTAAGTTAGGCTCCATCCTTTAGTTCACTAGGTTGGAACAGAGGACAATATTGAAAGAACATGTGGGGGTCATTCATGAAGCACTGACTGAAAAGTCACTGAGAAGACAAGCATAAACAGCACCAGTTCCTCAGTAATTTGAAGGAGAGTTTTTTTCCTTCATATCTATCCAGGAGTCACATTCTTTTTATACCTCTTCCCCAGGGAAAAAAACACAAAAAACCAAACAAAACAAATAAACCAGGGCTCTAAAGCTTCAAGTATGGCTATGGAGATATCTTTTTATCATTTTCTACTTCCATCACATGGTTTCCAGCACAGGAATGTGTGGGAGCTCTGATGGAAAAATATCAGATCAGAATATAATTTGATTTATTCAAATCAACATTCAAAGTCACAATGATGTGCTATTCACAATTTTTTTTTGTACTTCTGTCTTTACCTTTTATCAACACTATGAATACAACTGTGGAAAACATTTGGTATTTATTATTAAAAGCACATGAAATTGCAAGGAGATGGTGCTCAAATCTGTGCTGAATCCTGCTCTCAGGAAACTCCATTGCAAAAATAGTATTTATGTACATGATTGCATGTTGAACCCCTAAAATGATATCACTTCTGGCTGTATAACTGCAGCAGCTTCAGAAAGCTAAGGTGTATTCTTTTTGAAATCTTTAATGCACAGCATATAACAGATCTTCTCATATCTGATTTAGGAATTGAATGAGGCAGATTAGAATACTATTTCTTCTGCTATACTTTACACACAGTCTACTTACAGACCTTTGAGTTTATGTGCTATTTGAGCTGATAATACTCTATCTTGTAATTGATAGAGTATTTGCTTTTGTAAAGCAAATTGTAATTTGCTTTTGAATGTATGTTTTTTTCAAAGCTGTGGTATAGCTTTATCTCAATAAAAAATGCTTAAGAAAAGAAGAAAGAGTAAGGGTCAGGTGCATCTATAAACAGTTTGCTGAAAATTAATTTAAATGGCAACATCAATCAAAATAGGGGTGTTGTAATTTTCTTATTCCCAGCCTGTGTGGGTGAGAGATTTGCTGTGTCACTTCTGCATGAAGCTCGGCAAAACTGACCATACTTTCTTTCCCAAAAATTCATGACAGCAAAATATGTTCATAAAAGTATTCTCTGGTCTCATAGAAGGAATAATATGATTTCAGCTGTATACAGTAACAGCATCCTGCAATCATTGAATTCAGGCAACTGATAGCTTACATCAAAATACTGAGTTCGGGAGGCATTTTCATTTCAGGACAGGAGATAATGGAATTACAGACTTTACTTAAACATAGTAAATGTTTCAGTTTTAAAATACCCTGAAACAAGAAAAAATACCTACAACAGAGCTTCAAATTTGCACTAGAAGGATATAGTCAGTACTTGAATAACTCTACACAAATGCATGTATAAAGATACTTAATGTTCTGTAACAGGTTGTCTTTTTTTTCTGTAACAGTTGTCTCTTTATGCTTCTTGTGCCTCTCTATTTGCATGTCCTAAAAAGAAGCTGTCTCTTACTAACATTAGCATGACTAAGTTTCTAGTAAGTTTCTAATTTAATACAAATAATTAATGAGTGTTCATTACTAACTTCATTCTTTTATGACTCGGTTTCTACATATATTAACTGAAGAAATACTTTTCTGGTAAATATAATTTACTAGGAATAATATATGCATCTTTTATTTTGAATCTGTCAAAGTAAAAATGCAGTCAGAAAAAGATATTGTTAGAATTTAATTTTAATAATAGATTGCATGTTGGAAAGATCATTATCAAGGATTTAGGTTTGCATAATTTTGTTAGATACCTTAACAAAAAAAAAGTTTAATGAATGCAGTATATACTATTTGGACAGAAGAATATTTTTGCCTAACCATTTAGAATTTATTATTTATAAGAGTTTTAGGCACCTTATGGAAAACTGCACCTCTTAAATGTAAGTAGACTGAAAGATTCCTTCAAAATAAAACCTTATTACATGCTTAAAAATACACAGAACACAAGGTCAAATGACATCATCAGTCTTTCTTAAATTTTTGTGTTTTACTGATGAGGATGCTTTGCTTACAGCTCAAAGAAACAGAAGTATCAGAATTCAATGACATATATTACTTTATGTTAAGTTTAAAATACACTAAATATTGAAGGAAAACAATGGTTCCTTTTAGTTGCCTTAGGACCTTTCTTCATTTAATTTGAAATCTCCTTATAGAAAGCAATAATAATTATCATTCAGATCGAGTCAAGATACCTTAATTAATTATAGTTGAATATCAAAACCATGTTATATTCTCTTACTGAATTTTATAGATTACACCTTTTATACAAAACTCTGAAAGATACATTATTTATTATCATTGAAGCACAAAGTTATATTCATTAATTTTAACTTATCTACTATTTGTTCTATGGGGTAATATAGAGATTCTCCTAAAATACAGCAAATCACATTGTAAGCTCATCACAACACTATATTACACAGTGTTAAATGTCCACTGACTTTTAAGAAATATTTATGTGACCATATGAATACATCTGTACATGAAGTAGATGTATGTAAAAAGATTGCAACTTTATAAGAAATATATATTTTTAATAATAATTATAAGAGTTGAAATACTATATAAGCGGGGGGGGCTAACTAGATAAATAAAAAGAGTAGCATAACCGTATCTTCATTACCTCTGATTTTATAAATATAAATTCAGAAATGTTCAAGGAGTTTATTTTTCTTATTAGGACCCAAGATTCTGTATATCTAAGGATATATTGAATTTTTGCATCATTAAATCTCATGGAAGTTCAACATTAGGTTACAGGACTAATTTTTTTTTTCCTCTTGTTATTTTTAAAGTTCTGCAATATATATAAAAAGTCTGTGGAATTTAAATAAACAAACCATGCAATCTCTAGCAACTACCAAATAGATATTTTTTAAATATGTTATTGACTTGATACTCACCCATGGAAGCAAAAGGGTCTATATAAATATATTTGTGTTGGTTCACTCCTGAAATTTGAAGTATGGCCTGAACCTTGACAATAATGAATGGAAATCTTCATGCTACCTTTTTTTTAATATATGCAGATTTTTGCCATCCTTGCAAAAAAAAAAATAGGAGTAGTAGGTACTAAAAAGGTAAACAGGAGAATGAAATTTTAATAATGGGTGGAAAACAACTTTCACCTGAAGCTTCTGCAAAATATTTTTTAAATGAGACAATAATAGACATATTCAGGTAAAGTTGAAATAAGTATCCATATGATTATCTTAAGAGAAGACAGACCAAAATAAATTTCTACAATTATTCATCAAAAATGCTGTCCCAGTTGTTACATTATTTGAAAGGAAAGAAAAATTAAGACACATCATTAAGATTTGGGACTGGTGTAACTCAAGATATACTTCATGGAGATGGGATCCACCACAGGTCGACAGGGTTTTGAGCCATTAAACTGCCATTGCCATAATGACAGAGAAAATTAAAGCTCAAGTGACTGTCTTGGAGAACAAAATATGTCTATTGTAGACTTTACTTTTGGTGTATTTTGAAATACATCAGTCTCTTGAGGAAGCCAATTAGAGTGTCTGGCAGCCACCCTCTTCATTCTTTCTTCATAGTAGTGTGTTAGCTGATTTTTAATTAATAGCCTGAAATGTGCGGAGTTGTTTTGGCACACTTCTTAACAGTAATGTAATCATGATAGCTTCTTTAGCCCATTTGGTCTATAGAAGGTAAAAACCTAACTCACTTCATACTGAACTAGATTTTAACAGATGGCGTATTATTTATACAGTTGGTCACAGGTGAATATGAATTTCAGGAAATTCGACTATTAAAAATGCATTTGTTTGGTTTTTCACAACTAAAAAACATAATTTTAAATATCCTTAAAATGCCAAAATAGAATAAGATAGAGCAGTATTACATTAAAAAATACCTGTTATTAAATTTCTTGTGAATTTCCAACTAAAAAATAAACAGAAATTACACATTTCTACAAGGTATTTCATTTTCATACTTTGGCATACTCTGACAGAAGAGTTTCTGATCTGTAAAAGTTTTTTAGGACATTGTTTTGGTTTTCTGAGGTCATCACATGGCAATTACAATTTTATACTTGGTCTGGTATATATCAGGAAGGTGAGGAAATAATATTTTCAAGAATCAGTGTCTTTTAGAATAATAGGGAATAAAATCTAAATAATAACTCTAAAAGAATGTAGTTATTAAGATATTTAAAGAATACAATTACATTAAAAATGTGTTCAAATAGAGTATAATCTAGTTTATTCTTGAAAAGAATGCATAAAATATGATGGTATTCTAAAATAGTTGAACTAATTTGGGCCTCCGTAGTTTTTGACAAATAAAAAACATGCATATCAAAAAACATGGTTGTCGTATGAAGGAAAACATAGATCATAACAGGTGTTTGATCCTAATTTAGCTCAACAGGAAGAAAATTTTTAAAAAGGAATTACACATTCTGAAGAATCATGAGATGAATGCCAGCCAGGTATTGGAAGGGGATTAGATTCTTTAAAATAAGAAAAGAAAGCTAAGTCAATGTATGGTAATATTCATATATATGTCTGTCTCGGTTTTGAAAGACAGGTGTCTGCTAAGGAAGGCAGAAGCCCCCCCTTGAAGTGGCAGATATAACCCCTTTTCCCTCTAAGTTATTATATTTTGAAATCAAGGGCCTTTAGGCGAAGATGTGGGAAATAGGAATAACAGTTCTTTACTATATATATATATATATGTATATAACCAGTCAAACAAAACAACAACAACTATGGCAGTAACAGCAATCACAAACCCAGTGCCAGCCTTCTCGGCTGTCGGGCCCTTTCCCCTCGGGTGCAGTTCCGCTCGCAGCCGGCAGGGGCGCTGGCGGCTCCCGGTGAGCAGGGCAGGTGCGATGGTTCCCCCGCGGCTGCAGGGGGCGCTCCGGAGCGAGCTCGGGGAGCACGCGGCACCAGTGCCCTGGGATCCCGGGAAGGGATGGAACAAAGGCTTCACAAACCGCTGGGCAGCCGATCCCGGACTCTCAGGAACAGCAGGCTGGAACGGCAGGCTAGAACGGCAGGCTAGAACGGCAGGCTGGAGCGGCAGGGACGAACACAAATCCCGGGTGGCAGGCGAGATGTATCCAGATGGGAGAACCCCACGGAGGCCCAGGCAGGCAGGGCGAGCAGGGCTACAGCGTAGCGAAAGCTCGAAGCAGCAGTGGGGCAGGGCAGCCACAGCCCGGTCTCCAGCAGGGCAGGGAAAGCGGCTTTTGGGGTCCCGGCATTGTGTCCAGTAGGAAGAAAGAACGGCCAAAAAGAAAGAAGCAGCAGCTCCTTTCTCTGCAGCTTCTCTCTCCGGACGCTCAGAGCGAACTGACCCCACACCCAGGTGTAGACAAAGGAGTAGCCAGGTCCGCCCCACTCCCCTTTTGTCTTTCTTAAGTACAGCTATTTGTCCCCTAGCAACATGCATATGGGAGAAAATTCCTTTAACAGGAAAAAAAAACTAAGACTAAACTGAAACCCCAACAATGTCTCTGCTAAAAATACCACAGAATTAATTTTTCTCTATGTTCGGCTTTTTTGCCACCATGAATGTGCAACACGGAACCACTTGTAGATTTGACTTTTACATATCTATATATATATATAATTTATGGAGTAAATGTAAATGTCAATGTATTTATGGAGTTTTCAAGTCGAGCATAGAACCTCCAGTATGATTGCTGTACAGCTTTGCCATTAATTATAATGCTTACCTTAAAAGTGAGGAAATCAAAGTGTTGTCACTGTGCTTAAGATCATTCCTATTCTATTCTATTCTATTCTATTCTATTCTTTCTATTCTATTCTATTCTATTCTATTCTATAAAATCGTAGAATAGCTGAGGTTGAAAGAATGTCTGGGGATTATCTGGTCCGATCTTCTCCCACAAAGCCACATCGGCTAGACCAGGTGCCCCTTCTCAAAAGTGTGTAACAACTGTAAAGTTGCACTTATAGAACTCCAGGCCACATTCTAAACATCTACCAATAATATCTTCATAGCAGATCAGGAGTACATATGCAGGTCAAAGGAAAAATAATAATCCCATTATCTCCAAAGAAAATGTAGTACCATTCTACTTACTGTTCCTCAAGACAGATTTAATTGGAAATACACTTTAAAATACCCCTGGAGTTCCCAGGTTGAGTACCTACGCAGCTCATTTATGGAGTTAAAATCTCAATCAGGGATTTGCTTCCTAATGACTTTGCTTTACCATTAATGACTGTGTTTCATCAGTGCAGTTGAGCCTGCCATTAAGGACAGGAAGAGAATATAATGTTCCTTCTAAATTATCTGTGAACTTAATTTAAAACTGCTCTTTGCAACTCTTTTACTCTACTTACTGCATATAATGTTACTTGATGAAACTACAGTAAAATTTATACAAGTGTTGTGGGGAAAACAAAAATATTTTATCGCCATAAGAGAATTAATTACTTTTTTTATATACCAGTATTTAAAATGGCCCTTGATCTTTTCACCTCAGGAAACCATTATAAGTATAATGCCTCATTATTCACTGTGATCAATTACTGTGTGTTCTCCAAATCTGCATTAGTTTTTCCGGCTTTTGTATGCTAAAGTCCCTCTCTCAGCCATCACTGTTGTTGCAGGTGCTATTTTCTATAAAAGCAGCTGTGCCACACTATTTTCAGTGACTGTTTTCTCATCTTATTCTCTTTCTAGGAAAAGTCACCAACCCCACTTGAACAGTATGCCACAGGCTTATGAGACCTGATGTTGGGAAAACAGATACTTACATATAACAGATATTTTAACATAAGAATTTCACTCACCAAATATTAAAAGTAAAAATGTCTTGTGGCAGACGTCATCTGCTAACAGCTCAAAGGATCACACAAGTCTCAGAACAGTTGAGATGAAACAAATTATATTTACACACATTTAAATAAACCACAATTTTCTTGAATTCCTCTATCTGGTAAAATGTGTACTTCTGTTGCATATGCATTTCAAACTCTATAGAATCAGCAGCCAAGTTAAGCTGACTTGTGAACAAAGTCTGAATCAACATTTCAATATTCAGTCATGATATTCCAGTATTTTCAAACAGCTAATATATTACCAAAATGAACTTTCATCCTTCTCTTACTGTCTGTTGTTGTGATCACATAACATTTTTGCAACATCAACTGCTTCTGTAGAAAAGTGACATTATGAGCACACTGAACTGCTTCACCTTCTTTTAACATAATTTATTATGTGTACACCATCAGCACACCATGCAAATATTAAGAAGTACTGCATAAGTCACCTTTGTACCAGCTTGGGAAACTAAATAAACCTAATTTTAAAAAATGGAAGATATTATTTCCCGGGAACATTAACTTGCTCATCTTTTCAACTTTTGGAAGAGGAAGAGATGAGCACCACACCGTCTCTGGGAATCATGATGCACTGATGTTCCAGCAGCCTTGAAATGTAAGAAAATCTTTCTTTCAACAGATTATGTGGGATGAAAAAATCACTAATCTCAGAGTTCTTCCACAATTACATCATTTGAATTATTTACTAAAGTAACTCATGCGATTGCTTATGCCTATACTCCCAGAAGATGCTCAGAACGCAGTTTGCCTGGAAGGTATTGGTCATTGCATGAAAGCCATGTTCACAGTGGTAAAATGTTTGGTGCACATAACACAGTAAAATCCTAAATGCGTAATGATACTAATAATGATAATAATATGAACATAGGCATTTGTGTACTTGTCTGTATGTGCACATTCCACATTACTGGAATCATGTCCCATGGTTGTGATTAAATTTGACAAGTTTCCTTAAGATCAATATACAAGCCAACCGATTATGAATAATCCATAAGACAGTAAAACTCCTAGTTCTGACCATAAATGGAGAGTGGAAAAGTGCCTGAACAGTACCTCCGTCCAGCCTCCTTCTAAAAACAGACCAGTTCAGGGGAACCCCAAATATAATCACTGTCAAAGAGTTTTATTTTATCATTATTAACACCATGAGGTACTTGTAATACATATTCTTCACATCAATGTAAGTTCAAGAACAGCTTACAATTCCTAGATAACCGACTTCATCATGAGAAAGAAAAAGCTTTACAGTCATTTTCTCTCTAGAAGACAAGATAATTTTTCTTTTCTTGGCAGCATATGGGCAAGATGCTGTCCCTGTGGGTGCTGCAAGGAGGACTCTCTGCAAAGACATGGTCTGTCTCATCCAAGCCACAGCAGGTTCCAGCTGGCTCCAGTAAATCCACCAAGGACACAGCTGAGCCTATCAGTCACATGTCATGCCCTTACAGAAACGTGTAAAAAAGGTTAAAAACTGATAGACATTAAAAGAACAAAAAGAGTGAGAGAGATCAGAGGGAATACCAAAGTCAAAGCAGGAACAGGAAGAACACTATGCTGGAGAACTTCTCCACATGACAACCCGTGGAAGACTTGTACTCTCTGTGCCCAAGATGCAGTTGTGTATTTCTGGGGGCTGCAGAACACTGAAGGGCCACACGGGAGCAGAGGAAGTGCAAGGAGAAAGGAGAGGCAGAGGGGAAGTACAATGTACTGACTTTAAATCCTACTTACTCTATCCCACTGGACCACTTAATGAGGACAGTGGTGTTTTGGAGTGAAGGATTAATGATCAGCTTGAGAAAAGGGGGAAGGAAAGGGGTTTTTTTAAGGTTTTTCTCTCTGTTTCCCACCAGGCAAATGAGTAATTACTTATTTATTTTAATTGGCAGTAATTTTAGTTAGTTTTCCCCAAGATGAGTTTATTCTGCTAACAGCTATGTCCCTGTCTGGTGAGAGAGCCAGAGAAAGTGCCCCATTGGACCTGTTGTTTGTAAACAGAGAAGCACTAGTGGGTGATGTAGTGGTCAGAAACTGTCTTTGGCATAGGAGTCATGAAATGACACTTTTCAATCCTGGACAAGTAATGATGGGATAAGCAGAACTGCCACTTTGGACTTCCAGAAGGAAGACTTTCACTCATTTAGGGGACTGGTGGAGGAAGTCTCTTGAAAGGCAGTCCTGAAGGGCAAAGGGGTCCACACTTTAAGAAGAACCAGAAAGAGGATGTGGGGAACTACTAGCCTGTCATTCTGACCTCAGAGCCAGGGAAGGTTATGGAACAGGTCATCTTTGGTGCCATCATGCAGCATGGGCAACTAGGTGGTCAGGCCCAACCAGTATGGGTGTAAGAAAGGCAGGTCCTGCCTGACCAACCTGATCTCCTTTTATGACGTGCGCCTGCCTAGTGGATGAGAAAGAGGCTGTGGATGTTGTTTACCTGGACTTTTTTAAAGCTTTTGACACAACTTTCCACAGCATTCTTTTGGAAAAGCTGGCAACCCATGGCTTAGATGGGTGTATTTTTCACTGGAAAAAATCTGGCTGGATGGCTGGGCCCAGAGAGTTGTGGAGTTACATCCAATTGGTGGCTGGTCAAACTGGTGTTCCCTGGGGCTCAGTGCTGGGGCCAATCCTGTTTAATACCTTTATTGATGGTTTGGGTGAGGAAATCAAGTGCACCCTCAGCAGGTTCACAGATGACACCAAGCTGGGGAAGAACATTGATCTGCTGGAGTATAGGAAGGGTCTTCAGAGGGTTCTGGGCAAGCTGGATTTAGAGGTCAAGGTCAATTGTGTAAATTTCAACAATGTAAAATGTGGGGTCCTGTACTTCAGTCACAACAACCCCATCCAGCACTGCAGGCTTGTGGAAATGTTGGTGGAAATCTGCCCAGTGGAAAAGGACCTGGCATTGCTGGTCAACAGCTGGCTGAGTGTGAGCCAGCAGTGTCTGCAGATGGCCAGTTGTATACTGGCTTGTATCAGAAATAGTGTGACCAGCGGGACCAGTGAAGGGATAATCCCCTGTATTCAGCACTGGAGAGGCTGCACTTTTAGTTTTGATCTCATCAGTGCAAGAAAGACATTGAGGTACTGGAGGGTGTCCAGAGAAGAGCAATGAATCTAGTGAAGGGTCTGGAATATAAATGCTGTGAGGAGTGTCTGAAAGAGCTGGAGGGTTCTAGCAAAGAAAGAGAAGGTGGCTCAGGGGAGACCTTATTGATCTCTACAACCACCAGAAAAGAGATTGTAGTGAGTTGGGAGTCAGTCTCTCCTCCCAGTCAACCAGTGATAACTACATGGGAAACAGTCTCAAGCTCTACCAAGGGAGTTTCAGGTTGGATATTAGGAAAAATTTCTTCACAGAAAAGAGCAGTGAACAGGCTCCTTAGGGAAGTGGTAAAGTCACTATACCTGGAAGGGTTCAAAAACCAAGTAGGAGTAACAGTGCCATGATTTAGTGGATGTGGTGGTATTCAATCAAAGGTTGGACTCAATGATCTTGAAGGTCTTTTCCAACCTTAATGATTTCATGAGTCATCGAAATCTGAGATTTTAATTGGTGTTCTGTTCAGAAAGCTCTCTCTTCCATACTAGAATGAAACTCAAATCTTTTATTTAAGAACAACAAAGAAATCAAATGAATAAACATTTTTACATTGGGATCCTTGACAAAAAAATAACTACACAAACATATCTTTCTGCCAAGACAATATTTAATCATCTTGGCTTTTTTTTTTTTTTTACTTTTCCTGGGTTTTGTCACATTTCATATTTATCTCAGATGCATTTCCCCAGTTAAAAAAATCATTAAAATTAATGTTTCCATCAGACTTTCCTTGGGAATAGTGGGGCATTTAATGTCATTTTATAGTTTAATAAGTGAGAAGAACTGTGCATCACACACATTCAATGCAAAACACCTCAAAATCAAAACCACTAAACTGAACAAAAACCCCAGAATTTTTATTTCTTCCAATGTCAGTAAGTTTTGAGCTTGTTCGTGGACCAGTGGTACTATTTGGATTTATCTTTATCAAATATACATTCATTTATTTTTATTCTCTACTACTTGATATTAAAATTCCCTGAAAATATGAGCCAAATTACTTTGGAAGACAAATGCAACTTTCTCTTCTGAAAACACAAATGTCATTGCCTGTCTTTTCTTAAAAAATCCCTTTTACTAAATACCTGTAATATGTCACGACTGCAAAAAACTTCTGTATTTTTCTTCTGAGTTCTAACATGGTTCATTTAATAAAAGAGGCTTTTTTCATGTTCTTGGTTCATGACTTACCCATGAATACAATCTATTCAGTGCTCAGTCTTCTCAATATCCTTCTTTTCCCCCCTACTCACACATTCATAGGAAGAAAGAGTTCTAATTAGAGCACAGGATGGATGCAATAATTAGAGAATAATTTTAAAGCAATTACCTTCATGTAAGGCATGAAAGCTGATTTCGACCTTGGAAATTAGTGTCATATCCAAAAAACCTATCTTGTACTAGTTTCAAAAGTATTAAAAGCAAAGTCAATGCTATTAGGACAGTCAGAATTAAATACAACTCTCAGATTAACACCAATACCTAAGGTTGAAAAGATCTGAGCTAAAATGGGCTTCAAACATGAAAAATTGATAATGTTCTGCCAAACAAAAAGGGATAAAAGGGAATTTAGGGATCAAAGAAAATAGGTAAATGAAGTCCTTCCCTTTGCCATTATCACTCCCAAAAAGCAAAGCATGACTGAAAAAATAAAAGTAAACCAAAATGACTCAGATTATCATTAATATAAGAATACCTGATGAAACAGAGAGTCTTGTCCTGAGCCATAAAAGTTGTCAAATGAACTTTTACAAGTTTTGTATATTCTGCAGGTGGGCAGCAACAGTTCCAACAGTCAGGAGTCCTGGATAGAACATTACCATGCATGTAGGCTGGTAAGAAAGAGGAGGTAACAGAAATTAAAGGGTTTGTTAGGTTTGGGGATTTTTTAAACACAAATTTACCAGAAATTATCCTGTACCTTTATACTTTTTATGTCAAGCTCATCAATGGATGCCAGCAAGATGATAAGGCAACAGAAAGAAAGAAATTAAATTTCTCAACAAAATTGCCAATCAGTTATATACTTGTCCAAAAGCTTTAGTTGTTATGTCCAAACTAATATATATGAAAGAAGGTTGTACACCATTGAAAATGTTATTTTTATTTCTAAATAATGTAAGATTTTATTACCTTTATTATAGTCACCAACATAACAAAAAATCTGATTTGTACCTCATTGCCTTTCTGCAAATAAAATACCCAAAAAAGCATAATACTTTAGGGTTCCAGTACTTAAGGAAGTAGTGAAGTCTAGCAAGGGTAATACGTTAAAATTCATCATCAGTTCTTTCCTGCCTGCAAATCTCTGTTTCTGACATCAAAAGTAAAGGCCTGAGATCCCTTTCATCAAAATAATTAAGCTTATCTCTAATTCTAATATCAGTCATCAAACAATCTTAATGATACTATTTAAATGGTTTAATTTTTTATCTTTATTCATGGTTTGGTTTATATTGTCATGTAAAACTAAAGTTCTGGAACTCCTTGGTTTCATGAATAAATAGCTAATTAATTTGGGTTATAGATGGAGAATTATCTCCCCCAAAATGCCAGACCTTAGAATTTAATATTTAATTTTCTCTTAGGAAGAAAAAAAAATAAATTGCTGGAGTGTGAAGCCAAGTCTAATCCAGCACAGCTTTGAGTAATCCCTGAACCCTTTGTTTAAACTAAAGTAAAATTTTCAGGGATGGGTGAGAAAACAAAATAAATGAAAACTAACATTCATCAGCCGAGTTGTGAATGCAAAGTACAATACAAATCTTTTTAATTGGATGTGCAGAAAAGTGATTCAAAAGCTAATGTTGATAACAAATGCATTGTATAGTAGATAGTAATTTCAAGAGGAAAAACTCTTTAGACCAACAGCTACTGTCCCGATGTTCAAACTCTCTTTTGTGTTAAAAAGGGAATTTAGTGGCAATTAATATAGCCACTTTTCATTCCAAATAAAACTTACAGTGCAGATGTGAGCTGCTTTTCTCCAGAATGTGGTATCTGTTGCTATAAATTGAGTATGAATTTAGAGCTTGAAATTCCTAAAATGTTACTTTTCAGACCTAAATATGAATTTATGTGTAGCCAAATAATTAATTCAAGTGACTAATTAAAATGTCTGCATCCAAATCTTCCTGTGTAATAGGAATGATTTTTTGAATATCTTAATGCATGAGATACACTCACCAGCTCCTTGTTTCTTCATTTATGCTTCACTGCCTTACCGTATAGTTACACAGATATACATACACACTTACCTCCCAAATTTCCTAGCTTTCAAACTTTATATTTTACAGAAGCACAAGGAAACATTTGAATGTGTAAGTTATTTTGTTAGCTTGATCCTTTTGAAGCGAGTTTGCCAGAAAAGCTCTCTTTTAAAGGTATAATGACAGGAATTGACCATGAGAGACTAGCAAGCTATACTGTTAAGTATTTTTAGGCTAATTTAAATATTTTCACTGAATTTCACTTTGACATGGATGAGGAAGGAGTTGGGTAACAGGTTTTGATTTTACTAGGCTTATTTGATTAGAAATACCTTGTGATCAGACTGCAGTACCTAAATGTGATGAAGCAAGATAAACAGAAACAGAGAAAATAAACAGAGAAATAATCACCATGTAACCAGAACAACACTAAGCTGAAAGCTGAAAACCAGGTAAGAAGCTAAGTCTATACAGCTGATATGGCTTGATATTTCTGAAGATCCGTCCTTGTAATTTTAGTTGTTATGATTCTATATGTGTTCCATGTTTAGGCTCTACTGAACCTTCTATCTATATTTTTATCCTAATGGATATATGGCTTTATCCTGAGTATGTCATATATGATCTTCAGTTCATGGCAGTGATTTTAGAATGAACACCATTTCTGTAGATCAAAGTCATTTTAATAAAAAAGAGTAATATAAAAACTCAGTCCAGAGCCTTGTGTCATTTTAAACACTTAAATACCTGAGTGAGACAGCTAGACTAAAAAACAAAAGCAAAATGCAAAACCAAATAAATCCAACAAATCAAAACAGAAAACAACTCCGGAGATCAAAGACCTCAATAGTCTTTTAAAATACATTTCTGAGAAATGTAAACACATTAAGCTCTTAGGTTTTTCCTGAAAATGCAGATGTTGCAATACTGCATAAGGGACATAAACAATTAATCCAAATGGAAAACCAAGGAGCTAGCCAGTTCTGAAACTACAGTGGAAAAAGATCAAATTTGAGAAAAGGTGAATCATAATCCCTCTGAGTATCACAAAATGTATTTGATCTAGAAGGCTCTCCAAATGCTTTCTATTATATCCATCTTCATATTGAATAGTTAGTCTAATACCATTTTCCTCAATGTTAGGGTTAGAAAAGATGTTTAAGATCTTTGAGTCCAGCCGTTAACTCAGTACTGCCAAATCTGCTACTAAACCATATCCATGAGTGCCACATCTACACATCTTTTAAATATCTCCTTTATATTATTTCCTCCATTTCTTAGGACAAGACAGTTTTGTTTCTCCTGTAATATGCAGCCAAGTCATATGGATTAGTACTTTGTCACAAAACTTTGCAACTGGCCAGTGCTAACCAAGGAGAAGAGCTAGGGTGCAAAGTACTGATGTACAAGAGTAAATATTTATTCGTTCACATGAAGTGTCTCAGCAGTAGTGAGGCATCCTGAATGTGATTTTACATAAGGTTCAAATAAGCTTTCAAAGTTCATGGAGAGTGATTTGATTAATCAGTAACCCCACATTACCAATTACAAGTTATAGTAAAAGTCTGAAAGTAACGACTTTTTTTCAGAATTCTCGCCACTTGTCTAGTGATCCAAATGTCCCAGGAGATGGACTTTCCATAGTTACTTATCTATGATACCAGACAACATTGAACCCTCCACCAAAGAAAAATGTGTTAGAGGGACTGGGATGCTGGTGTTATCTTGGCTGTTCAAGGGTGTCCTTTATCCTTCACAGACAGCTCTAAACTTCCAAGAAGAAAAGTCCTTATTTCATGGACTAGGCTGGTATTTAGTATTTTTTGTTTAAGTATGAATATCTAAGTTTTCTATTATCTAAGTCTTCAGTAAATTCCACTAGCTCATTACCCTACATTGCACTGTAATACACTTTCATAATATAGAGATTGATTGATATAATGGATAGGGAAGCAATCTTCTTAATTTGCAACAATGTAAGTTGCTGTAATGTTTATAATGTTATAATGTTAATAACTTGAAAATTTATTTTGAAGAAAGACTACTGTTCTTGACTGCTATCTCAAATGAAACTGCCCAAAACTCTAAGACTTTAGGTAGGGCTCTGTCTGCTGCAGAGTTCTACTTATGGTTAGACAGCTTTCTGATCAAGGAAGCTCAGGGGGGGTCTTTTGTTGCTCCTTGATTTACATAAGGAAATCTGCACCTCATTAATAAAGATCATCTACTTGAAAACAAAACTTGCCAGATCTGGATACAAAATGATGAAAATTATGCCAATGTATATGCATGATCATGCAATGTGCTTGAGCTAATCAGTCATAGCTGCATATGAAACGGAACATGAAATAGCCTGGGCTTTGTTAACAGTATATGGTAAATCATAATAGCATGAATAAAATAGTTTATGCAAATAAACATTTAATGAAAATAATTATGGTTGAAATTACTGCAGTTTTGCAAAGATATATTCATTGGAAAGATGCTTAAGATATTAGCTGAACCAGCAATATCTTTCTAGAATGTGTTTCTAGTTAAAGGAATACTTACTTTTACTGAATAAGGCAAAATTTTAGGTGAATTTTGAACTAAATGTAGCTCTGCTCAGTGGAAACAAAGGATTCAAAATAAATACTGTTTCTTTTCTTCAACTTCTTCCCAACTATCAAAGAAAGGAACACTGACTTTTTTACTCCTAGACTACATGGGATATTTCTATTCCATTTAATGCATTTGAAAAAATTCAAAACAGTGTAGTCTGAACAAGTAAAGTCACTTTCAGAACTGTAAATTTGTATGTCTGTAGCCACTTTCAGAAACTGTTCCTGCGTTGGTTATATTGTTATGCAAATTGCATTGAAGCATGTCAGTCAAATCTGGTGCAATACAATTTTCACATAGAAATACCATTTTACACCCTTACATGAACAGAAGTGTTTACATTCTGCTTATATAGGTAGAAATAATGTGCACAGAGAATTCTCACTCTGTAGAACATTCATCTTACGAATTTAGAGCCAGCCCAGAGCTAGAGACAAAAATGTACAGGCCCATATATGTATCACATCCAACTTACTCATAGCAGTTTTCACACCTCTAAAATGCAATTCATAGTAAGCCACTTCTCAGTGTATTTGCACAGACCACCAGACAAATTCAGGTCAATATAGTTACTTAGGAATTGGCATATTTCTAAATTTTCCGAGGAGCATTCATGCTGCATTTGGTGTCCCATCTTTTAGGTGGTTTTGAGGGTTATAGGGTTTGTTTGTTTTGATTTTTTATACTTTTTCTCTATAATGTTTTGATGTTCATTTTAGGCACTCTCTACGAAGAAGGACAGTCTTTGCTCAGAAGCTAGCAGGGCTTATTGGCAGAGATTAAACCTAGGTGTGCTGGGGAAGGGGGAAAATATCAGGCTTACCCCTGGCAAGCTGTGGGATGGTACACAAAGGTCAGAAGGACAGGGTGCTGGAAGGGACCTCTGTTGGTGACTATGAGATGTACTAGCCAGCCTGGAATACACTTGCAGTCTTACGGAGACAAGCCAAAACCCCTGTGGTAACAGAACCCAACAGGGAAACAGTTTGACTGTAAAAAGTGCTAGCAAAACTTCTGACATGTTGTGTCACTTCAACTCCAGACATAAGGACAGCAGACTTCAGGTTGCTCAGGGAACTAGTGTGTAAAGTCCCCTAGGAAAATGTTTCTCTGGAGTCCATCAGTGGTGGTCACTTTTGAAACATCACCTCCTAAGGCATGGAAGCAGGCAATTCCAGAATGTTAGAAGTAAGCAGACAAGGCAGAAGGCCAGCATGGTTCAACAGGAATCTTCACTTTGAAATTAGGAAAAAAAGGAAGGTGTATGACAAGGTCAGGGAACATGGGAAGAATACTGAGTGAGACTGCACGAAAGATGGAAAAGGACTTTTTACAAGGGATAGGACAAGGGTTAATGGCTTCAAACTGAAAGAGAGTAGGTTTAGATCAGTTATTGGGAAGAAATTCTTTCCTGTGGGAGTGGTGAGGCACTGGAAAAGGTTACCCAGAGAAGTTGTGGCTTTCCCCTCCCTGGAAGCGCTCAAGGCTAGGATGGATGGAGCTGCGAGTAACCTGGTCTAGTGGAAGGTGTTTCTGACCATTACAGGGGATTTAGAACTAGATGATATTTAAGGTCCCTTCCAGTCCAGGCAACCCTATAATTCTAGGATTCTATGAATTTTCAGTTTAACCAAAATTCTGCTTTTTCTTGCAGTGTTAGCTTTTATAATCTTGCTGTATTTTCCATAACACTAAGGTTGTCATTATTTTCACTATTTTTAAATGAGAGTCTGAAAGTTTTTCTGGTTTAGGAAGTAACAAAAACCAGCTTGAAAGATAATCCACTTATAGCATGGTAAGAGAAGTATTTGAACAAAAGGGGTTTGGGTTTTTTTTATTTTTGGTTTTCAGGCTTTCCCCCCTCCCTTTTTTCTTATGGAGATGACATGGGGTTTTTTTCCTTTTCCTTAAAATTTAGTCAAAGCAGCAAAGGTGCCTAAGGTCAGTATTCCTTGTTTAATACTTGTTGCATTTGTGGCATTTATGTAGTTTATGTAAGAGGTCTAGATTGTCTAGTGCATTAGACAACTGTTAATGTACAGTTTCAATCTTTCTGTACTGTTCAGTACAGATTAAATATTTACATAAAATCATAGCCAAATAACTTTTCTATGGAGTGACAATTTGTATTCATAAGTATTATACTGTGATGCTAGGCATACTCAGCTGTGAACAGCAATCAACTAGAATCATCTACACTAGCTGTGTGACTGCTTATATCAAATTTTTCATGTGAAGAAACATCCTAGTCACAGTGAAGGACCACAGCAGAACCTTAAATTTAGTTTAACATTGACTTCTGCAATATCTGACAATCTGTTGCATCAAAATAATGCATGATATCAGATTTCAAGCCTTCTAATTTTTATGTGCAAGTTTGGTTCCCTCCTCAAAGGCTTGCCAAGTCAAAAATTACATCACTGTACCTTTCTTTTCATTTATGCCTATGTCCTCAGTTTTCACATGAGATATACGAAAGACAGAACAGACGGTTCCGTGCGTGAACTCCTGTGTCAATTTACTATTGTCAGTAGTATTTCTAGACCTGGTTCGCTGACTTTGGCCTGACACAGAAAAAGTGGTTTCGCAAGGGACACATGGCCTCTCTTCTCAAAGAGCCCACCATCTCCCTTTTCTCTTGAAAGTCAAAATTAGCATAATCTTGTTAATGTTTCTGAAAACATATCCACGTACACAGTATTTAATGTCAACAACAGTATAACTACCACTCTACGATGATTACTGTTTTTCATTCTTCACAGTTGCAACTTTTACTCTGTGCATGAGCCTTTGTTTCATTTAGTCTTCCAAATGGATCAAAAAAATTGGACTAGCATTTGCAGTTAAATGTAATAATCATCTCTCTGGAAGGCTGAGGCAATTTGTAGAATGAAATGTCTCAGGCTTGTTAGTTCTAACAAGAGAAAATGAATCAGGACAGATTTCTTTCCATACTTCTCTTTTAGATCCTGAATAAAGCCTTAGATTTAATATTGTTCTTATTTGGAAATGTGTAAAGTTGACAGCTGCCTGGACTGTTCAGAAAAGATATTTTTATGGTAAGTACAGATAATCACATAAACTGCAGCATTTTAGAACAAGATTAAATCTACTGCCTGGCTCTTTAGGCCTTACAGAAATTTTGTTTCAGATGTTTGACTATCTGAGCTCTAACAGCTCCGCAGGACACTCAGATTTCTAAAACTACATAAATAATCAGGAATGCATAAGAAAAAGGTCTACTGTGGTTTGTTTGTAAGAAACAAGAGCATACCATTAATTAGGATGGTATAAATTAAAATGATAAAAGTTGCATGTTAATTACTACTGACATACTGCAGGCTTACACTTTCCTGTAAAATACATGCTGAGGCAAATGGTTTGTTTTGTTCTTCTAAATAAGCAATTGCCAACATACTCCTTCTTCTACCTGACAAACCATGTGTATTATTTTCACTTTTATAGTTATTTCATCTATTTGTTCAATTAGATACCTTGATTATAAGGATAATATTTTATAAAAGCCCCAATAAATCTCACAATATTTGCCTTTACCCTTTTAAAAATGTCTTTGAAATTTCATTATTATATGAATGTAACAAGATTTTAATGAGTGAAATGGTTGAAATGGAAGAAAACTTAAGATACTATGAGATGTCTCAAGCCTTGAACTCTAGTGAATGAGAAACAGATTGAGGATGTATTTCCACCATCACAGTCCTCTCAGTCTAATAGTACTGCTAATTTATTATCTCATTTGGGCTAGTCTTAACAGTAACTCAGATACTGACAAACTTGCTTTCATTTTTGTATTCTTTAGTTGTAATTTGAGGTATATCGAGGGCGGATTGAATATAAGTCAGCTGAGTCCTGGCAGCCAGGGGGGCCAGCCATGTCCTGGAGTGCATCAGGCATAGTACTGCCAGCTGGGCAAGGGACGGGATTGTCCCACTTTACACTGCACTTGAGTGGCCTCACCTCGAGTCCTGTGAATAGGAGGAGGAGCCTGAATACACGAAGGATATAAAGCTACTAAAGTGTGTCCAGAGAATGGTGCCCACGATGGTAACAGGTCTTGAGGGCTAAACTTTATAAGAAGATGCTGAGATCACTTGGACTGTTCATCTTGAAGAAGAGAAGGCTGAGGGATGATCTTATCACAGTCTACACCTTCCTCAGTGTATGAGTCTTAAGTTAATTGGGTTATTATTTTTTTCCCACTCTACACAGGTACCTTGTTTTAAAGTTTATGGCTTGAGTCCTAAAGGGAATTCTTCATTCTTTTGTTTATGTCATCGCAATGTATTCATGCAGTTTGAGAATACTGGCAAAGCTTCTTGTCTCTTTTTAGAGTTACTGGAAACAAAATTATTACTGTGAAAGTTGTGAACATGGCTGCCACTTTTCACTACGCTAAGTCCAAGGTAAGTTGCTTTCCCCCAGTCCTAAGCAGATAGCTATTCACTAAAAATGCATATTACTCAAACTTGCTTTGTAAATCCAGAAAAGATAACCTAAGAAAAAAGTTAAAAAGTACATTATATGTGCTAGTATTTGTAGACAACAGTATGAAATTAGAGATTTTTGTTTATTTGGCTGCAACAAGATTTTATTAATAAGAACATTTTACTGTATAGTGCCTTTCAAATAGGAGGATTCCAACACCAATGTCCAGACTAACTGTCCAACAGGAAGTAACACTGTAGGTATTCTACATAGTTTGATCACACAACTGGTGATATGCAGTGGTAAAGAAGTGGAAGGTGCATGATCCTTTCCTCAAATCAGTTCATACCTTATACACAGTAAGAACAAGGCTCCCTTTTCCTCCTGGCTTTTTTCCACGCTATTTGCCTTTCCACACAAATTCTCTGTCTCCTGCTGTACTCTTTCTCAATAATCTTTCTCTTCAAACCTGTCCTAATTTCAGTGTTCTCCCTGCTCCAAGAAGCAAGGTGTGATGTATAAAATTTATCTAAAGAGGAAAAACTCAATGTTGCTATGGAACAAAAGTATTTCATAATTTTAATATCAAGATAGAGCATGAATTGATTTCGTCTTTATTAGTTTCTAATATGTTAATGTAGTTCTATTTTTGGAACTTGCTGGAATACTGTGGACATGCATAGGTGCTACATAGTAAGAAAAAATAAAAATTTTGGAAAAAATCTATTGACAATGAAGAAAATAGTTTTTTTCAAAAAAGATTCATCTTTGTAATGTTTTGAATGGGGAAAAAAGAATTTAGAGGAGTTTAATAGTATTTTGTACTTTTGAACTTTTTCAATTTTTCCCTTAAGTCACTATAAATAAGCATGAGTTTATAATCTTAAACTGGAAGAAATACAACTGAATTCAAATGTTTCAACAAATACTCAAACAAAAAGATAGCTAAAGCTCCATCTTTTTAAAACAAGCACCTATCCCTGCAGGTTATTGATGGATTTGCTTCTGCTTTTGAAGGGGAAAGGAGAAGTGTGCCTTCATGGGGCTCATTCCAGCAATGAAAGGTACAGCTTTAAAATTGAAGAGTGGATTTTTCACAGTCATGTAAGTATACTTCATATATATTTAAACCATGACATTATAAAATACTTTTCTCCCATTGAAGAAATCCTCTTTGGTGCAAAAACAAACTTAAGGACATACTGGGGTGGAAAGTAGGAGGGATAGCCAGATCAACCATTAAGGATTAGATGAATTCCAGAATTGCTTCCTACCTACTTAAATTATTCCGTGCTCCTCAAATAAGATAAGATTTCTTCTATCTCTAAGCAATTTTTAAATTCTTCAAAATACAGTACCATTCCAACACCAAGGAAAATAGTGACGGAAGGATCTGTACTTTAGCTAATATACCTTCTTATGGCTCAAAAAATGTAATTCCTCTGAGAATTGTTTGGTAATATTATAGGCCATTTATGGCCTTGGTTCCTCTATATCATAATAGTCCTTTCATGGGAAGAAAAAAACCCCCTTTTTATTGCTTCACTCCAGTGTCTCATATTTCTTTTTTCTATTCATTTTAAAACCCCTTTTTGGGCTATATACAAGTCTCAGCTGAATTGTTTGGCCTTCTAAAAAAGCAATCTTTCTTCCAATTCAGTTTTGTGTGCTTACTCTCTATGAAAATCTTAACACTCTTTTCCTATTCAGTTTACACTTATGTAAAATTTTTCAAAATGTTTTCCTGCTCAGTATAAGCTTCATAAAGATATATTTTAAAAACCTTTCAATTATGTTTATTGCATATTCAGCATGGGATCATTCAAGGACCTTCCCATCCTTCTCAAACTCTGGGGCCCTGCACAGCACACAGGACTCAGGGTGAGGCCGCACCACGGCTGCATCCAGCAGGATGATCCCGATCCCGGCCGGTGCTGCCGTGTCTGATGCAGCCGGGATGGGGTTTGCCCTCCTGGCTGCCCGGGCACACACTGCTGACTCACACTGAGCTGCTGCCCACCAGCACCCCCAGATCCCTTGCTGCAGGGCTGCTCTCCACACACTCCTCTCCCAGCTTATACTTGTGCCTTGTGTTACTCCCAATCCCAGGGGCAAAATCAAGCATGTATTGAATTTCATGCCACTGATAATCACCCAATGCTACAGTATATCCAGATCCCTCTGCAAAACTGAGAGATAGAAGCACTTTCAACAGCACCTCTCAGTGTGGTATTGTCAGCACATTTGCTAATGGTGCATTCCACTCCTGCATCCAGATCATTGATAAGCATGTTGAACAGAACTGTCCCAAAAACAGAGCCCTGAGGAACACTGCTAGTGACTGCTCACCAGGCAGATGTAGCCCCACACACTACAACCCCTGAAGTTCTGACATTCAGCCAGTTCTTCATCCAGCACACTGTGCACCTGCTCATCAGAACAGCTTGTCCAGAAGGACACTGTGAGGGATGGCATCAAAAGCAGTACTGAAACCAGGAAGACCTGCAATGACCCACTCTGTGAGAGAGCTTATTGTAGAAGGGTATAAAATTATTTAGGCAGGACCTTCCCTTTTTTGAACCCACACTGTCTGTGCCTGGAGATTGCATTTTTCTTGAAATGCCTTTCAGTAGTTTCCACCATGAACTCATCCATCATTTCTCCAGGTACAGAGGTCAGGTCTGTAGTCTCCTGAGTCCCTCTTGTAAATTGAATAACACTGGACAGATTTCATTCAGCAAGGCATTCCCCCAGATTCCCCAAACCTTTGCTAAATGACCATGGGGTTCCTGCTATAACATCTACTAGACTCTTCAGTACTCCAGGATAAATCTCACCAGGCCCCATGAACTTATGAACCGATACAACTTGTCCCTTACCATTTCCATGTCCACAAATGCTTCCATAGCTGTGGTCTTCCAGCTCAGAGGAGTGGGCAGGTCAAGGTCTATCAATATTATTAAAGAACGAGACAAGGAAGGCACTAAATGCCTCCACTTTTTTTGCATTCATTTTTGTCAAATGACCATCTTCATCAGGTATCAGTTCAATATTTTCCTTAGACCTTCTCTTGCTATGTAGTGGTTCTGTTCAAATTATCTATTACTTACTTATTTTCTTTCTGTGAGATAAGAATTGGGAGAAAGCAAAGCAGGCACAAACTTCAAACAGCTGCAGGACAAAGGAAAAGTTTTATTACTAACAGAATGAAAAGGAGAAATAACAAGAAATTAAAACAAACTCCCCCCCACCCCAGCCACTTTCCTCCTTTTATTCAACTCACAAAGGGTAACAGAACATGGGATTTTAGTCAGTATTGCAGGTCTTGATAAGTCTCCTTCATATGCTTAAGGAAAAAAGGGTTTTCTTCAGCTGCACATGGTTCCCAAACTGCCATCAACAGCAGACCTGCCCGGAAAGAAACAATCTGCTGTGGTGTAAAACATCTCTTCCATGAAAATCTCACAGTTCCTTCACACTGCCAAACATAGGCTAGCACATGGGGTTATTAATTTTTTTAAGGATGAGTTACTTTTGCCTGAACACAAAGGCTGTTTTTTCCTGACAGGAAGTCTCTAAAAGCCTCTCAATGCTTCTACATAGCCTGGCATAGGCACTCTTCATAATTTTCATGGGCCACACGTGAACTTTTCATCTCCCCATATACTTCAAATGGATTAAAGAGACACATAGTTTGTGATATTACAGTTTCCTACCATGGTGTGCAAGAAGTATTTTTAAGCTACATGCAAGAATCGCAGCACCGCCCTTCTCTCTCCCGTTGCCATTTTCAGCTTTGTCTCACGTGGCTCACTTTCTCTCTGACTCTGAAGCTGCGCTGTTGAGTGTTCTGGTTCAGCCTTTACAGTGGAGAAAGCCTCGCTCCCTTTGTGCTGCTGGCTGCATGGTGTCTTCTTCAGTTCAGCACGAAGTGTGCTGGCTGCAGACAGGAGGCTCCACCAGCTCCTGTTGGCTCTGCTGGCTCTGTGTATGGGGAGGAGAGGGACTCGCCAGTCCCAGGAAGCCGCGCCGGATGGATTTAGCTGTGTAGCAGTCCATGGCTGGTTATAGCTGCCTGTGGCTCTGGAATAGTTCCCCCCACAGTGACCCAGGGTCTGTGCTGCGGCGTTGGGAAAAGGGAAAAGGGGGGGCCAGGAGCCCCGGCCCAGCCTGGCGGGGCCCGGACGCTCCAAGGCCCCCTTCACCTTCCAGCAGGCGAGCTCGGACCAAAGGCCAATCCCACCTTTCTGTGCGGTTTAAATTATGTAAATTGTGAGAAGCATCATTAGTCTGAAAGATTGTCCATCAACTCAGGTTCAACCCACGACATGCTATTAAATAATTTAAAAGAACCTTTCAAGGAACTCTTTCAAAATATGGGTCAGCAAGGAAGCTTACTATTTACCTGTCTTGGTTTGCTTTCAAAATAAATTTATGAAGTAAAAAAATGCATGTTTGCTGGACTGCTTGGATCTGTCAGAGGAAATGTGGCAAAAGTTACAAAAGCAATTCAGGTTAAGTCTGTCATTATTAATAGTTGGCTGGAGTTAACACGATCTTTTCCACAAATGTGAGAATGGAATGGTACAGTGTGGGCTGTGCATAACCCCAAACCCAGAGGGAAATAAAAGCAGAGAAAAACCCGTCAAAAAGGAGATATTGTTTTGGGTTAGATTGCATGAGGGTGAATATGAATTCTTCCTGAGCCTAAGGAATATGGTATTAACCCATGAGACCCCCTGAGTGAGGCTGTTTTCATGCATCCTGGAGTATCCAGAAATATCCCACACCTTGCAGCCAAGCCCTCTACCAGGACAGACTTCTGTCCCTCTGTGCAGTCCCAGAGTGGTGGTGCCTGGCCTGTCCCCACTGTTTTCTACATGCTCACAGAGCCTCATCCTGTTCTGCTTCTCCCACCCATTCCAGCTGCATGCCTGGGGCCATCTGGGACCATCTCTGGCCTTGGCATGGGGACCTGGGTCTTCCTTTGCAGCTTGGCCGCAGCTCCTGGTGCCAAACCCAGCAGCTGCCCTCTGTCCCTCTGCTCATTTTGCATGGTCAGCTTGGCTGCAGGAGGGGATCTGTGTCAGAGGAAGGTGAGGAGCCTGGGGAGCACAGATGAGAGCTTTTCTGTGGGGTTTGCTCACAATATTTCAGGTCTTCACTGGAAGAAAAACTGAGATCTAGTGAATACTCTGCAAAACATGTAGGCTTAGTGGATGATTGAATATATTTTTTTCTGATAACAGTTGTTAATAAAGCCATTTTTTAATCTATGAATGTGTATTTAGAGCTGAAATTAGGAGTGATTTCTGCTCAGTGTCTAGAATACAAGTACATGCCTGGTATGAGGCATGACAGTTTAAAGCTGTCATCAATGGAAATAAAGTCTCGCTACAAAGCTACTTTGCACAGAAATGAGTGAATAGAACAATTATTTTGGCTTTGTAGACTATAATAGTTCTCATTTTGTATCACTTGTCATTCTATACTACAAAGATTCAGACACATTTACCTGTCCTTGCCCAAATTATGGTACAGGATTAAATTGCAAATTCTAGGCTTTATCTTGTCTATTCCACATTTTGTTTCTCTGAAACAACTTTCCTGTCATTTAATATCCAAGGAAAACCATCTCTATATAAATTAAGTCCTTAGACTTCCCTACTACACATAATACATATGTTTTAGAAAAAAAATTAATCCTTTAAGGAAAATGTTAGTTTTCTGAATATTCTGTGCGTATTTCTCTAAGCATCCTCTGTTTAAAGTGCTTCACACTTTGCAATTGTTCCCAGATCCCTTAAAAATACACAATAATACCATACAAATCACACACATAGTATATCTTGGTCATGAAAATGAAAATAAAATGAAACAAAATCAAGATCTAATGTTTGCATTTTCACAAATTATTATGAAAAATAATTTATTATGAAAATTACATTTTCTGCACCTATTTTAAAGTGTATGGGGAGGAGTATTCTTGGGACTACAGGCTGAAAGCTGCTTAGTGAAAAAGGACCTGGGGGTGCAGGTCGACAGCCAGCTCAATATGAACCAGCAGTGTGCCCATCTGGCCAAAAAGGCCAACAGCATTCTGAATAGGATCAGGAGCATCAGGAAAATCAGTGTGGCCCGCAGTATTAGTGAAGGGATCATCCTCCTGTACTTCGCAGGGGTGAATTTGTACCTCAAATCCCATGTCCAAAACTAGGGCCCACAATTCAGGAAGGACATTGAGGTGCTGGAGCATGTTCAGAGAAGGGCAATAGAGCTGTTGAAGGGTCTGTGGAGCACAAGAAGAGAAGATGTGGAGAGAAGCTCAGGGAGCTGGGAGTGTTTAGCCTGGAGAAAAGGAAGTTCAGGGGGACCTTATGACTCATCCTGAAAGGAGGGTACAGGGCCAGTTGGGGGTCAGTCTTTTCTGCCAGGCAACAAGTGACAGGACAAATGGAAATGGCCTCAATTTCTGCCAGGAAAGGTTTAGATGCACTTTTAAGACTTCTTCTCTGCAAGGCTGGTCAGGCAATAAGGTGCTTAGGGGAACGTTATAAAGGTGTGTGTTTGCGGCACTGGGGAGTGTGGTTTAGTGGAAACATGTCCATGCTGCTTTAAGAGTTGGACTCATTGATACTGAAGTTAATAATTCCATGATTCTGTGATTCTATGGTATATTGATGCCATGATGATTTTTTGCCTTTTCTTTTGTATACCTTTTATATGCCTTGTATATAGCTTTTATGTATCCTCAGTGCTCTTAGCATGCATACTTGTAATTCCTTATGTCCGATAACTTAGCATAGTCCTAATATTCTGTTAAGCCAGAATACCAAACATCCTGGAGGCCTCGCAGTTTGAGGCCAGAAAGCCCTATGCTATCTTGAGAAACCAAGGTCTTCTCTAGAACACATCCTGTAAACTAATATTAGACCTATCCAGGCGGGAATTCCTCAGGATGGGGGGATATCACACTATTCATTCAAGCCTCTAATTGGGGAATCCTTTTAGATATGCTAATTTGCAAGGTCTATAAATTGTATATGCGATCTATTGTGTGTGTGCATTTTGGCACATTCCACCTCAGCGGAGTAGTGCACCATAAGGATCCTTATTAAGTACCAAGGCAAAACCCCTTTTTCCTTTAACCGTGTCTGGCTCTTAATTTTTAAGACCAGGAAAAGGCATCAATATCACACAGATTTTGAAGTCAATAGCAAAGGGAAAATTAGATGGTTTGAGTGTATGGACACTGTTTACTGAATTTCAAAAAAGATTTACTATAAAGGTTGTCAGTAAACCATTTCCCCTGGGCAGAGTATTTTAATGATTCACTGCTTACCTAATCTTTTGAAGTAAAATCTGTTCTCAGAAAGCAACCTTTATCCTAAATGCAGACTACAGAATGTCAGTAATGGTTCATGCAGAAATTATTCTGGAACATGTTTCACTGTCTTTAGTGCTGTTCCCCATTGTGCCTTAACCCCTGACTGTGCTGAATATTCATATTCAGCTATTCAACCAATCGGTAGCTGAATTAGAGTGACTATTTCTGACTCTAGTTACCCATATTTAGTTATCTCTACTTCCTGCTTCCAGTGCTAAAATACTGGATGGTTTTAAGTGAATACTAGGCTACCTGATCCAACCTCTAGGTCTTGTTTCTGAAAACTAGTAGTATTTCAGTTCTGCAGTATTTAACTGGTGTTCATTAAGTGTTCCCATGAGGCTGTAATAAAATTTATTACAAAATACATAACAAAACTTCATAATGTTTCCTGTGTGAAATTATTTTCGGGAAAATAGAACTTTATTAAAGCCCTCCAGATGTTTGAAAGATACCTGTCAGAAGCTGAATGATCTGTAAAAGGTATTGTAAAAGTTGAATTTCAATCCTTGAGACAAATTAGGGAATATTTTTAGTATATATTCAAAATTGGATTAAAAGTTCTGATGCCTCCCATTGAAAGGTTTTTAGAGCTAAGTGAGGAAGGAATGGAAAAGTTTAAAACATCACAGGAAACCATCCCATACAGGAATCAATCCCATGCTGCTTGAGTGTACTGACATGGAAACCTAATGAAATTCTCAGGCATTCTAAAATACATCAATTTCTAATTTCTGTTCTTTTATCCATGAAGTATTTTCTTTTCTTTTTCATATTAAAAATGAATTAATAACTGCTTCCACTGCAGTTGCAGTTCAGTTTGCTTCGTCAGCTGGAAATTTGCAATCAATTAATATGAAATTGCTTGAAGTAAAGGTACAGTTGCTATTACTATAGTTGAAAGTTTCTTATAATTGCAAGTAAAAATATTGTTTGCTGGAAATAAATATTGAAAATCGTATTTAATATTACACCTTATTAAATAACAGGAAACTGGCTTTCTCTATGTTAGTGTGTTTCCATAGAATAAAGACAAACAGCAGAAACAATTCATATAGTATCAGGCAAGTAATATTCCCTCTCCATTTTATGAGCCTTAAGGTCTAAAAATTTGTAACTTATTTGTTCTGTTAGATATTAGCTGTCCATTCTCAGCAAATACAATATCACTATAAGGTGGTTAATATTAAAATCATTAAACAGGTTTAAAAATACCTGTGATCAATAATGAAGTTTTTACATTTTCACAACAAAATCTAGAATGGTACTCTACAACAAGTTGTTCAACTTGTTGAAGGACTTTGAGATAACACTCTGAAGTTCCAAAGCCATCATTCCTAAATAGTGCATTGCTCAGTATTAGTCTGTATTCTGAGCTGGTACATGTCTAATTGTTATGGTTTCAGCTAGGGTAGAGTTTATTTCTTCTCAGTAACTGTTACAGTGCTGTGTATTGGATTTCAAATGAGCATGGTGTTGGTAACACACTGGTATTTTCTATTTTCCTAAGTCCTATTTATCCTAAGTCAAGGACATTTTTCCTTGTCTCATGCCCTGCCAGTGAGGAGATATGCAAAAAAACTCTGGGAGGGATCATATCTGGGACAGATGATCCAAATGTACCAAAGAGATATATAAAGTGAGGAGAGTTACCCAGAAAAGTGTCTGCCCAGGGTTCAGGAAGGAGGGGCCTGGCATCAGTCAGCAGGTGGTGAGCAATTGCATTGTGCCTCACTTTTTGTGTTTTTTTTCCTTTTTATTGTCATTATTATTGTATTTTACTTTATTTTCAATTGTTAAACTTGTCCTATCTCAACATATGAGTTTCACTTCAATTCTCCCTCCCGTTCCATCATGGTGAAGGGGAAGAGAGTTAGACTTCAGTGAGTGGCTGTGTGGTGTTTCATCTCCAGCTGAGCCTAAAACCACAATGGTCCTTTTTGGCATCCAATATAGGGCCCAAAGAGTTGAGGTAAGGACTGATCTGACTAGAGCATGTTAAAGGAAACTTGTTAGAAACATTCTTTGTGTTAGTTTAACAGTTATTAATTACAATGTGCACTTACTTGCGCTCATGTTTGTTTTGTCTCTCTTATACCGGTAATACCTTGCAGTTTGTGTTCTCTGTGGTATTTCCTAGGATGGGCTTATGATGTGACACTGCCTCTGGTCAGGACACCAGTCTGGTGTCTGTATTCAGTATTGCAGGCACCTCTTTATTTTGAAAGTTAATGATTAATAATCACACCTTTGGTTTTTTCTCTTCAGAGGAACATCCTGTGGGATGTTCTAATGGACGTTCAGATTCTAATGGATGTTATTAATAAGATAATATGCCCGTACCCACTAACAAGAAAGAAACACTAGATTTTTTTAGGTGTTTTGGGTTTTTAGAGAAGGACTATTCCAGATTACAGTCTGACTGTAAGCACTCTCAAGTGACCCAGAAGAAGAATGATTTCAAAGTGGGGCCTGAGCAGTGACAAACCCTTGAAAAAATCACGCAGGAGATAGCCCACGGGCCAGTTCAAATAGGACAAGATGTAAAAAATGTGCTTTATACTGCACCTGTGGAGGATAGCCCTACCTGAAGCCTCCGGAAAAAAGCACCAGGGGAGACTCAATGTTGACCTCTAGGTTTTTGGAGTTGGGCATAAAGAGAATCTGGAACATGTTATACCCTACCTGAAAAGGAGATACTGACAGCATATGAAGGTGTCTGATTCACTTTGGAGGTGATTGGTACTGAAGCATAGCTCCTCCTGGCATCCCAATTACCTGTGTTGGTTTGGATGTTCAGTGGAAGGATATCCTCTACACATCATGCAACAAATAATATATGGAGGAAGTGGGTTGCAGTGATTACACAATGAGCTTGTATAGGAAATCCCAACTGTCCAGGATTCTTCAAAGTGATCATGGACTGGCCAGAAGACAAAGATTTTGAAATGTCACAAGAGAAGAAGGTATTATGTGCTGAAGAGGTCACACTATGCAATAAATTACCAGCAAATAAGCAGTAATATGCTTTGTTTGCTGATGGACCCTGCTGTTTTGTGGGAAAACATCAGAGATGGAAAGCAGCTATTTGGAGTCCCTTAGGACAAGATGCAGAAATGGCTGAAGGACAAGGTGAATCAAGTCAGTTTGCAGAGGTGAAAGCCATCCAGTTGTCTTTAGACATTGCTGAATGAGAGAAATGGCCAATACTTTATATAGATTTATGGATGGTGGCAAATGTCCTATGGGGATGGTTGCAACAATGGAAGCAGAATAACTGGCAGCAAAGGGGTAAACCCATCTGGGCTGTTGCATTATGGCAAGGTATTGCTGCCTAGGTGGAGAACATGGTTAGCCAGGTACATCATGCAGATGCTCATGTACCCAAGAGTCAGGCTACACGAAAGCATTGGAACCGCCAGCAGGTGGATCAGTCTGCTAGGTTTGAAGTGGCTCAGGTGGATTTGGATTGACAGCAGAAAGGCCAATTATTTCTAGCTCAGTGGGCCCATGACACCTTGGAACATCAGGGAAGAGATGCAACGTATAGATGGGCTCATGATTGAGGGGTGGATTTAACTGTGAACCCTATCACACAGGTTACAAATGAATATGGAACATGACCTGTGATCAATCACGACAAGCGGGTAAAGCCTCCGTGGAATGAAGGATGATGGCTGAAATATAAGTATAGGGTGGCCTGGCAGATTGACCATATCACACTCCCCCAAACCTGTGTGGCAAGAGCCATGTGCTTACAATGGTGGAAGCAACCACAGGAAGGCTGGAAACTTCCTGTTCCCCGTGGCACCGCATGGAACACTGTCTTGGGCCTCGGAAAGCGAGGCTTATGGTGACACAGTACTCCAGAAAGAATTGCATCAGATGATGGAACTCATTTCTGAAACAACCTTTTAGACACTTGGGCCAAAGAACGTAACATTGGGTGGATATATCACATTCCCTATTGTGCACCAGCCTCTGGAAAGATCAAATTACATAATAGACATTAAAGACTCCACTGAGAGAAATGGCTGGTGGGACTTTCAAACACTGGGAGATACATTTAGCAAAGGCCGCCTGGTTACTCAAAGGTCTGTCAATAAGGCTGGCTCTGACCAATCAAAATTTTTACATCCTGAAGAAAGGGATAAAGTTCCCATAGTGTACATTAAAATCATGCTGAGAAAAAAGTCTGCCTCAGCAAAAGGTATTGTTTTTGCTCAAGGACCCAGGAGCACTTGGTGAGTAATGCAGAAGGATAGGGAAGTCCAGTGTGTGCCTCAAGGGGATTTGATTTTGAGTGAAAAGAAGTAATGAGTTAAATTGTATTATGTTAGATATTAACACTGTGTATTACCTCTTCTATGGTGTCTACATGTGTATCACCTCACTGAACACCTTGGGACATCAATCTTAACCAAAAACATTCTGGGGATCTGAACCTGACATCCTTCTGATTGTTGCACTTGCACCAATGAAGAATGAATTTTGATAAAACTGAACAAGGGCAGAAATACTGGAATCAGAACTGACTCAAATACGCAGCATGAAACAATCTGGCAGCTGGGTGGTGTTTTATCTCCAGCTGGGCTCAAAACCATGACAGTAATCAATGCCAGAAGTATAATATCTGAAAGAACAGGGGGAAAATGATTGTATTATTATTTTTCCATGCTCACAGCTATGGAATTAAAAGGCAGCAGCACTGTAGCATTACAGTTCAGGGAATATAGCTTTAGCTCAAACGTAAGAAAATGGTTTTCCTTTCCCTTCATAAAAGAAACAAAAAGTTCCAGTGACTTCACTCGCATCCATCTTTGTTTACTGCTGTTGGGGAAGAAAGGTTATTGACTGTCATTAGAAATGTTTTGTGTAACTGGATACAATTGCAATACAACTGATTTTAAAAATCCTCATTCTGAAGTCAAGAAATATATTGCTTTTACCAATAGAAAGCATAATTCTTACAGACAAACTTTCTCATCAGCTATACAAAACCTGTGCTCAAGCTTTTGAAAAACTGAATAATGTGTGCATACAAATATGTACATGACACTAACATCTGATAGCTACTAATGCTTCTAAATTTGCCAAGTTTAGCAGAAATAAAATGTTTTATTTCTTAATAGAGAAAGAACTCATCCATTGAACGGTGTAAAGAATCAAAGGTAAAGTTTTTTTAACCAGCAAAAGCTGCATGAGGTTTTCAACTCCTGTGAACAAGATGCTATATTGTATGTTTTTAAAAGTCTATCAACTTGTTCAGTATTTTACGTTTTGAAATAATTTGCAGAAGATCTCCAGTAAGAACATGACAGCTAAATAAAATTAACTTATTTGAAAGTATATACTATATTGTTTTTGAACAGCTGGAAAAGATTGTTTAGCAGTGAATGAACTACAAAATAAATTTAAGACTTTCCTCCAATTTTTTCTTTTTTTGGTAGCAAATCACACTTTGTTCTGTTTATTAACATAAATTGCTTATAACAAGATTTTCTTAAGTAAAACTGTCTACTTTGTTCGGATACCTTTGCAAGTTACATAGCCAAACACACATTTCTAGATGACCATACAAGAATTAATAGAGAAGTATTAGGATGAGTGAGCATTCATAAAAATTTATGATCTACAGGTGGGCCTAGGAACAAATGTTTGTTCTTGTAAGAGTTCACAGGAGACTGAAAATGAACTGATAATACTAAATTGCTTATATTCCTGTTGTCTTTTACCTATTATCACCACACCTGTTTATATAAATTGGTAACTTCCAGTAAATATTGGCTTTTTATTGACCAATAAGTGAGATAATTGAGATAATAAAACAGAAATCAAGTTAGAACCAAATATGTAAGTAAAGGTGTCTTGATTTCTTTTGAGCTTTGTTTCTGACTACCTCGTCTGTACTGGTATAATTTGTAAAATTTGTAAAAGACTTGTTTGTTGCTTCTAACTTTTAATGCATCAGAACCCAATCATGTTAATTTTTTTCCTGATTCTACATCAATAGATATCACAAAAAATATAATGTCAAGTATAACAGAGTATGTAACATAAAGAGTCAAAAATATGCATCTTCATGTTGAAGTAAGCATATGTTTAGAAAGTGATGCTTACTAGAACATACAATTTATCTTAGACATATTTTAACTTCATTACTTGCAGTATTTACTTGAGTTTGTCTTGCTCAGAGACATAAAATACTGTGTATTGTACGCATAATATGAATGAATACTATCATAAGGCAAAGATGGATTTTAAAAAATGGAAAAAACCAGGAGTCGCTTCTTGGAAACCTCTTTCTCAGAGTAACTGAAACGAGAAGTCCCTGAAAGCATATCTAGATTTGTCCTTTTTCACTTATCAACCTAAGTATATCTGTAGTCCCTAACAATATTTCAGAGATGTAGAGTCATTTTGAACTGCAGAGCATTCAATACATATTCTTTAGCACTTGCTGTTTACTCAGTGAAAATAATTAATTGAATTTAGGTCAGATTTTCAAATTCTTTATTGTTCGAATAGAAGTCCTATTTTATTCTGAATTTTGCATTCTGAATTCTAATGCAACTAATAATTTATCCTCCTTACTCTTTCTGTGTTGATAGTTCATATTGATAAAGGTTCTAAAATTAGAAATCATATTTATACACACATTTTACCATAGAAAATTGAAAGAAGCCATTGGAGGAAAGAAAAAAATTATAGAGGGATATAGGAAAAGTATTAATTTCTTTATCAAAGGAAGAGTATCAAAGAAGCATGAAAAACATTGCTGTAAGGGTTTCCATTATAAATATATTAAATGCTTATCTATTTTTTGTTGGTAAAATAAGATAACATATTTTGATATGGTAAGATAACCTGAGTATGTAAATGTTTCTTTAATCAAACTAGCATCCTCTACCGTTTAATTGATAAAATGATCAGAAGAATAAATATCTAAAGTAGAGTGGTTATATTGGCAAAATAGATACCCAGAAGTTAATTGTAAAAAGTACCAATAATTTTTCAAATTTAAAAAATAACCTTGTTCTTTCTCTTATCCCATTTTTTTTCCTCTTATATTAATATATACTGAATACATGGTATAAGGTTAGGCTGACTTGTTTTTTCTTGGTTTGTTTTTTTGGGGGTTTCTTTGTTTGTTTGTTTGTTTGTGAAACAATGACTTATTTAAATAAATAGTTTTTCAAATTTTAGGAGAACTGGCAAACTGGCAGAATAATGGTAACAAAAGCAGAAGTTCAGTGTGGAAGCGGAAAGTATCACTCAGCATGCCATCAAATCATTCACAATTTCAGAGAGGAGAAGAATAAGACAGAACAGTAACAACAGCTTTCAACAGCTGTTCAGAGTAGGACGACAACTGAAATGAAAGACAAAGAGACTAGTCCTATAATCCAGACAGATCCTCTAAATTATTGTTATCTTTTCCAAGGTAGAAATCGTGAAATGAAACTTCGCAGATAACGAACTGTTCTTGCCTGGAAACAGAACTGTCCATGTGATAACTAGTAGATATTATCCGCTAGGATTTACTTTCAAATTATCAAATGTCAACAGGATTTTCTTAAAGTGATATAAAACCTGGACACCTTACCAAGATTTTCCATTGTATATGTTCATCTTTAGCTAGCCAAAGGATTTAATAGAAAACCATATCATGTGAGGATGATAGGAAAGAGTATTTCTGAACTCTCCAAAATATTTTATCTACATCACTTAAAATAGCTTTTCAGTAGTCTGATGGCATCTCCATTGATCTGGAAGGAAGAAAGCAGTCAGGTGAATAATAATTTCATCTGCTGCAAGATTTCCTTAACATCTTCATTTATTGCATGAATGCATCTTTCTATTAAATTCCCCTATCTTTTTCTCTCACAAAGCAGTAAATACTATACCACCTCTTAAGTTATCATTTCTAGGGCTAACTCCAGTTAATTATCATAGATGGATGTATTTCAACACTATCTCTAGCTAGTATGAAAGTGCCACACCTAAAGTGTACATGCCATGTCACCACAGGTGATGTAAATAACCTCCATGTTCTTTTCAGAGTGGGAATAATATCTTTCCAGGTTACAGGGAAATAATACACTGTTCTTTTTAAAAGAAAAATGTTCTCTTTTAAATAAAAGTTTGATGAATGCAATGCATTAAAATTATGTTAACAAAGCCTAACTTTTCAAAGGATGACATAACTGTAAAGCAGAGAAAAGTATTGAATAGTAGCTTTCTCACTAGACTCTTTCCATTTGGAAACACCTGCCTTCTACAACCAAGAAAAAAAAAAAAAATATATATATATGCAGGAAAACAAAGCAACTGGAACAATAAAAGGAAAAACTAGTTTTAGTCCATAAATTGTAATGCTTCTCAGTAGTACTTGAAACTCCAAGGCAGACATTACCAATGTGACAAAGGAAAAACTTCAGGATCACTGAAGTCACTAAAATATCCAAAAATCTTTCAATAGCACAACATATTTTTGAATAATATATATATGTTTACAATCATAAAAAGGATTTAACAGGGTTTTCCCAGTCAGATTTCAGAGTATCAGTCTTTCATTATTTCACCTCTCTGTACGGACTCAAGAACACCTTCATCTTTAAACAAGAGACAAGAAATTTCTCTTTTTAACTGATACAGAGCAGGAAGAATCAAAACACAGCAGTAAGCAGAATTCAACAAGCACAGGCAGTTTCACTTCATCTGTCAACTGAACAGAATCAGACACGGTTGTTTGGGCCTCTAATTTGACAAAGGTAACCAGCTTCTCACTGAGCTTCAGGTTACCTGAACGTCAGTTTCCAGGGACTGATGGGTTAAATTTTATCAATGTGGGTAGAGTCCCTTAATCTAAGGTATGAGAAGTCATTCTGACAGGGCTTTTCAAATGAAGGAATGATGCAATGGTCTTAAAACCTTTCAAAGCAACAACTGCATGATATAATAGATTTTACTTAGACCTTTGCTGTAATCGGTTTTTAAAAGATTTAATTTCTACACAATTCTGTATTTCATATACAATAATGAATATTTATGTTTACAAAATGGATTGATAGAGAAAAGGATTATCTTGTCAGTTTATACTCAGTAAATATACTCAGTATAAATTATTATTATATTATATTATATTACATTATATTATATGTTATTACCCTTATGTTCATTCAAAATTCAGTTTTATAGGTTCAAGTTTACATTTCTGAAATCAATTTAACTTTTGCAATTGCAGTGTTTTGGATTTTTGAATGTTCGAAAGAAGTAAATATCTAGATGCAATCTTTCAGTGACAAGTACGGGGTCCCACTCTAAAAAGGAAGAGTCTAACATTCTTTATTTCCATTTGTTACTGTGTGTTCAAAAGTCTTAGCAATCTGATGATCACTTTGTATTTAATGATGTTATTCATCCTGTAGCTAACACGGAAACACCAGAATTCTTTTAGACCTAACGATCACTGATTTCTGGAATGTTCTGTTTTAAGAAATATTTGGTCTGATGTATTTCAATATCTTTGGAATGTATTTCCATCTTTGGAATGAAGTAAGTTGTTAGAATGTAATCTCACACTAATGAGCGCCACTTAATCCTTCTCCTGTCTTCTCATCTGTCCTCAGAAATGCGAACACCTCAGCTGAAGATCAGCTTCCAAATAGCTGCGTTTTATTTACATGCTAGATACAAACTGAGCTTGTATCGATACAGCAGCACACACAAATACTCATAAACAGAGTAGTTCCAAATCCAGGGTTATTCAGATAGTGTGAGTATTCCGAACCTTGAAAGAATTGTAGATTTAACCTTATGTGATTACCAGAACAGTCTTTTGTATCTCTTTCTTTACTATGCTGTTCACTTGGTTAGCCTCTAGCAACCCCTTTTAAATAAAATGTCAAGTGTTGAAAAGCCTTCTTAACTATACTTGCTATTGCAGGTTATATAGACGCAGATAGAAGACAGAATTGATGGAAAAATATTAATGTATTTTTGTCTAAACACTGTTTTAACAAATTCAAATAACCTGCTAAATACAACATTCATTTTTATAAAAAACCAAATCTGATTACATTTTAACAATTTTTGGCTTTGGGTGATTTTTGTTTGCTTGGCTTTTAATGGGCTTTTTGGTTGTTTTGGTTTGGTTTTTCTTATAATACTGTTGCCATTGTTTCCTCCCTGTATCTGCTTCATTTCTAGGTTTTTCTGGTACATTTTCTTTGCTTTTCTTTGAACTCCCCAGTATTTTTAAAATTATTTGTTTAGAAAAACACAGTTCCTGATACAAAGAATAGAGGGTTTTATATCTATAATATTGGACTCCCCAAATTTTGCTGTCTAAAACTGTGATTAGAAGTCAATAAATTCCTATTTAATTAAGAAAAAAATGTATTTTTACAGAAAGTTTGTGATCATATGTTACTTTTATCTTGCAATTTGCTTATACCTTTTATGCGTGCAGTAGCAACATTAGGTTGTATTTACACTTTGGGATTTGCATGTTGTTACGTGAGGCTACTTAAATGTCCCATTTTGCTTTCATCCTTGCAATTTCATTGTTGTGATGATTTCCAGCATCCATTTGGAGTCACCCAGGGCTCAGCAATTTTTGTCTACCACATTTTAATCAAAAGTACCATTCCAGAAATTATTTTTAATTCCTTACTTTTTCTCCTCCATAATTGAGTTAGATGATTCTTGCATGGGTGTACATATCTAAATATAAAGGGCGAGGGTGGCAGGGGTTCAGCTTGCCAGGAGGTTGCACATCCAGGCATAGAATACAGCAATGTAAGGAGCATACTTTTACACAAAGAGTCAGAAAGGATTATCATTTCAATATTCATACAGAACTTCAAGTGTCCTAGGCTCAGATCGCTAAGCATCAAACTCCTTCTGTAGACTGACTATTTGTTACATAAGAACAGTTTTAGCAGTTTTAGCAAAAGCATATGTCTCCTTGAGATGAAGTACCATTTGTGCCCCTTCTCAAATGACATACCATGAGCAGTGATTTGAATCCCATGAAGTCTCCAGTTTCTACTCCAGCAAGGCAAGAAGTGACCTCAGAAAGGAGTAATGGGATCCCCTGCCAAGTGCCTCCATCAGCCAAGAATGTGAAAATGAGACAGGTAAGAACCTCCTTTTTAAGGCATAGATGGCAAGGTGTTTTTTAAAAGTAATTTCAATAAAAGATTTAAAAATGTGTCCCTAATCTATCAATTTCTCTTTTGAATAGATTTGGTGACAAAAGACAATTCCTCAGTAAAATATAAACTAAGGAAGTAAATCAAGATTAACTATATTCTAATGAAAAGAATAAAATTAAGGCAAATTTAGCTGTTTATTAGATGACCAGTGGACATAATCTTTAGTTCAACTCCAGTACCACATATGAAATATTTCTATACAAAATAATTATGCACATGAAAAAAATACGCACTTTCCAAAAGATCCCCATATGTCATCTTTGAAGCTGGCTCTTTTTTTTTTCCCAAGCAATGCAAGTAACACTTTGTCAGATTAAAATAAAATAAGCAGATTTCATGTTTGATCTCTATTTCTAGAGATAAGATTATCTCAGTCTTTCAGCTCTTTGTCTTTTCTTGCAGCAAACAGAAAAGTAAGTAGAGTTTTTTGTTAGATGATAATATGAAAAATATTCTTTGATAGTATGTGAACACTAAGAGGCACAAAATAACAACAACAAAATTATCATCTGTCATTGCAGGTCATCTTATGTTAGCCAACAGTTCCTGTATTAGTTTTCATTACAGTGTTTCATCGACATGTAAAAGTGAAGAATGTTTTGAAATTCAACAAAGAAATTACAAACTTCCAGATAATAGATGCTGCTAAAATTAGCTTTTCCTATTTCATGGTAGAGTTCAATGCACACAGTGAGGTTTCCCAAGATGGTCTGGGAAGACCACAATGATAGGAAGGCACCACTGGGAGTAATACCTGTCTCTACAAATTGCATCGTGCTTGTGCTAAGCTAGTGAGACATGAGTAGAACCTACAGGGCTGTGGGGTGAATGTGATTGATATTTCTCTTATAAACATAAACAGGACAAAGCTGTTGCTTAAAGCCATAAACTTAATGTGCCTAATCCATCATCCAATGGAAAAATAAGTAGCACCTGACAAAAGGCACAGTGTGGAGTCAGTGGGCCCAAGAAGGCACTTATCCTCAGACCAGCAGAGAAAGATGCTTTCAGCATTTCAAATCTGAAAAGCAGGTATGATTCCACAACTCTTGATTCCAAAACCTAATTTTCCCTCATTCTAATTCTCACTGACTATTTTTTTCCAGTTTCTCCCCGTATGTTTCAAATTATTTAGTTTCATTGCGCTGACCTTGACTATTTTGCTTTTTTTTTAAAAAAAAAATTAGTATTGCTTTGGAAACCAACATTTGATTTGATCCAGTTTGTCAACTTCAAACATTTTTTAAAAAGAAAGAATATTAAAAATACATTATTTTTTCCTCTTTTTGAATGTGCTTTTATTTTTCTCTGATTAGATGATGATAAACGATTCTCTATATTCTTCTATATACTATTTCTGTATTTTAGTTTATTGTGTCTTTCAATTCACATGGTGGCAGACCAGTAAATCCTTTAAAGAGACTAAGCCTCAGAAGTGGTGGGCAAGGGTGAAGCTCTGGGAATAATGTAGAGTGTGATGGAGAGTTGCAAAGAACCTCACCTTGATCTCAACACAAAGGGAACACAGGCCACACAAAGGCCTATGTTTTAGATAAACAGCTGTGAACTGGTGGTGTAAATGTTTGTCTATGATTGAATTGAATGAATGTGAATGTCTCCCCAGTTTAGTCACTGGAAAGTGAGCAATTGTTCAGCCCAACCCAGACTATAAAAACCAGGCAACCCAGCAAATTAATTTTAAGAGAGCAACAGGCTTGAGCTGGCATCAACCCTTGTATTCATTCCTTCCTACTGAGGACACTGAGCATCGTGACACAAAGCATGTGGTTGAGACCGGTAATGGGAATCACATTGGCATTGTGATTGAACAGTATATTGGAACTGCTGCATTTTGCCATAATGTACTTTTGTTTTGAGATTTCAGTATATTTTCAATCTCTCTACTAAATTGGAAAGCCTGTATCATCATCAACTCTCTTTAAATAGCTAAATTTGATATTAAACATTATGCCCTCCATGTCTAAAAAATACCTAAAGAACATGATCAGCAACCTTTGGACTCTCACACACATCAAATGAGTTCAGATAGTTATCAATCTTATGGCACAATAATGGATTATCTAATAGACTGGAATGTTGTCATGAAGGGCTACATGCTGCTAATGACAGATCAGAAAGGTACAGTGTGGGAGTTGCCCTGTTTTGTGCGGCAAAACTTGGAACATACAAAGCTCTGTCTTGGGGTGGATGATGAGTGAGTACAGAGCTTATGGGTTCGGATAAAAGGGCAGACTAGAGAGGGTGACACTGTTGTGGGTGTTTGCTACAGGCTGCCTGAGCAAGACGAGGAGGTTGATGAGGCCTTCTACAGGCACCTTGAAGCACCCTCAAAGTCTCAGGCCCTGGTTCTTGTGGGGGACTTTAACTACCCTGACATTTGCTGGAGAAGAAATACAGAGAAGCAGAAACGGTCCAGGAGGTTGCCCTGGAAAGCATTGATGACAACTTTCTTACAAGGCAGTGGAGAATCTGACAAGAAATGGTGTGATCCCAGATTTTATACTAAAAAAGAGGGAAGGTCATGTTGGAGATATGAGGTTGGCAGCAGCCTCAGCTGCAGTGAACAAGAGATTGTAGATTTCAGTAACAGGTGAGGAGGAATCAGGGCAGCAAGTAAGATTGTAACCATGGACTTCAGGAGAGCTACCTTTAGGCTCTTCAGAGATCTTTTTGTAAGAATGCCATGGGAACAGGTTCTACTGAGAAGAGGAGTCCAGGACACCTGATTGATATTCAAGGATCACTTCCCCCAGGCTCAAGAATGATGCATCCCGAGGGACAAGAAATTGAGCAAAGATGGCAAGAGACCTGCATGGATGAATAAGGAACTTCTGTCTTTACTCAAGCAGTAAGTACTCAAATACACAGGAGATGGAAGATTGGACAGGACACTTGGAATTAATATAGACATGTTTTCAAAGCAGAAATGAAACAAGGAAGACCAAGGCCCAAATGGAATTAAATCTGCCCAAGGATGTCAAGAATAACAAGAAGAGCTTCTTTCGACACATCAGTAACAAAAGGAAAACAAAAGACAATGTGGTTGCATTATTAAATGGAGGGGAAACCCAAATAATAGAGGACACAGAGAAAGTAGGGTTACTGAATGCCTTCTTTGTGTCAGTCTTCACTGACAAGACCAGACATCAGGAATCTCTGATAGAAGAGACCAGACTAAAGAAGTGTTGGAAGGAAGACTTTCCCTTGGTCAAGGAGAACTGGGTTATAACTTGATAACCACTTGATATCCACAAGTCCATGGACCCTGCTGGAATTCATCCACAAGTGCTGAGAATGCTGGCAGACACCTTAGTGAGGACACTCACAATCATCTTTGAAAGGTTGTGGCAATCAGGATTGGTGACTGAGGACTGGAAGAAAACAAATGTCACCCCAGTCTTCAAAACAGGCAAGAAGAAGGAAACTAGCGAACTACTGACCAATCAATCTCACTTCAATCCCTGGAAAGGTGATGGAGTGCCTCATTCTGGAGGCTATCTCTATCCACATGGAAGACAACAAAGCAATCAAGAGCAGTCAGCATGGATTCACTACAGGAAAATCAAGCTTGATCAACCTGGTTGCCTTCTATGATGGAACAACTATGTGTAGGGACAAGGGGAGAGCATTGAATATTGTCTACCTTGACTTCAGCAAGGTTTTTAACACTGTCTCTCACAACACCCTCATAGATACACTCAGGAAGTGCGGACTGGATGAGGGGACAGTGAGGTGGACTACGAATTGGCTGGATGGAAGATCCTAGAAGGTTGTAATGAGTGGCACAGGCTCTAGTTGGTAGCCTGTTATTACTGGTGTCCCCCGAGTGGGACTGGGTCTAGTCTTGTTTAAGTTATTTATCAGTGACTTGAACAAAGATGGGAGCAGTAGCTGATACCCAGTGGCCAATACCTTCAGAAGGACCTCAACAGAGTGGAGAGATGGGCATAGGGGAACCCAATGAAGCACAGCAAGGGCAAGTGCAGGATCCTGAACTGGAGAGAAATAACTCGTCACCAGCACAGGTGGGGGCTGATCTGCTGGGAAGCAGCTCTGTGGAAAAGGACCTGGGAATCATGGTGGATAACAAGCAGTCCACACAACAGCAGTGTGTCCTGGTGGCCAACAAGGCCAATGGTATTCTGGGCTGCACTAGTAAGAACACTGTCAGCAGCTCAAGGGAGATGATTCTGCCCCTCTACTGTGCCCAGGTGAGGCACATCTGGAGTTCTGGGCTCCTCAGTACAAGAGAGACAGTGAGGTCCTGGAGGGAGTTGAGTGGAGGGTTACAAAGATGATGAGGGGGTGGAAGGGTCTCTCTTATGAGAAAACGCTGAGGGAGCTGGGCCTGTTCAGCCTTGAGAGGAGACAACTGACAGAGAACATGTCAGAGACTGAAATCTTATGGTTCATGGTTTAAACACTGTTATGAAGGACTTTTGCCCATTATGGCAAAACTGTATAGAGAAGCTGTGATCACTGAACCCCACTCCTCCCTGAAGATGCCTCCTGACTGGAACATTGGACTGAGTCAAGTTGTCTAAGGGAATTTGAGCTAAGATAAAGGTGACATTATTGTTCAATCATCTCAGGTCTAGGAAAAAGCAAACATGGCTGAGGGAGAAGAATGCCTCCACAGGAAAGCCAAAACCAGCAGCTGTCCTGAAAATCATCCCTGACTGGATTAGGGGTGGGGGAGGCCATAGCCCACAGGCTCATTTGCTGAGGCCCCATTGCATGCATTCCTCCACAACCAAGGGGAGAAAAGGACAGGTTTGTGTGTGGCATAATCTCTGGTCAGAGGGAGTGAACACCCATCCTTCCTTACACAAACTGGCTCAGCGGTAAAACCTCCCATCCTGGGAAGGTCACATGTATGGGACATTCACATGAGAGGTAGCTAAAGGGTGTCATAATCCATCAAACGGCCCTAAAGTGCCCCCCAGACTCATTCCTGAGGCCTTGCACCAGAGCACTGCACGTGATGCAAAGTGATGCAGCTGATCCTGAGTCTGGTGCAAGAGACAGTGTCAAACTTGCCCCCTGCCAGGGAGATACCTGGATGTTCCCACCTGGCCCAAAAAGTATATTAATAATTTGAACTTTATGCTTTTGGGGGACCCTCACCACTGTGAAGATCAGATGGAGAGGATCAAGGGGAAGCCATTAGGATCCAGGAAATGGTAATATTTTCTACATGGTATCTACATAATAATAAAATATCCTGTGACAGACCATCCTATAGTGGTTCTGTTTTGTTAACTATTTATAAGCAGACACTGCAGTGTCTAAAAAATGGTCAAAAGACACATAGGGAGAACCATCAGTAAACTAAACTAGGCTTACTGTTGAAAGAGGCTGTGCTTGAAATGTTGCTATTTTCTCTCACAGAAAAGCCTACTTTGCATCTGCCGCAGCACCAAATGTGAATACTTTAGATTTTCAAATAAGAAAGCTTTAAGTCTTTAAACTAAGGATAGTTAAAAAATAGACTTCAATCATGAAATCTAAACATTGACCAAAATAAAAACGGAATTGCCTTTAAAATTCACTATACTAGAGATAACTAACTTAGATCTGTTGAATCGCTTTGGACATAACCTTAGAATTTACCACTTCATGTAGAATGCTATGCATTCAAGATAAAATCCAGCTTCTCTAACCCACAGTTGATATCCTTTCCTTCTTCTTTATTGCGTACATTCAGTTACTTTTTTTGTGTAACTAGTGGATCTCGATGTTAGATGATAAAGTACTGGCAAATTTTGCTTATTGTGATCTTCATTGTGCCTGTACAAAGTAATACAAAACGATGACTCAAAAGTGTGAAATAAAGGTTCTCCCCATTCTGAGTGTGGGCATGTGTGCATATTAAAAAAATAATGCTGTATGCCAAGTTTGTTTTCAATTTAATTTTTTTTATTTTGGTGAGATTTTAGTGATCTATGCATAGTGGAATACCAGCTGACTTTTTCTATCACATTATCTTTTCACTACAAAGAATATCTCTACAGTTTGAATGAATGTATTATGTAACAAACAGGAATATACTGATCAGACCATTGTGTTTGGTTTGACACTGCTGATCACTTACAAGCCTGCAGGTCATCTTGCCACAAGCTTCCGTAAATGTTTTGCAAGTTAATTATCTTAATGACCATGTATCTGCTGGAAAGCAAACAGTACTGGGAAATAAATTACATTACAGAAGTGGGCTCTATAATCTGCTTGTCCATTCTAAAGTGCTGAAAATTTTATAAAAAACATTTTTGAAGCATGTCACAACTTTTCCTGTCACAAACACAAATCATGGAGCTCTCTGTGTGTAGCAGGGCCAGTTGCCTCAGTAACAGCATCACCCCACTTCCTCAACAAGTATCTGTGCTTGAGGCACTGAGGTCTCCCTGCAGTTTCTGTTAAGTCATAGCTTTCCCAGGGAAGAATGTCAGCTTATTTAACCAGTCTGGGGAAGAATTATATATGGAGAAATTTGGCTGAGGTTTAATTTCCCTTCACCTCCTGTTAAATATGCTCCTTCTTGAAGAAAGAGTGATTAAGTCAATTGTCATCTACTATGCAGTCCTAAAATTTTAGAGACAGACAGGTGATCAAACACCCATAGAGAAGTAAAACTTCTTATTAAATCTGTAAATTGTATCATATGTTAAAAGGGAAAAGAAAAAAAAGGCATTGAATACACTGTAGGCTATAAAGATGCAAATGAAAGAATGTTCAAATGTTCTTGAAGCCTGCAAGGGATGCTAAGAAACTTTACATTATTATGCACACAAAAATAGATTTTCAGTTTTAATTAGTGATTTTGTGGCTTGCTAGCATCACTAGGAAGTATATTTCAGTGATCTATGTCATCCTAAGGCAAGAGTCATTTTGAACAGCAGGGGCAATCCCAAAAGTACAGCTAATCAATTGGAAACCAGCCACTCTTGTCTTTAAAATTGCTTTATAAGGATAATTAAGATAAATTTCTGGCTCTAAACCATTTATTTGGAGTTTTTTTTGGGTTTTGGTTCCTTCTTTTCTTTTTTTTCTTTTGTTCACTGCTTATTATTTTCCTGAACACAAAAATATTAATAAATACAAAACACAAAACATAAACGAGTTTCATTATAAGGTATTTGAGAACACTGAAGTACTAAGAGCAAAATGAAAGCCAATCCAGAAACAAACAAAATCCAAAAACTAACCAAGCCAAACCAAACCAACCGGTAATCTGTTACAAGGATCTTCTGCCAGAAGCCAGTGATTAAATGCTTTTTTTATCCACCCACCTATGTAGAGGTAGCAAGGTGTTAAAGACACAAAAAAAAAAAAAAAATTGAAAGTAAAAATTCCACTTTCAAGGAAAACTTTTTGGTTTTATTTAACCCTCTCAGAAAAATCCTAAATATTGTTGACAGTTTATATTACTAGGAAGGAAAACACTTTGAAATAAAAAATATTTGAAATATATCAAAGTGAATTTCCTTAATCAGTTTTCTGTTATGTACTGTTCAGTAAAAGTATTGTAATTAGCACCAAATTAATAGTGCATCAGAATGGAATCTAATATGATGACTTAGGAAGAAAAGGGGAAAAATATACAATTTAAAGCCCATTGTTGAGAACATTTCAGTATTTATTGGAAATGTCGTGGAATTTACTTGCTTTTCTAGGTAATGTGAAAGCCATGGGTGATTGAAAGCAACTATGACACCCAGCCATATTTGAAGTAACATCTTATAATAGGCTGTGTTTAGAGCAGGTAGCCTAAACATATTTAGTGTATTTTTAAAACCAATGTTCATTTCAAAATCCTATTTGAAAACTGTTTGAATTCAAAATAGGTTTTACAAAAACAGGTAGAAAATTGAGTTTTGTAAGCAGTCTTTCCTTACCAGGCTAAATTAAATTTCTTTTAAATTTGATGAGCAATTGGATTAGAGAAGTCTGAGCAAAAAAATAACCAACACTTTATGGAGAAAGCTTACAAGGCTATCAAAAATTATTCATTCCACTGTCAGACTTTATACTGTAGTTTCCAGCAACAGAAATTTCCTCATGGACAGAGAAAAAGGGAACAAACAACTCACAGACTTTTTTGGATCTTCCTAGTATATCTCACAGTATAAGTCAGATAACAACAAGACAAACTTGAAAAGTGGTTATAGCAATATGCTTCTGGTGAAGTTTGCACCTATTAGGACTTCAAAATATTCCTAATTCACATTTTGTTCTGGATTAACCTTAAAGTAAGGCAGCTGTCCCAGAATACAGTTTATATTCTTTCTTGATAGAGGAATCAAAGGTTCCCTGAGAGGAACAATCAGCCCACCCCCTAAGCCTAAGTGAATTACCAAAATATCCAAATAACACCGGCAACAAATGCCTTTTTTTCTTTTTTTAATAAAATGTAGAGGATATTGCAAGATATTTGTCAGAGGAGGAGTGTTACCCTGACACCTGCATAGCCCTCCTGCAGCATTCTTATTTGCCCCTCGACTATTACCTGTTCTAGAGAGCCTGGTATGTATGTAGTATGTAGTTAAGAACACTTCTGTGCAAGACTGTATTTTCTGAATGTCATTTCAAAGTGACTAACATTTTGCACACACTGCACTATGAACCCGTGGGCTTAAGAGGATGATTTCTGACTTCTCATTTGATTCTAGGCATTTCAAATCAAGAAATTCTAGTCTCCAAATTATAGTTAATCTTCTGCAGCTCATACTCTGATAGTACAGCCGAGACTGACAGGCTAACCTAATTCTTAAAGTAGAAATACTGAATTGACAAAAATTTCTGACTGCTGAAGTATACCAGAAATAATCAACGAGATTTAATCAGCAAAAGTATTGCATTTAGTAATTATTTACCTCATGATTCTGTTCCAACAACTTGCTTTTAATACATTTTACATGTACACATGTATCACCATGAATTATTCGTCAAAATACCATCAACAGTGGAGGGAAAATAGAAAAAGAAATAAAAGAATTAATGTGATGAACTCAAGACCAGTTCAAGCCTATAGAAATGTAAAACCTCATTTACTTACTTTTTGGTATAGGAGAATATATTGCCACTTTCTTAGAAAATTCAGATAAATTTTATTCAAAGACAAGCTGTTACAAAAAAGTCTGGCAAAACAGGATTATTTTCCTTTTTGCATCATTACAGAAGCCCTTAATTATTTGTATATTTAATCTCAAATAACAGTTTTCTGGCACATGCTTTCTGGCACACAGTAAAATGAGGGGTCTCTCAAATTGTTGTGCAAAATGGATTAACAATTGAAGAACTTCTGTTATAATATTTATAAACAAATGTTAAGTTGAGAAGAGAATAAGCTGTGCACCAGGATGAAATGGCATGCATTATTAAACAGGAGCATACAGAGGCAGAATATATTAACATACTGTCCAACTTTTATGAGACTTACTCTACTAACAGTTCTTTAGGGTTTCAGCAGGTGGTTATCCTAGAAAAGGGTGAATATTTAATACAAAAATATTTTAAGGAACATTAAATAAGATATATGCTTTCTATCAAAAAAAAAGGATTACAAACATGAGTTGTAGCCTTTGCCTAGGAGATTATAGCACTTTTGCCCATAAAAAGTATCAAGATCTACTACAGATTGGATTATATGAACTAGTTTGAATTAAACACATAAAAGCTAGTTTATGCTACATTTTATGGAAAGGATCAACATGCTTTTGCTTTGGTGACCAACATCAGACTACTTAAAGCTTAAATAATTAGGCAGGCACCATCTATTCAGCATTTTTTCCAACTTCACAGCTAACTCCTAAGTAATTAATGTGTTGCATTTATGGATGCCATGCTGAAGTGTCTGATCAATAATTAAAGCCATAATTTCAAAAGCCATAAATGCACTCTTCAAATACAGTTTCACTAAGTTAAGGAATTTTCCAGCTACTGAGTGACAGTGGGATACTACAAATAATTTACTTATAAAATCCACTGCTGCATCTTGTAGCCAATATAAATTTGAAGAAGAAGAAAGGATGTTGATTTTGTTTACTCACTCCATTAACTTCTCTTTCACAAGTAATATTCTTTCCCAGTAAATATCCCTTGATACTTCATTTAAAGTCTAAAGCAACCTCTCTGCATTAAATTATTCCATTACACATCATGAAAACTTTGGTCCTAGCATTTATATGTCGTGTCACAAAAGGAAAAAAAAAAAACCCTTTCAATTATAGAACTTTTCTTGAGGTAAAGACTTATTTACTAGTCAAGAGATATAAGTCACTGCAAAGTGAAAAGATGAAGGCATGATTTTTGCTAGCTGCTTGCAATGCTCATTGTTGGGCTAACAAGCCTCAAACTGTGCAAAACACATTTTTTATTTCAAAGATCAAATTATTAAACCACGATATTTTCTCAACCTGAAGTTTAAAAAGCAATACTATATAGAAGTTAGAAATGATGCCATTAAAGACACTTGCTCCTGTTTTGTCCTAAAAGGAAATGCAAAAGCCTATTTTGTATTTGAGAAGGGCTTATTGGAAAATAAAAGCAGAGGTGAAGTACAAAAAAGACTGTAGTCTCAGTACTTCATTATTTGCATCATGTAATTCTGAGTACTCCAGCAGAACAATCTCACCTTTTCACAACAGCAAAAGGAAAAATTAAACATTTATGAGGCTAATTAAAACATGAGTTATAGGGCACAAGTCATTACTAAGAGGTAGAGACAAGAAGCAACATCTCCTCTGGCAACTCTCTTTAGGTGTATCTATTACATCCCTGACACTCTCAGAGTCAGGACTTCAAGCTATAGCATGTTAACTAAACATCTCAAGTGTTAGGTCACCATATTCCAACCTGGTATATGTAGGATATACTATTTTAAAATATTACTATTAAAAACCCCAAAAAAACAAAAATCCCAACATATTTCTCTCTAGAATTTTACTTCAAACTTGCTTCATCACATCCAGTTGCATTTTATTCTCATTATTATCTTTTCATTTATGAACAAACTACTAATTAAAAGCAACAAATAGTCAACATCCCACAGCAAAAAATTCTTTTTGTCAGATATTGCTGCTACTAGAAAAGAGAGGGAAAATTTGCTAAATGCAAATGTACAGACACACAAAGGTATTCAGTTATAACCCACTATTTAGTCTGGTTTTTTTCTTAATTCTCCTAGAAAAATTAAAATATGCACCTTAAATCTGTCAAGAAAGTACAATAAATTCTTCTGGTAAAAAATCCCACAAAAACCCCAAAACAAAACAAAACCCAAGCCATCTTAGTTTCTTGGTTACCCAAAAGGGTATCAGTGTGAACATTAGAATCTATTTTGTACTTGTAACAGAATTTTAAAAGGAGTAAGAAAATTAAGTCATGGTTGCAATATTTAGGAAGCATAACAATATCTGTGATTTTTATTAGATTTTTAATAATTTTTGGCCAGCCATTGTTCAGGAAATTACGCTACTTGATAAAATCCATGCATATTGGAACCCTGGCTTTAGAAAATTTAGGTTTATGGGATATATGTAACAATATGGAGGACTTTGGGTGTGGATTTGTTCTCGTTCTTTTCTTCTTCTTCACAAATCTGGGTGTTCTGGTTTTGGGTGAGAAAACCCACAATGCGGATCATGAATAGTTAGTTATTGGATTATAAGTAAAAACAAATTAGTTGGCATTCCATAATTGGGTAACTTGGACCTTAAAAGACTTTGAAAGTTAGAACTCAGAGCCATTTTCACCTTGTTAACTTAGAGGCACACTCTGTGCAGCTGTATAATAGATAAGATATAATAAACATCTAAGTCTGAATATAAACTCCCAAAACAAAGGCAAAGAAGAAAAGAAATGATAATAGAGAAAATTAACACATTTTAAACCTTTTTTGTGAAGATTTCAAGCATTTCTCTTTCCAAAGTTCCTGAAACTGGGAATCATAAGGCAACTCCAACACCAGCCATCTTTTAAACACACATCGCTGAGAACTTGGTACTCAATTGGCAGCAGAATAATTCTTGTTTCAAGGCTTACTCCAGGTTCCTCCATAATTAGAACAGGAATTTGGATCAGATCAAGGGAAAATCACTGCCTGAGGAAGAAATATTTTACTGTTACTGTCAGGATAACTATAATTTCCTGTGAGGCACTGGAATATGTTGCCCAGAGAAGCTGAGGATGTCTTGTCCCTGGAAGTGTACAAGGCCAGGTTGGATGGGGCACTGAGTGACCTGGTCTGGTGGAAGATGTCCCTGTCAATGATCAGGGGATTGAACGAGACATTCTTAAGGTCCCTTCCAACCCTAACTGTTCTATGGTTCTGTGGAATAAAGTATAGCAGCCCGACTGAGATATTTTGCTCTACTTGCTCTGCAGCCAATGAACTATCAAGAAATGTAAAGCACCTTACGAATTGCCTTAGGGTCTAATTTATTCATGCATTGCTACTACTTTCCTGGGGCATTGGAGGTCACTGACTATTATTCAAGTCATAACATTTTAGAGCAGGAAATTACTTTTTAAATGAAAACTATATTTCCCAATTTAAAAGAAGATTTTGTCTTGCTCAGTTAAATTATAGATGGTGAAACATAGACACACAAAAATCCCACTTTTTACTGTTAATTAGAAATCATTAAGTATTTTTACATGAAAGTAAACAAAGCAAGAGATTACCTGTTCAAGGTTTAAGATTTTTAGTTTCTGGAAGTATAAAGATATGTATATGAAATGCACACAAATACTAGAGAAATAAATGTTAAAAACACAACTACTGCTGTTTACAGAAAGAAAAGTCATAACTGTTAGTGACTCTGGGGAAACATAAAATGTTTTGTGCCTGGGTAAGGCCTGGGTCATGACACTTGAACGAGAGTTGCTTAACAGTTGTAGTGTGCAGATAACTGATCAAAAGTTCTTTCAAGACCTCGAGGAAGTAGGAAGAAAAAGCCTAAGGACTACAAGTTTTGCTTTGTTTTGTTTATTTACCACCACCACTGTCACTAGGCCTCTCAAACTGATTGGACTATTATACAGGCTCATTATATAATACACCAAAGACTGGACTTCTACGATTTAGGCTTCTGGTAGCAAGATTTTCATATATGTGCACTATTTCTTTATACATTTCCATCAGGTTTGTATGTGCATGTTCTGACTCTTTATTCAATGCTTAGTTTGTACTGTGTTTGGGACTTAATTCTGTATGTTTGTGCAACATAGAACAGTCTTGTCTTGCTCTCCAATTAGATCTTCCAAAGTGCTACACAGAATAATAAGAGCAATTTGTCACACAATATCTCTCACTCAAAATTTTTTTAATAGACATTTAGTTCTTACCCTCAACAACATCTTCAGTTTTTTAAATCCAAGAGTAAATATAAACAGAAAACTACATAACAGTAAAGAAGCAATTAAAACTGATTCATATCTGTGAATTTCTTGCATTTTCTAGGATGTAAGAGGGGAAATAAAAACTAAAATTTATAAAGAAAGGTGAAGTAACTGAAAAAAAAGTATTGAATGAAAAAATAATTTTTCAGTTCTGATGTTCTTAAAAATCTGTTAGGTCCATTGTGTCCTTTCTCCTTTGATTTCAACCTCATTTTACATGCACAGAGATTGCCAGAAGACACCAAAAGAAAAGAAAATCTGAAGAAGTAGAGCAGTGGCAGACATTGATGAGCTATCAAGACCCTTGATGTTAATCATGGAGAGAGGAAGGTAAAGAGAAAAATCAGTGTTACTATAATATTGCAGTCCAAACAACATGAATTTTCTGAAACCTATTAGAAATACCAGTTCATGAACTAGGTTTAGTTTCAGCATCCTTTTCTTTGGCCCTTAGCAGGAAAATGCAAATGTTGTCTACCTTTTTCGGTGGGCAACTGAATTATTTCACTATTGTGATGGATAAAGACTGTAAATTTATTCATTGTTTTTGTTTGTTTTGGTTTTTTGGGGTTTTCGGGGTTTTTTTTGGTTTTCTTTGTTTTGTTTTTTTTTTCGTTTGTTTTGTTTTTTCTTTTTTAGCCAGGCTCCCTGCAGCTTTACTCATTACCTGCGTTGATTTTCATTCCTTTGCCAATTTCAGTTTCACAGGAGCCAAAATCAAGCACAGTTTCTTCATGTTGTCTTACAAACAGCTTGTTTTATTTCTTCTGTTTTCCTCCTAGATGTATTTTATTTGCAACCTGATTTCCAGTCTTCCTGAATGCCTAGAGCACCTGTTGCTGATTTATTATCTCACAGAGGCCTGCTAGCAGCTGTTCTTTCTTTTTGCTTATAGCCTCTGAGAGGTGCCAGTGCATTTGGGCTATGCAGGCAGTCTGAGGGGTGTGCAGGTTAAACAGTATAACTTAAACTAAGGCACATCCTAGGGGAGGAGCAGGGTGGGGAAAGAACCAAAAAAGAAGCTTAATTTCTAGGTTTAATGCAAGAAGTATTCATTTTATTCAAGGCAAGCCTATTTTACTATGCGGGTAAATATAAGTACATCTCATTAGAGAGATTTACTTAACACAGGTAACCTATTATATTGGTTTTTTAACTAGTGTGCTTTGGGTTGTTTTTCTAGCAGTTCTGAAACATTCAACCATTTCTTTCATGTTTTCCTGTTGTGCTTGCTATAGCAGCCTGTGTCTCCACAGCTGGATGCTGTATCCAGAATATGCTGTTCCTGGATTGTGTATGTTACACACAACATTGGTATGTGTGGATGTATATAATGTGTATATCTAGCAGAAGGCAGGTATGTGCAGTTGCAATAAATGTTCTTCATCATGTTTTTTACAGTTATTTCACATTTATTTCTGTTTCTGAATCTTCTTAGTGAGTTATACTTCATATTCAAGAGGAGCTTTATTTTGGTTTTTGTTGTGAGTTGTGACACAGTACTTCATCTACACCATAAAAATAGAAGTTCTCAGATTTTTTGAGCCACTAGTTTGTAGTAGAGATAAGAAAAACAGACCATATAAACTAAGAGATTAGTTCTTGTCAGGTGATAGATATACAATAAAAATTTGGTGAAGAGCTCAACTGACTAATAATATCCAGAGGCTAAGAGCATGCCCCTGCAATGTTACTACTGTCAGTTTACATGTCATGATGCCCAGGGTAAAGAAATTATTCTGTTTAAATCCCTATGTAAGAGTAAAACATAAAATACAAATACACTCACTGATGAATGGATAGTTATTAAATATTTTCTCTTTCAAGATTATTGAAGGTTGTGTTTACAAAATTGGGTAAGAGTCATACTCCAGGAAAAACCCAGAGCTGTATATTTTTAAACAATACAATCTGAATTAAACTTTCCTTTCAGCAAGTTTCTCAGTTAACTTGATCAATTTGTATGTTCAAAAAAATACATTCTGAGAAGATTTCAGAAAGATCAGAAAGAATTCAAATTAACATACAGACCTGACTGTTTCATATATGGTAAATAGCTTAAAAATTCTAAGATTTTTTCTAAATTCTTTACAACTTTCAGGTTTTACACATATGTACCATGCTACCATCATTTCACTACCAAAAAACAGAATTGCAAGACTACCTACAATTCTCACAGGACTACTGCTCTAGAAAAACTACTGTAAGTCCACACAGTTTTTATCCAAATAATCTAGATACAAAAATAATAAGTCAATAATAACGTCTCTATAGCATTGTTTGCTCTTTCTGAAGAAACAACCCTTTTTATACAGTGCAAACATGTACATAGGAAATAAATATAGGGAGATTTGATACTAACTGTACCTTAGGAACAAGTGCTCATAAAAAAGATTAAAATATAACAATAGAAAGATAGGGAAATCTTCTAAAGCCAATGGGTTTAAAAAAAAAAAAAACCCAACTTGGAAGAGATTAACTCTGTATGGGTAACATCTATATGAACATGTAATGTCATTTTTACTGCTGTCTTGCCATTAGATAAAAGAATAAAACAGGCCAGATATGATACTGGAAGATGTTTAGTAATATCTGTTGTGTTGCTGTGTGTTCTTGTCAGAGTTAATCTGAAAAGCTTCCTCCTTGGCAGAGGTCAAGGAGTGAACAATACCCCAGAAGTCTTATCTAAATTGAGTATTAGTTCCATTTTCATTAAGTCACTTTGTTACTTTCTGTTAGCTCAACATGAAATATAATGTTAATCTTGCTAGTACCCTTATCAGATAGCAACAAGACAGTGTCATCATCATCCAAGTAAATAAAAGATTAATCAGAGCTGAGAAAGAGGGATTATATGCAGACCTAAAAATGTAATAAACATTTGAACAACTCCAGTACTGGTTGTGGCATTTGAGGAAAAAAACCCCAAAAGCCAAACACCACCACCATCCTGCCCTCCCCCCCCCCCAAAAAAAACCCAACACCCACAAACAACAACAAACAAAATAAAACAAAACAAAAAATTTAAAAACCCTAGCAACATTTGTGGTTTTAAATTGTTGCTTTCTTTAGCTAAGGAAGATTGCAATCATGACAATGCTAGTTTATTAATACCAAACACAGAGATCTGCTTTCACTGATATTGTACTAAACTTATGTATGTGAAATAGATTCCCTGAGTTGAACATTAGTCTTATATTTCAACATCTTATCTGAGGGGGAAAGTATTTTGTTTGTAAAATGATAGAAAACCCTTCCCTATATGATCGGGGCCATCAAATAAAATTGTTGAGAGAACAGACAAAAATCTGTCTGCGACTCTTGCCTCTAAGAGAAAGGTAAATGTTATTAAGTGATAATTCCAAGGAAATTAAAAAGTGACACTCTTATAATGTGATTACTACAGACCTTTTTTTCACTCTCAGACTTTGGCCAGTTAGACTCATTAGGAAAAGCAAGACAAAACTGATCGCCTTTCCAACCCACATCAACTTCCCTTGGTGAGTATTAAAAAAAAGAAAAAGAAAAAAAAACCCCATCCATATTAGCTATCTGAGAGACAATGTATGCCTTAAAACATTATTACTGTTCAGAACTTAAGACACTTTTGCTTTGTTTGATGTTACAGAATGAATAATAATGTTTATAGTTATAGAGGGCTGTCAGAGGAACCAAAATTTTTAAGATAATCACTTTAACAATTTTAAATACAGTGCAGAAGCTATTTAACCATACAGGGGCGCTTTAATTTTGATGCTTTCATTTTTAAAGAGTTTATAATTGCATAAATTATATGAAAGAAACTTGACTTATATAGGAATTTTGATGAAGTAGTACATTCATAAATTCCACTGGTAATGTGGCAGCTTCCGAGTCAATGATTTGTTTCAAGAAGGCAAATCCCTTATCATACTGCAAAATAACACTGACACTTACTGATTTAACACTTATTGATTTCCAAGTAGTGTTGGAAAATATTAGTGGTAGATCTAAGTGAGAGGTAAGCACCTAGTTTCAAAACTATGTTGTGATTTTAAAAGGTATTAAGCCAAATTTTAATTATTTTTGTGGGTTTTCTTTATGGTTTTGGGTTTTTTTTTGTGTTTGGTTCATTTGGTTGAGTTTGGGTGGGGTTTGTTTTGTTTTGTTTTGTTTGGGGTAGTTTTGTTTTGGTTTAGTTTGATTTTTTTGTGGACTTTGGGGGGATTTTTTTGTTTGTTTGGGGTTTTTTTGTTTATTTTGTTGGGGTTTTTTTCTGTTTTTCTTTTGTACAATGATACCTTGTGTTAAAATATGGAGACATTTTATTTCCAGAGTTTATACTTTGAAGTGGAACTCTGTTCTGGAGCAGAGGAGTCCAATGGTACTTCAGACAAATAAGGATCGCCCTTTTTGAGATGGACTGCTGATTCAGAAGAGCACAGGCTGAAATCATGTCTTAAAATGCTGTGAAAGAATCTCATATATCCTAAGATACTTAAGACAGTATTGCATGCACATGTTTACAGAAATGGATTGCCTCCTAGTAATGTACCCTGAATAGATTCTTATGTACCCTGAATAGATTCTTACATCTGTATGGAATTGCTGAATAGCTTTGCTGATATTTTCTGTGCTACTGGGAGAGTAAAATAATAATCAGTGTAAGAATCTTAGCCCTGTGATCTTATTTTACATATCTTCCATACATATAAATATCCAATTAGTTGGATTATTTTCAATTCTAGTATCCAAATTAAAAATTGGCTAATGCAAACTTATTGTATTAATTGTTGGGGAAGATGGAACAGGAAAACCTTGGAAATATGATTGCCTGACAAAAGATTTCGGGAATATGAAAACTACAGGCAACATCGAAATGAAAGCCACTTTTGAAATACCAGGTCTTAGTTACTGAACAACTAGAAAACAATGGTATGGCCACTGAAGTAATCCCCTCTTGATGAAACAATACCCTCTGCTTGCAAACAGGTCCAAGGGTCAGAGCAGACCCTACTAGCTCAGCAGAAGGGGTCCAAAGAGTAGTTTTTAGAAGTTAAGATGTAACACTCTATGGTAATATAAGGACTCTTATAGGCTGTATGTAAATGCTATAGGATTTGTATCTTGTATTAGATTGGTTAGTGACAATTAGAATATTCAGTACAGAAGATGATTTATTGTATTGTAACCAGGACTTCAGACATTCTGATTCTGATTCTCTCTTCTCTATTCCTCTCTTCCACTTCTACTCTTACTTCCACTCTTGCTCTTACACCCACTCTCTCTCTCTCACCTGCTTACTCTCTTGGGCCTGCTCAGAGCTGAGTCTGGCAGCTCTGAGCAGTGCCCCAATACCCACGCCCTTTACAATAAACCGACTGTGTCCCAAGACCTGCCTGTAGAGATCTCCATCCGTCTCCGTCCCGACCGAACCCACCCGTAACCTACAATTAATTAAATTATATTTAAATGAGTAATTTTTTTCATGCAACTAGTTAAATTAAATAAATAAAATTTAAAGTTGTAATTAAAAAGCCTAAAATATAATTAAAGTATCCATTAGAAACATAGCATGAGGGATAAATGTTTTCTAGGAAGTAATTCATGATGATGCTGAAGTACAAAAGTCCCTTTCTTTAAGCATCTTATTTAACTTTTGGAAATGAAAATAATCAAGTCGTAACCTAAGGGTATTGCCAGGTATTTAATTTAAAGTATATTCTTCTGCTATTGTTGGAATATGTAACACACATATTTTACGAAGACTGGCATCACTAATTTATATGTTATTGGAATATAAACTGTAAAATCTCTATGTCTTTCTTTGGTCTAAAAAACATGATTGCTGATTCCAGTCCAAAGAAACAACTGTTCTGGAAGTGTAATTCAGCATGCTGCTTTAAATTTCTTCAGTATTTCAGTCAGCATCTAGCCAAATTGGGAGGAGAAACAGATGTTATTCAAATTGGTTTTACAGAGATCATTCAAAAGTTTACCTGGGGAGTAAATGAAAATTACTGTAGAATCTGGCATTATATTTTTATGGAAAAGGAAAGCTGGTCAATGAGCCTTGAGCAACGACTGTTGCATGTTAATAAGATCTTCGCTAAGACATATGAATTTCAAGCCCCCAGTGTTTAGGAAAGAACCAGTTCTTAGTCTGAAATGAAAATTTTAACAGTGTAGTGGAAAAACAAGAGCTTAGACTTTGTAAAAAAACCCAAAACCAAACCAGATAAATATGGTTTTTTTCAAAGTAACCAAACATACATTATTACTCTCCAAAAACATAAGCCCTCAGGAGTCTTATGTATTCTAGCAGCATGTGTAATGACTGAATTTTCAGCTACTTCCTGCCTGATAAAATTATTGGTCCATTAATTTCATTCATGCAGCGCACCCAACTGAAAAAACATAGGGATATTACTGTAGGCTTTCATATGCTATTGTTGTAAAGGGAAAGTTCAATCTAAACTTATTTTCCAGTACAAGTCCTTCCCAAGGGATGCAGCTTGAGAAATTGTATAAAGGGGGTTAAGTCAATACCAGCTTGACTCTACTGCTCTTGCCATCTGTTTATCATAGTCCTTTCAGCAGCTGTTTTGCACTCTTCTGTTGATTAAAGGATATTAATATTGCTTGACAACTGCCTGGTATATGAAATAAATGTTTATCTCATTTTTTTTGCCTAACAGCTGTTGATTCATCCATGCTAACGTATTTATGGAACATCCATCATGTATTTAAAAGGTGGACATCTTCCACTGTACTTTTGGTGGGAGAATATTGAACAGTGAAGAAAGGCAGCCAGTAGAAGTTAATGACACAGCTATACAAACAACACTTACAATTTTAGTAACCTACACATCAATCACCTTTTCCTCTGGCTATAGAGCCCTGCAGGTAAGTGGGTAAGACATACTGCCAAAATACAACTTGAATAAGAATCAGCTTGCTAGGTTGCCTTATATTATTATCTGTGATTGTATTTCTGTTTTGAAAAACTTCTGTTTCTCTGTTCTATTGAAAAAAAGGTATTGTATAAGCACCATATGTCAAAGAAGACAAGCTATTTTAAAAAATTACTTGTGGATAAGGACATCTTCACCTGAATGGTTAGATGTTGTATTTATGCACACAGAAAAACAATGATTAAAAGTAAAATTGGAGCAGTAAAAGAAGAATATTTAATCTGGTTGTAGCTTACACAGCCTTCTTGTTTTCCACTATACAATAAAAAAGAAAAATTTGTATATTTCACATTTAGTTTTAGGTGTTTTATTTAAAAATAATTTTATATTTATTCAGAATAAAACTGTTGTACAACAGATTCTTGAGCAGGATTATTTACTTTGTTTCTAAACTAAAACTTTCTGATGCTTTTACATTGCCCAGCTGCGGTGTTTGGACTTTGGCTGGCAACCAGGTGCCCACCAAACTGTGCCCTCACATGCCCTTCTCCGAAGAACAATGGGAAACAAAACAAGATGAAGAAAATACCTGGGTAAAAAAAAAAGGAAGTTTAATTAAAAACAAAACAAAAGAAAAAACTGAAACAAAAAACAAAATAACCAAACCCTACTGTCATATGGGGGTGGGAATGTTGAAAAGACAGCCTTGAGGCTGAACTGCTCTGCAGTAACTGCTCTGCCAGAACTGCTCTGCAGTAGCCAAAACACTGGTGTGTTATCTGCCTATTTCTAGCTACCAATTCAAAGCACATACCTGTGAGGGCTGCTATGAGAAAAATTAGCTCCATCCCAGCCAGACCAGTTAACAAAGTGTAGCTTAAATTGGCAGCAAAGAATTCTCTTTGTCCCTGTTGTGCTTTCATCCCACCACGTTTCTCTTCATACCTTTGTATTTCCAAGGAGAGCTTCAGTCTGAATTACGGGGAAGGTTTGGTGGATTTATATAAAGTAAATACACTAAATATTACATCTTCCAACTCAAGTTCAATAGCACTTGTAAATCTTTTATCCTTAATTATGTCTCAGACCCTATACAGTTTTTCATTCTTTTTGCTCCTCAGGCTTAAAATATGTAAGAACTGTTGAAATGCAAAGACATGAGGATCTAAGGTCTTAGCATTAGTTCTTAACATTAACTAAATACTCTCAAAATAACATAAAATGGATATAGTAACTCTATATTTCAAGGATAACCTATACTACATAACCCAAAGCAAACTCCATAATTGAAAATGCTTCAAAACTCCACAAATATTACACCGGCAGCAACATAAGAAGCATTTTTCCCTGTTAAAAATTCTGAAATTCAAAGTAAGGTTTTCGATAATTAGATAAATTTATGTTTATCTAAATGAAAGCATTTTTTTTGGCAAAAATGAAATCCATTTGCAAGTTCTGATAAGGAAAAGGTAAAATCAAATAGGTGAATTGATACCACTGGTGGTACTACTTAAAGAGGAGATGGAAAGGTAAAGGAGTCTCAAAGCTTGTGTGTAGGGGATTGCCTGGCCAAGCAGGCAATCCAGTATCCAGAAGCAGTATCCAGAAAAACTGCTTCAAAGTAAATATAGTTTTGAACTTGACGGCTAGTAGTACAAATACCTAATTCAAGATTCACTATATATATTCCAGGTCCATGCGTGTGAAAATCATTCTATAGACAAGAGAATGCTGACCTCCTTTTGCTGCATTTTATGAATGTGGGGTATAAGGGTAGAAACTGCACTTATTAAAAATGGGACTGAACTTTGTCAAGGGCCAGAGACAAATCAGCTAAATTGTTGGGTTTATTACGGTACAATAACTACTGGATTATTTGAGATTATCATGTAAAACTGTTCTCATAGTTAAGCAAATAATTACTGAGTTATGAATTAATGCCTCACATTTCTCCATTTAAAATCTTTTAATGAAGCCAATTTCATTTTTCTGCCCCATAGAAAGCAATATTAGTAACCAAAAACTTCAGTGGTCAGGACTCAAGCACCTTTCACCATATCAGTAATAATTTTTTTTTTCAAAGATTCTAGACCATTTAGATACACCCACTTCATATATGAGCTTAAGTTTTACTACTAATGTAACCACTTACAAATCCTTTATAAAAATTGAACCCTTACAGACAATGTTGGTCCTGCTTATCCAGGAAACCTTTCTAGTTTTCTTTAGAAAGCCAGACTTTGGTCGTGGCACTGGTGAAGAAAGGTTTAAGAAACCCAAGATTAGCAGCACTATTTTAGAGGAAGGAAAGAAAGATGCACTACCAAGCATACAACATAGAAAAATCATATGATGTGAATAATAAAAAAATAATGCAGTCTTGGGATTGACACAGAGAAGATGTTACATTCTTTACTGTGAGTCTTCTATCTCTCTTTCTCTTCAAATTCTGCTATCTCCCCAGGATGTAGCTGTAAACCAGTGCACAACACTGCAGCCTTCCTGGCTTTAGAATTACAATAAAACGCATGGGAGATAAATATAAACCAGACAGCTGAGTCAGGTATGAGCTGTTATAAGTCTTGCTCTCAAAATTTTTATTAAGTTTTCTGTCTTTTCACTATTTAACATTGCAAAGTCATCTAAATAAATTCTATTAAAAAAAGAATTCTGGAAAATACTTCATGACAGCAAAGCCAAAGTTTATTCCATATTCAAAGGGACACCACCATTTCTATTACAAAGCCCTATAGATTACAAAAATGATTCATGGTGACTAATGCTTTTGGGGCATACTTTGTCTTTTTCCTTTACCTCAGAGATATGTAAAAAAATTTAACAATGAATTCTCAGCTAACTTCCATTTTATTTTGTCACGCTTACGTATGTGTAGGGCCATGAGTAACATCATGTCTCTTACAGAACCATAATTACTTTACAGTTTCAATTTCTGTGATTTTTTTCTGCTTGTTTAGTTTCAATAGTCAATGAGCTACCTGGAATTTCATGATCAGCCACAGAAATTTACAGTACAACTTTTTTCTATTTTTCATCTTTCAACAAAGAGTAGATGTAAAAAACATGTAAGTAGATGTAAAAACACCAAGGTCAATTTCATATTTTTTATAGACTACTAAAACCAGAATCTAACCCAAACTTATTTGGCAAATTACATTGCCAGTAGTTGATTACACGTATAAAACCATCAAAATTCATGTGCTCTGAATAAGACATTATTCCCGAAATCTCTGGAAATCTCTGAGGTAAAAAAAAAAATAAATCTTTAAACTTATTATTTACAGTTACTATTTCAAATTTATAATTTCTCAAGGTAAAAACCTTAGTAGCAGTGTATGTGAAAATCATTTTGCACCTTCAAAAGCTTCATCTGTTTGTGTACATACATAGGACAGCAAGAAAGAGGTGTTTGAATAAAATTCATCTTGATGAATCCACAGCTGGATGTTAGAATTCTGCATAACTACATATTTAGTTAAGATTTTTTTCTTCTACAGGGAAGCATTAACAATGCCAAACACAAGCTGACCTAGCAAACACCTTGCATTCAATCGACTAAATGTGTGCATTTGTTTTAGATTGTGGGATTGATTATATAAAGAGAAGACATGCATTACACTATATTACATTCATAAAACAATTCTTCACCTACATGGCCAGAATAAAATAAAAAAGAATTAAATAAATATGGTTTCATATTTTTAATTTGATAACTGGTATTTCTGCATTCTCTGATAATTTATATGACTATGGAAACAAGGACAGAAAATAAAAGAAAGACATTAAAATGGGTAGTTCACAACTTTTATGAGTATCTGGGATATCTAGTTTATCTATGATTCTATAAGGGAAATTTTAAAATAATAACAGCAACAAACAATAATAATAGTAATAATAATAATAATGAGTAAAGATACCATGAGAGTCTGGTTTTTGTGGCTCAGATTTGGTAGATCTGTCATCTCACTTGACCACATAATTTTGCTTTGATTTTCACCCAAAAGCATGAAATGAAAAATATTCCCAGTATCTGTCTACCTTTTCATTTTACCAGCAGCCCTCAGATTCACCTGATTCAGTTATTTCTGGCATTGTGTAAAGTGCAGAGACAAGATTTTGATGGTGGAATTAGCATAGGCCCACCTGGGGAAGGGCCCCAGAAGGTCAGAACTGATAAAAGGATGGCAAGATATATGACACATGCCATGCTCCTCTACCCCGGATTTAAAATCTGCTGAGACCACGCTGAGTCATACAGTGGTAACTATCTACCTCTCTCTTTTTCTCTGTTGCCCTTTCCCTTTTTTTTATTACCTTCCTCTTCTTGAAATACATTGCAAACCAGACCAAAAAAAACAGTCAATGCCTTGCTAAGTGCATTATTTTGTCTGGTTATTCTAAAGTTTGCCAAGTGAAAGTTTTCCAAGCGCCTTATTCTGTCTGGATGCTCTAAAGTTTGCAAGTAAAAATGGTTTGTTACTCACCTTATGAGAATTTTTCTTCTCCTGCACACTGCCCAGAGTAAAACCTTCCCTGCTGAGTGTGATGTGCATTGCAAGCCTTTTTTCAAAAAGCCTACCAACAACTACACAGGAACTGCACAGACAGCATCTGATTGTCTGTGCTGGCGCTTGGAAATTATTAACTATCACTTTTAAAATACTGAGTTACTAAACTCGCTATATTATAAAGAGTGTTCTTACAAAAATTATCATTCATTTAATAATACTAGCACATTCTGAAGTATGACTGCAGTCTCAAAAGAAAGAAATTGTCCTTGGTGTTTTCTAAATTACTTAAAGCAGACTATTTCAGGTTTGGGAAAGGGAAAAACATCTCAAAATAACTCCTCAAACAGACATATTTAAAACTAACCACACTCACTGGCTTCCTGTTTTGATTAACTGTTAATAAAAGAGAATGTTTTACACCTCTTTTGGAGTGATTCAGAGGATTCTCATAGTGACAATTCTTATTGCTATTGTGTGTGGTCTAATATTAGAGTTCAATATCAATGGGAAACTTCAGTTGTGTTTTGTCCTTCAGAAACTACGTTAGAAGAAAACAGAACTCTTAATTAAATATACTTCTGTTTCTCAGCCTTTGATTCTCTGAATCACTGTCTCCCTCTGTAAGCAATTATGTAACTACCACTGGCTCTTTGGATTATTGAAGACAAACACTGTTAATTGAATCGTAAGTGAACAGTGTCAATGGAGAAACTTTGAGAAAACTTGTGATGATTCAATGATGCACTAACTTTGGAATGACAGCTACTTACAGGTCTCACATCGATTTCATTTAAAATTCATTGGAGCTCTAATAGTTCAGAGAACAATATATGCTCAAACAAACTCAGAAACATAAAAACTCTTCTAAGTATATTAACTGAATCTCCACTTCAGTAATAAGACACTACTGAGCAAATATTCAGATGACTGGTACATTTCAAATCTAGTACATTTGGATGCAGATTCATTTTCAGGAACACAGTGAAACTTGTGCTTTTTTATAGTTAACATCTCACTTCAGTATAATGGCTCTCCTGGCTGCACCTATGCATTGCAGGAACTATTCTGAGTCTGCTCTGGTGGTAAATTATTCTTAAATAATCTGAGTGCTGATAATGTTGAAATACAAACTGTTCTTTCTGAAGAATTGAACCATGCAAGTCTTCAGGTCTGAAGACTTAAGAACAAAATCAGAATTTTTCTCCCTCCTCTAAAAGCCTAAAACTTTTATTCTTAAGTCCAATAAGGGGCCACCTTTAAAGTCACTTCTCATAAAATTCTGCTTCAATAGGGGTTACATTCTATAGCAGAAAATATAGGAAATATAGGAACAAAGACATTACTTAGGCCTAGTATTTAAACAAAACTGTAAATAATGATCACTAGAAATGAAATATAAATAATTAGTACTTTTACAAAGTTATGACTATTACTGTAAAGACCACTTAAATTTTGTTAGTATCAACCAGGCAGTTCCTTGATTTGGTCAATCTCTTTCAAATGAGCATTATAGATCAGTCAGATGCAACTACTGAACCTATCATAACCAACACATTCCTCAATGCCTGTCTCAACATTTCTGCTGAATCTTTAATACTCTGTTGCCTGTACAACATAGAAAACATTTGATACTGAAAATTTGTTGTGTTTTTCAACTTCTTGAAATTGTGCTTTAAATGTCTTAATCCTGATGTTCATAATTTGAAAATACAATAGATTGGATACTTAGAATGAATACAAACTCCTGTAGAGCTTCTGACTAAATGTACCCAGTTTTAGGTCTGAATATAACCCTGCAAAGCTTTACACAGATTTTCACTTACAGCTATACCAGTCTAACTTTACTACCACTTTATATATAAAGACATATAAATCCTTTCCATTATATTGCATATATTGCATGTTCTCTCATTTCATTTGTTCTTTTCATCTCATTTCATCTGCCTACTGCTAAATACTTTAAAAAAAGATCTCAAATGTATTTCCTGCCATTTTATGACATCATTATTATTATATCACCACAATAATATTGCATATAGAAAACAGAAAATACCTATGAAGAGAAATATTTAAATATCATGCTTTCTTAGTAAAGCAGCTAAGAAACTCTTAGAAACTCTAAGATAAACTACTCATACTCTAGATTTCAGATTACAAATTATTTGAGAAATGCATATCAGTGACATCTAAGAAGAGCTCTTCTACCTCTTTGTGCTTTATTAAATAATGTGGACAACATCGCAAAAACCGATGGAAAGACACTAGTAGTGTCTCTTTGAATCAGTACTTATGTAGCACCAGAAATATAAAAAGACTATAGAATGCTTTAGTATACAGTAGAATTCCTCAAATTTTCGAATAAAAAAGAATTAAGAAGTGCCTTCTTATTTTATAGCATTTTAAGTTGCAATTTCAACTTACAACTTCTACCTTAAAAACTTAAATCTACTTTTCATGTGTATTAAACAAATGACACCATAACTACCTAAAGATCATTATTACATGTTACAAAAGAACAGGCTTTGAGGGTCTGTGTTTTATGCAGAGAAAGAGAATTTTACTATTTTGACTTGTAAAAGGATTCTCTCTGGTAATTATGAAAGGAACTTTCCAGGATGTATATATTTCAGCAGATGTGTAGAAGCAGTTTCATGAGGCATATTTTAATACTCAGTAGAGATATCTATAAAAATAAATGTTAAAGCTGCCGTAGAAACAATTTCTAGGCTGTAAGTCCTGGGAATTGCAATGTCACTTCAGAGAGAAGCTCCAGGAGCCTCTCCAAGAAGAGTACAAGAACATTAGAAGGCTATATTTATCTTCCTTCTATAAAAACAACAGTAATTGTATATGTAGATATAATCAAGCTAATACTTATATTCTATCTGTCAAGTTGTTTGGGTTTTTTTTTCCCAGACTGATCTGGACTCTGAATTAAAGGACTCTATATACTATACATTCCAGTTCCAGAGCATGCAGAAATTCCCAGCACATTTTATGCATTTTAGTGAATGACTCTTTCATTCACTAAAATTGAAACGGGCAGTGCACAATCAGTCATACAATAAAGAAAGTACTAAACTGTACTGGAAATTTGAGGATAGAAAGGGGATAATCAGTTCAGTAGATTGCATAAAAGAATCCCTGCACTTTAATTTAACATAGCTGCGGATGTTTTTTCCAATTTGTATGGGTTTAGTCTGGAAGTTTAGCAAAATCTTCCTGGGACAGTAACTTTTTCTTGTAAAATGCAAGTACATGAACATACACAGGCACCTGATTAGAGTACCTTAAACAATGTTTGCCTGTACTGTTTGGCCATATGACCTTCATTTTGTAATAAAAATAATGATCAGATCAAAGTTTATTACTCTCCATGTATAGAAATCATATTCCTTACACGTCAACTTTCAGTATATTGATGTAAGTTTGTATCAGAACTTCATGAGTACAATGTCATTGAAATCAGCTTTTCATTCTATTTGTCTAATTTCAATCTCTTAGTTTCATTTACCTGCAGTAAGTTATTGATTTCTTTGACAGCACCCACCATGATGCTGATTAAAAATATTTCTGAAGCTACTCCTAAACTTTTTTATATCTTATTAATTGTCTATTTGTTGAGTTATGTCTACATAAACTCTTGATATACCTTTGCTGTTGTGACTGCAGCACAGGTGGAATATACTCAATAGAGCTGTAATCTATCTGACTACTCACAGAAGCAGAACTGCCTTTGCAAGGACATCCACTATTGAATACACAGGCTGCAATTTCATTCCTCTCATTAAGCAGACTGGTGAGGTTGAAGCTAGATCAGTTATCAAGACATGTTTTGCAATCACACCTCTGGATTACATTGCAAAGGTAGCCTGAGGAACTGCAGTTGGCTACAAAAAAATCCAATACAGGAGTGAAACAAGCACTAAGAAAGAAAATAACTAGAGTAGGGAAAATCTGCACTGGAAAATTTAAGATTTTGCCAAATCAACCCTTACATTGCTGAGAAAAAAATAAAGAGACTTGATTAAAATCAATCAAAATATTGAAGTTCATTGATCATTAAAAATAATGAAAGAAGAGACATTGCTGAAAGAAATAGTAAGATTGAAGGTATTAATCCAGTCTAATTGCATTACTTATGTTTTACTTGACATTTTGGTTTTTTTTCAAACTAGTTTGTGTTCTTATCAGGCTTGTCTTGCTGGTTAACATGGAACCAACTGTTAAATTTCCCCTTTTGTAACAGGTCAATAGACTATGTGGGAACTTGATCCTAATATGACAGGTTGTCATTGCAGTGAAGAGGGTGAAGTAGTTTGTGACAAGTATTATCAATGAGAATCTTCCCTCAGTTCCAGGTAGCATTTTGAATACAATTTTGGTTGCATTCCTTCCATCAAAGATGGCCATGAGAAATAGAGTAGTGGTAGAGGTTTTTCAGGTATGTCCAAAAGCTTCCAGACGTACACACAGAAGGTGGTGTAAGCTTGTAAAATAAGAATAAATATGCAAAGAAATTCCAGTACTTCAGTATTTTCTTTTAGATATGCTCCTGGGCTCATCACTTTGAAATATTTGACCGGTTTAAAAGACAGAATTAAATAAATAAATAAAGAGACAGTTTGTTCCATTTTCTACAGCCATCTTCTTATCCTTAGAAATTGTGAAGCCTTTTCTTGCATAGTACCAAAATTCATCAATTCTTGTGTCATCACACAATGTTTTGTATCTAAATTTTAGTCAGAATTAGGTTTTTGTCCTGGTACATATTATAGAATTTGAACAGATCATTATGTGTTAACAGATATCCACATTATTCTGACTTCTTATTGTCTGTTTCAAAGCACTACCATGGGAATTGCATTTATATGTGAAAAATTTAAATATTTTTATCATAATGTAAAAAAATTTCATAATGCTTGTGGAAATGTGAAGACTGACGTCTAAAGATTGTGTAGTTCACTGAGCTAAACATGAATCAAGTTTAGCTACACATCTACAATTTCAGAAGAGTAATAGCTCTTTTCTTATGTTCTTCCCCATATTCCAGTTCTTTTCCCTCATTCTTTTCTTGTTTGCACGCACAGAACTGTTGCTGAATATATCCAGTGCAGGTGGCTTGACTTGCAGCTGCAGTGCCAGCTGCAGGTGGAGCCCTGGGTGAAGGGAGCCCAAGGCAAGAGGCTGTGAACTGGTGCTGACCCTTTGTAGAACAAAGGGTGCAGGGACCTGTGGACCTGTGATGTCAACAGGAGACCATGACCCCAGACTTTCGTGCCCTTAGACACTGTGGGCATAAAAGCCCAGGCTTTCCATTGTTCTGGGTCCCTCTCAAAGGCACCTGGCTTGAGCTGGTTTTTTGTTGTTGCACCATGATTTCATTAATCTTCTAAATATTCATCTGCAAACGTATTTTCATTCTGGATTATGGTATTTAGTAAAATTATATATTATTAATGGAGACTAAACAAGTTATTGCCCTGGTTCCCTTCTGTCCTTTATACTTGCCCTATTCAAGCAATTATTTTAAATTTTGTTTTCATATAAGATGAAATCCTTTTTTGGGGGGAATGTTTACACAAGTATATTTTTTTGCATTTAAAAATGTATGGCATTCTTCAGTATTCCTGTAGCTAGTCAGTACCAGACATTCAAAGATTGATATAAGATGAGGTCATGCACTGAAGTGCAAAGCTGACATTTATTTATTTATTTATTTATTTATTTATTTTCTACAAGTATCCAGTCTTGTATCTGTTAATGCTGCTTTAAATGAATAGACATAGTAAACATACTTCAGTTTCCAGTAAATGCTAGCCTGGATCAAATAATATCAGTAAAAAGGCATTTATATTAATATTTTGGTTACAACTTCCAGTTAGTTTCTTTTTTTCTCAATTCAATTACATTCTATAAGCAAAAATTTGCCTTTTGTTTTAGTCACTGTTGTATCCAAAAGTTGCCTATTGTTTCAGAACAGGTATATCAGAAAGGGAAGGAGTTGTTCCATGCACAGTGTAACCAAGTCAGACAAAATACTTCCCAAAACTTGCTGAAGTAAGCATCAACTCAAATCAGATTTTTGTTCTGGTCTTGGTTTCTCAGCCACAAAAAGGTCAAAAAATTACTTCTCTAACAGAGCCTTGTAGAGCGATCAACTAAGGATGAATTACTCACAGAAAGCTTTTCCTAGACATTTTTTTCCATGGCTGCATTAGATCAAGTGAATCAGATTTTGCATCTAGGCAGAAGAGACAGATTGTAGTTGCAGACAAATGTCATGGAAGGGCCCCCTTTGCTGTAAACACAGCATTGTATAACATGAACTTGATACTTGATTCAAGACAACACATGAAGATATAAAGGAGATAGGAAGGAGATACTGATTTCCACACCTGCCACTCCCACTCCAGCCCATGCCTCCTTCTCCATTCCCAAAGGAGAAAAGAAGAGGACAGCATTGCAACATTTTTGCAGGAGGATTATTTTAAAGGGAAAAATTAAATCATAGAATCATAAAATGCTTTGGACTGCAAGGGACCTTAAAGATCATCTTCTTCCAACCCCCCTGCCATGGACAGGGTCACCTTTTCCTAGATCAGTTTGCTCAGAGCCCCATGTAGACTGGCCTTGAACACCTCCAGGGATGGGGCATCCACAGCTTCTCCGGGCAGCCTGTTCCAGTGCTTCACTAGCCTCACAGTAAAGAATTTCTTCCGAATATTTAAACTAAGCCTACTGTCTTTCAGTTTGAATCCACTCCCCCTTGTCTTATCATTACATGCTCTTGTAAAAAATCTCTCCATCCTTCTTGTAAGCTCCCTTCAGGTACTGGACAGTTGCAATTACCCCAAAGCCTTCTCTTCTCCAGGCTGAACAATCCCAATTCTATCACCCTTTCCTCCACCCCTCTAGTCTTCCTGGTGACCCTCCTCTGGACTCACTCCAACGGGTCCCCGTCCTTCCTGTGCTGGGACCCCAGAGCTGGATGCAGTGCTCCAGGTGGGGTCTCACCAGAGCAGAGCAGAGGGGCAGAATCCCCTCCCTCCCCTGCTGCCCACGCTGCTTTGGATGCAGCCCAGGACACGTTTGGCTCTCTGGGCTGGGAGTGCCCATGGCTGGGTCATGTCCAGCCTCTCACCCACCAGCACCCCCAAGTCCTTCTCCCCAGGGTTGCTCTCCATCTGTTCATCCCCCAGCCTGGATTGACACCAGGGGTTGCCCTGACCCAGGTGCAGGACTTCATACTTGCTCTTGCTGAACTTTGTGAGATTCACACGGACCCAGTTCTCAAGCTTGTCCAGGTCCCTCTGGATAACATCCCATCCTTCAGGTGTGTCAACCACACCAATCAGCTTGGTATCATCCGCAAACTTGCTGAGGGTGCATTCAATCCTTCCACCTATGTCATTAATGAAGATATTAAATAATCTTTCTTGCAACAGGGAGACATCTGAGGTTCCATTGTAAAAGCATTAGATTTTCACAATGACGAATCCATAATTCATGTGGTTTCATTTCCTGAATCTCTTCCCTATTCACAAATTTTAGCTTTATCTAAGGTAAGGGCTCTGAATTATTTCTGCCTGTTTGCTGCCAAGGGATTTTGTAAAGCCCCTACACTTCACTCATTAAAAACTTTGTAGGTCAAACTTTTTGATTTTGTCCCCAGGCCAAGTACTGGCAAACTGTTAATTAAAACTGCAATTAAATAAATTGAGCTAGTATGTTTTGTCATGGGAAGTAAATTTTAAAAATGTAATAAATTCAGTACATTAATTGTTCTAGCAGAATAATAATAACAATTTGAAACTGTTTGATCCATGTAATATCAATGTTGCTAAATTAGATTTCTCACTCAGAGTATATAAAATATGTTTTCAAAAATTATTATGACCATCAAAATGCAAAGACACAAAAGAGAGAAAGCAGAGAAGATTAAATAAATAGCTTAAAAAGCTGCTGCAGAACCTGTAGAATACTTCTGTTTTAAATTTCTTTACTAAAATACACTGTGTTGGGAACAACACACCTTTTGTGTTGGGAAACATTTAAAATGCCAGTTGCATATATAATGGGAAACAAGATATTAGATTATTTGTGGCCTGACTTTGAAAATTTGAAGAACCTGTGATATTATATGAAGTTAGCAATCACAAACAGAAATGTTAGAATCATCTGTAAGTGTGGTTTATTATAACCAATAATACTTAGCTTATTTTTATGGAGAACATCTATTTGGTTATAATCTATCATATGCTATGGATGAAGTAAACCATCTTTTTTTCATTTATGACAAACATCCTGTTATACTCTTGTAGTTATATTCTCCTACTGCTAGTTTCAAGACTAGTTGAAACAATCCTAAAAATATCTGTCTTGTGTCACCACTACTGAAAGCATCACAAGCTGGAAGCACAGGATTTTTGTCAACTAAGCATAACAGCAGACCATGTCAAATTGCTCATTTTGTAAAAAAAATCTGACATATTAATTTGAGAAATTAATTTGAGTAATTTTCAAGGCAAGCAAAGAATTATTGAGAGATTTTTACGCAAGATGGGATTTCATTGTGTCAAACTCAACATTAAGGGTGACAGAGAAAATTTATGGTCACAAGCACATTCAGACAGATGACTTGTGGTACTTGCACCAGTACTCGAGCCCTGAAGAGAAGCAAAGAAGACACTAGACTAAACAAAGATCAGCACAGCTCACCCAGTATAAAGAGGGAAAAAACCTTAAGTTCAGGGCACTCACAAGTAAAAATGATTTAACAGCTCATTTAATGATTTCATATATCTATTTCTAGCAATTTCTATGGTGTAGTAGACCAAACAGCTTAGTGAATTCTTAAGGGTTTTCAGAAAGCACAAATAAAACTAAGAACAATAATCAAGTTGGATTTAGATCAAAAAGCAAATGATCCATTAACAGCAATAGTGAATTTAACTCCTGCATTGAGAAGACAGGGAGAGATTTCAGTGTTCCCTAGCGCCAGAGCAAGAGGCAATGGGCACAAATTGAAATAGAGGTGGCTCCATTAAAGCATAGATTCTTTATGTTATGTGTGGTCAAACATTGGGACAGGCTACCAAGGTAGATTGTGGAGCCTCCATCCATGGAGACATACAGAACGCAGCCAGACACAGCCATGAGCAGCCTGCTCGAGTTTTAAGAGAATGTGGACATGATCTCCAGAGGTGCCTTCCAACCTCAGCCATTCTGTGGATGTCTAGCTGCCCATATCAGGAGCTAGTGAGCACTAAGTGATCCTTTGTATGACCTATCCTTCAGCAGATGACTATTGTGAAGCACTTTTTTTGTTGTTAAAATGGGAGGTACTGTAAATTCTTTCCTTCAGGATAAATGCATCTGAAAGCTATGGGACTGTGATATTGTTCTGTCCTCAGCATCGTAGAGTCTTAAAGGAGTCTTAAAGTGTGGGTGTTTAGATCTTCAGAGAAGGAAAAGTGTTTCTAGATAGCAATATTAAGAAAATGCTGATTAGCATTAACCGCTTAACATAAATTGCAGTTTGTCTTTTCTGACTCTTAATATATGAATCTTTACGAATTTTAAGTCCACGTAGATTAGATATTTTGCATACCTGAGACCTATCCTTCATGGAACCTTATGACTTAAGAGAAAAGAATTGATTGAATTTCCCAAGCCATGTCACTGTCTTACTTCGTAGTGCCACCTTATGGCAAACATAATCATTTTGGATAGCTTATGTTTTATTTGAAGTTCTTACAGTGATTATAACTGGAAAAAAATAATAGAAATAGGGAAGAAGAATGATGTACATCCTATATTCTGACCTTTAAAACAATGATGATTTACCTTTAATATGTACTCTGTTAAAAAAACTCCATATAATGCTACATTTTCCTACTTTATTGCCCTCTTCTGATCCCTTAAATGTTTTCAATGGTAAATTGAAGGAAATACTCCTTTCTCATTTTAATTTCGCAGTATATTTAAACCCTATAAATCCCATGAAGCATGACATCCATTGAATTTTATCGGTTAAAAACCCATAAAAGTTTTGGTGTGTATTCAGTAACATTTATGTAAACTAACTTTCTTTACAGAGAGGTACATTGCATTGGAAGCTCCTAAAGAGTAAATTTCTATGCTAGACTACTCCCTGTCTTTTTTGTGTCACTGACGCAAAAATTAGAGTAATTTCAAAAAATAGAGTAATTTCTAGCTCTGCTAGAGACCTTTCCAGGTCCCATTTGGGATAAAGCAATATGGATATACAATGATTTTCTATTTGGTTTTCCTTCGCATGTACACCTATCTTAGGTTATATCTTAGCCTTTAACCATGTTAAACACCAATAAGCAAGAGACTAGTCACAGTATTTCTCACTGAAACATCCTCCAAATTCATGATATCTAAACAGTAAAAGGCAGAGCAAAATCCACAGGGCATTGTTTCAAAAACAATTCTTAGCATAGTTTAATTTAGCAAGAGTCTGAATACCCCCAGAGTTTACATTTCTGTCATGTAGGTAAGTACAAAAATATCCTTTTCTTCTCAGATTTTGCTCATATCCACACTATTATATTCCCAGCAAGACTCTCCAACTACTAGAACTTTTGGCTTCTTTTGGAATTTTCTGTGGGACATAATCTGTAGCCACCTAAACAGGACTATTGAGGATGGCATCATCTAATAGATTATAGAAAGCAACTCGCAAAACACACCTAAAATTCAATCACCTATCAAAAAAGTAATTATTTTGTCCTACTTTAGGAGCTTATAACCAGTTTTGGTAGTTTAGAAAATAGCCGGTAATTTGCTGAACTCTGTGAATCTTTTTCTTTGATATTAAGCTCCTCCCATATAGGTACCGGAGTACTTAGTTTGCAATATAGCATCACAAATGAGAGAGGGTGTGGAGAAAAAACACTTAAAAATAAACATTCTAGTACGCTTGCTTTTTAGTGTCATGTTCAGGTGTATGTATTGTAATACTGCATTCAGTTTTAAACGCCTATGGCTTCTGGGTTTTGGTTTGGGTTTTTTTTTTGGTAAAAATATGTTTATATTCAAGATGAATTGCACTGAAAAAGTGAGTTATCCTAATCTCAGTTAACAGCAGACAGAGTTTAAATAAAATGTGTTCTTAATATCTAGATTAAATTTCAAGATATTTATTAAATCATTTTCTTCTTCAGTATTTCAAGATGCACCTTAAAATGCAAAATAATAACCCCCCTACATACATTTTATCTGAAATGTGTATGTGTCACATCTCACATCCAAGGTGGTCAAATATAAGAGGTGGTTGCTTAAAAGCTGTGGTATCTCCTTCCCTGAAAAAGACTCAGAACTGGACCAAACAGGGCTCTGTGCAGTCTCCAACCAGCTCTGCACAGGAGGTTGGTCTGGGTGACCTCTGAAGGTTCCTTCCAAACAGTTATTCTCTGATTCCACATGCTGTGCAAATTATGTACATTAAATTGATACTCAATGTCAGCAGGTCCAGGGACATTAATGACTTATCAAATGTTAATGATAAAAAGAACAGAGGTCATATTTTCTCAGAAAAAGATATCATATAATTAAAATATTGCCATTATATATGACATTTAGTCTCAAGTTCAAGGTCCCAAAAGCATAATTATAAGTTTTCCAGGTATTTTGCTTGACAGAGTATATGTTTCAACTCCATACTTATGACCAAATTGTTTCATGATTTTCAGCAAACCAGGAGAATTTAAAGCTTTATGCATAAATTATCACTTTTTCATCTCAGGCTGTACACTGTCTTCTGGAAAAAAGGGGTAAATCAAATATTCTGACAGTGCATGTCAGCCAGGAACCCTTTCAAAAAGTCACCTTTTCACTCATTGACCACTGGAAGATTGCCAAAAGTGGCCAGTTCTTCAATCTTCCATGATGCAGTTTGGCATTTCTTACTAACATTAATAGACATGCTTATATGTGTTAATAGCATTGAGCTTTCTTGTTAAAACTTTTCCCTGTTTCTGTTTATCTTAATCCCATAAAGTGATCAGAATTCCAGCAATACTACTCTATTGTAAGTAAAGTACCTTTGGAGCATGTAGCAAAAACCCAAACCACATATTAAAATGTCTGACTCTGTGAACTTGAAATTCCAGACTTTAAATATTGGGTTTCTATTGCCAGATTTCTAAAGAATGTTTCATTTTTGTTTGAATACCTAGACCTATGCTGCACAAGCAGTTCTAGGGACAGTTATTACAGCAATATGTACTTGGGTAAGAGTGATTAGAAAAGAATAGAAAATAGCATTCCCTTCCTGTGAAAATTCTAGAGAATTAAGAAATTATTCCAGTCTTTATTAGCAGAAAGTAAATACTTAACTCACTGTTTCTGATTTTATAATAAAGAGACAATTACTCAAAAGTATGCAATAAACAATAACCAAAGGACATTACATTTGTTTAGAATGTGTGAAATTAAAATAATTTCCAAACCATACCATCAGTATAAACCTTGCTTTCTGATATGCAAAATCTAGCCCAAATATTAGACCTCAATTATCATTCAAAGTCCTTTTTGCTGTCAGAATGGTTCTAAGTAAAATTATTACTACTGGAATAGTCTTTTCATCATCATACCGTAAAGACAACTTCCTGTGTTGGGCTGGTTGGACTTTAAATGATATACATGTATGTGGAATCAGAGGTGTCTGCTTCCTCTAGGGTATCTGGCCAAGGACCTTTTCAGTGCAAAACGGAAAATAAGTAAAGTGGGAAGACATAAACACGAACATACAGAGTTCCAAATGTGATCAACAAATGATAAAGCAGACAAAATGACCAAATCTCATCATTTGTGCCCATGGGTAAGGGTACCAGAACACGGGAATTTTCATTTTGGGAGGATAACCTGACTGAGCACCTAAACAAAGGGGATGGCAAAGAAAAGGAAGGCACCATGGACAAAATATACAGAGAGACAAAAGTGACAGGTAAACATAATGGAGACAAAGGCAAGAAGCAAAACTGGCCAAGACACTGACTGAAGAGCTACTAAGGAACTGCAGCAGAGGGGCTTTGCAGCTGACAAGAAAACAAGCCCAGGGATCCAGAAGCTTGGGAGGCCAGTAGGACTGTGCAAACCGATGGAGAACTGTGCAGGAGAAAGGGACTGGGGAGGAGAAACGTGGAGGTAGGCAGAAGCTGGTATAAAAGGGGATGGTCGAGTGTAAAATGGCTTGGTCAGCATGGTCTTTCTTCTCTTTTCTGTGTCTGTGTGTGCTGCCGGGACTAAGTGGTGTTGGCTGCACAAGTAGAGTTGCCTTCCACAACTGGAGTAACACTGGGGGTGCAGGTGCACCTGGCTTGTGGTTCCAGCTTCTGGAGCAAGAGAGATCTCAACCCCTGTCACAGGGATCAGAAGAGTGTGTACCAAAAACTGTCCTACAGTTTTAGGGTGCATGAGGTCAGTGAGGAGCTCAGAATCAGCAGCTGGAGCAGAACCCTCATTCACAATCCATAGGACTGAATACATCTCTAGTTTTTTGTGTCTTTTGTGATGGTGTACACTCACTAATTTAGAGTATGACTGTTAAGGATAATGGTTCTGCATACACAGTGAGATCTAGGTTAGGATTAGCATGAAGGTGTTCTTACAGATGGTTAATTGAAGAAAGCTTTTTTTAAAAGTCTAAAAGTGGACACATTCATCAGTCTTCTTCACGCACCTATTACTAATTGTCTCTGATACATACCTGCATGAATACAAACAAATATGTATATAAATACATAACATGTACTCAGTAACCACATTTCAACTACTGAAGAAAACATATGCTTGCTGGAAATGGGCAAAAACAATATGGGAGAAAGATTGAGTTTGATTCCCTCTGTTTATTAGATATAGGTTTTACTTCTCGTCTAAAAAATCTTGACCTTCCTAACCAACCAGCTAACATTTCAACCAAACAGATGAAAACCAGTGCAGAGTGAAACCTATCCCCATGGTTACAGCCGTTATTTTTCTAGAATTAATTTTGCATTCTTCCTAAAGTAATGATGCAGAGGCCAACATTTACAGTCACTGTACTTGCATCTTTTGATCTTTGTATCAAAAATAGATTTATTCTGCATCATCTTTATAGACTAAAATTATGTTGCTACAATTGCATTGTTGAACTGTGTGCCTCTCTGCACAATTTTGAACTCTGTGACTTGGCAAGAACTTTCTCTACTGTCTGACAAAAAGTATTTCATTATCATCAACTTTTTCTTTATGGCCAGGCAAAAACGCTAGGATTATCTGTCCAGGATTTTGCCTTTTCACTAGTTGTCATATGCAAAGGCTATGAAATCCCTCTAAAATTTCATTTGTTAAAAGAACCCCACAGTTTTGCTTGCAAGCATTAAAAGTAAACCCTCTCCTGAAGGCTCATTCTGAGGTTAAATTGCAGGTTACATTCACAATTTTGTCTTGCTAGTTTTAATTTATCTGCATTATGTTGCTGACTTGCTCTGGTGGCTGTAAAGAAAAGATTAGCATGCTCAGAAGTGCATAAAACTTTGTAAAAATAAATACCTGCTTTATATGAACTGTTTGCATTAGTGGTTGAAGACAGCCCAGGAGATAGGAACACCACAAAAAAAAAGGTAGTCACTAGTAATTTTCTGAACTTCTATTTCCTGGTAAATGCAATGCACAAAACCAAAAAATTATATTCAATGAAGCTGAAACATATAGTATGGGGCAACACAAAATTGTACTGTTCCCAGGAATTGCTTCAGGTTATATTCTGAATCAAATCAGTTCTATGCTTCTAGGAGAGCAAATTATTTAGTTACTATACTACCCAGGGAAAGAATGTAGCATATGTTATACCAGATCGTCTGGTCTGTGAATACAAAATATGGATAAAGCTAAACCTATCACCCTCTTACACCCTATTACAGAAAAAAAAAAAAAAAATCTGCTGCTTTGAAGCACAAAGAGAGAGATGTTTGCTTTTCTTTTAAAATGAAGGATATTTTTCCTTCTCAAGTGTATTTCATACTGTATATTTCAAAATTTCTCTCCAAGTTATCACCATCACTCTCCTTATTTCTTGCTGCTGTCTGCTAAAATATTGATTTGTGATATACCCATTTCTTGTACCTGAGGCTGTTCTACTTCTTTTTCTGCTCTGCATGTAATTTAGTGTGGGTAGCAGTATCAACAAGAGATGGCTCTTTTATCCTACTGGCCACTATACCTATTGAATTAAAAAACCCAATCCTATACCAGCTGTGTATACCTGCTGTGCCTATAACAGCATGCTTTATCTGAGCTTTATAATCCTTCTCTAATAAGTTTGACAGAAAGAGAAGAGATGTTAACAAAGTAAAACATGTGGGGCTTAAACAACTCATTAAAATATTTTCTCATTATAGCTCACCTGTAGACATAATTAAAACTAATTATTAGAATACATCCTAATATCAGTATTTGTATGTCTTTCTACATATTTTCTCTGGACACAGATCAATAGTAAATACCAAATTAACAATCACTTTAAGTCTGTGTTTTTACTTGCTGGGGCATTTATTGGAATAGCATTCTTAATTCCACAGAAAGGCTCTGTGGCTCTCTTTCCCAGTCAGCCTGTTTATGAGCCTTTTTAAACTGTGGCCTCAAGTTTCCCCAAGGAAAACACAATTCCCATCATCCCTAATAAACTTCTGTTGCCTCAGGGAGTAAAAAAAGTACCTATGTCCCTGATTCCCATGTCAGTGCTGCTAACACTGCATTCATTTGCATCTCTGAGACAGCCTAACTTTGTTCAGGTTAGACATTTGGAACACAAATTCTCATTGGTCTTATCACCAGTTCAGCTGAATCATTGTTAATTGAACTCTTGGTACGTGTTTAGGAGGCTAGTGGAGGCCGGCTTCCATATTAGAAACCTTACAACCACTTCGGGGTCAGCTGAAGCCGCATTAGCTCTGAAGAACTCACTTTCTGCAGTAGCTGTATACATATAAGGCCTCAGAAAGGTTATGTCTGGTACTCAAGGTTTCTAATATCAAGTTTCATTAGATTCAGTGACAAATATTCAAATTTTTTTTGCTGTTGTAAGATACAGTTGACTTGCACTGGAGATAAAATTCTGCGCTGAAGGCAAGTGCCTGAGCAAGCAGAAGAGGAATGTAGATGGACACTGGGATGTTTCCCAGGTACTACCACAGTATGCAGCTGAGACTATGACTGATCTTTTCAACATTCTCTCTCCAGAGCAGCAGTGCCTAAGAGGTCCCCACATGGAGTGAAGATAAGCCCCTGGTTTCTCTTGTACAAATCTTATTAGGAAGCCCACTTTGCCTCATTATTAACATCTTGATGGAAATGACTTTTCTGTCTGCTCTGTGTACAAATAAAATCAGGGGCCATGCAGACAGAGGGGAGAAAAGACAATATAACACAGCAACTTACTGCGTCCCTTTCTTATCCCAGTATTTGAAGAAACATGGCTAAACACTCTGTTTCCAATTTTAGAGCGTCCAACTAGCATTGTCTAATTAACTTAAGTACAATGCCCTACCTGGGCTTCTTCCTATGACAATAGTGCTCATCTCCTGTGTGCTAGCATCTCTCCTCCACTGCAGGCTTCATGAAAAACATGGTAATTGCAACCTTTTTCAGCTAACAAAACTAATGATAAAAGATATCATACGGGGGTGCACATTTTATTGATCTTGTATAGATTGCCATAAAATTACTCTAAATGTGTATATAAAGGCTACATAATCTTTCCTCTCAGTTTTGGGGTTTTTTATAATGATGTAATTGGTTCTGTTTACAGATAAGTAGGATGCAGTGGAAGCGAAGTGTGGAAGTAACACCAACAACAATCTTCTGTTTCTCTCCCCAACACAAATTTTCTACTTTTAACTCTATTTTATGGAATAGACAAAATGATGTTATTAGGAGTTATTGTGTAACTGACTGCAATAACTCATATGGTAACTACGCTATTATTTCTTGCCACCAGTATAACTACATTGTCTGCCATGATATATCTTGTGTTTATATATAATTTAGAAAACCAGTGACAGATAACTTACTGTCTAATTCTTCGAGAGTGAAGGATTGAACTGCACATGAAAAAAAAAAGCTTCATAAGCAATGCCAGAGGGTGAAGGATGCTCTAAACCTTTCTTTACATTCCTTATAGGCACAGACAAACTTTTGAAATCACGAAGCATGCAACAGGCTTCAAACAACTAAGACATAATAATTTGCCAAGGATAAATGTAGTGACAACATTCAACTTCAATCATCAGAATTTCATACAAGTTCTCCCTTGTAAGATGGCTCATGGCAATTACAATCCAGTCATTGACTACAATACATCTAAGACAAATATTTTTAACAGAGAATGTCATCATAGCCCAGAAAATGAATAGAGAAATCATTGACCTTTTGCACTGCCTCCTCCCTGCCCCCTGGTCAATATTTAAGTGAACCTTTTCTTTATTTGGACTTGAATCTGAAGAAGGATTAGCTCTATTGAACAGCAATAATCTCTTCCCAATCTCTAATAGGCACACGTAATGAACATGAACTCAATAACTTGTCTATGCTCTCCAACCTGGGCAGTCACCTTATGTAACAAAAAGTGCTTGTGGTACATGCAGACACATGCATTTTCATGGACAAACTTCTGTTTAACACAAAGGGAGAGTTTTTTCACAGGTGTCAGGAAAGGGAAATGGTACAGGGGTGAATATTGGAACAACACGAGTGTTTCCTATCTTCTCATCCCAATCCATTTCCTCAAATTTTGGATGCTCTTGTTTCAGCTTCCCACATATGAGTAGTGTGTTATGCACAGTATAACTGTTTAGAGGCAATGTTAAAAAAGACATAAAATTATACTATGTCTGTATATTTTAAGCATTAAAAAGAAAGCAATCTTAAATTTGTCTTATAGAAATGTGGATGAAACCAAGTATGCGTAAAATGAAGTGATATGTAGATTGCTTCTTTTCTTAATTGTTCAACTGGTTTACCCTCGGCTGACACATCCCAATCTCTCAGACAAAATATAAATCTAGATAACACTGGACATGAGCCAGCATGAAAATTTCCACACCATATGGAAATATTAATCTGAAAATAAATTTTAAATAATCCTAAATAAGTTTATTCCAACTATGCTGGAACTTTACCATACAGGCTGTTTATTTTTAAATAGATACTCCCATAAATTAGTGCAACTGTGGAAAGCAGTTGCTATGAGGAACTACATAATGGATGATTATTTATGATAAGACACCAGACCTAATCTGAAACATTCAGTATTGCCTCCATTTAAAAAGTATATGAAAACAAACTTGGATGGTAAAAATGCAAGAAAATCAGATATTCATAATAAACCAGGAACAGTGTTCATTCAAAATTTACAATACGAGCATTTTGCATTCTTCCACTTACATAATTTTAAATATTCATATAAAAAAATATGTTAGAGAAATTCAGTCTTGTTTATTAATTTTCTTTGGATAGCTTGGATTTTTTCACCCTTATTTCATGATATAAAATCTTTAATTACTTTTTAGATAAATTTTTCATTCTCTACTGGAAAGAAAGAGTGCCCAAGTGCTAATAATAGTAATTCAAGTTCAGCATTTAAATTGTTATGTTCTCAGCTGGACTAAAGTGATTTTATTCAAGTACAATAATTTTCAGATTCCAGCTCTTACCTCTCAGCATGCTGCCTCAAAAATTAACTGGGCTTATGCTATACTTGCACAGGCAAAAATCCTGTAGTCATTGTGGCACATCATTGTTGGCCCCAGAAATGAACTGCAATGCACTACTGACTAGTCACACTGCACTGCTGCATGCTCCTCTCTTCACAGAACCTAAATTTGTCACAGATTAACAGTAGAACAATATTTGACCACACTGGTCCAAGAGTTTTTGACACATCTTTGAAACTGAAAGCTGTGACCATACAAGAACTGACAGAGATCAGATTTCTCAAGCTGGGAGAACTGCAGGCAGTCAGGTGAGGTTTTCTAGCCAGTTAGGAGCTTTACAAGTTACTGGTATATGATTTTTTTTTTCCAAATTTCTTTATTGTATTTAAGTCTCATCCATACAAATACAGAATGTTTTATCATGGCCTTGGCATAAGAAGACATGTTTTAGGCACACAACCACTCATGATATCACCAGTTTGTCTAAGTCTGATGGACACTTAAGCCAGCTTCATCAATATTACACTCTGGTGAGACTGTTTTTAAGTTAATGTCTGATGATAAAATGTTATAGGATGCCTGATATATTCCTTCCCATTATAGACATGCTGCGTATGCTTTCATATTTTTTTCTCATGCTACATTAAAATCCAGTTTCTTTGTTAATTCGTTTATAAATGCCTTGAGTTTGTTTCTCACTTTCCACATTCTAATTTATATCAGATGTCTTAACATAAAATTGTAGAACAATTTTCCAAAAGTAGCTTAAAACAAGGAATGGTGCCTTCTATACCAGGAGAATATTTTCATTCTTTTAGTCTGCTACCTTGTTATTCAAAAAGCATGTTATATCTGGATAAGATTCTACTCCACACACACCATATGAACATTTCAGAATAAAATAAATGAAAACCAGAAAAAACCCTAAAAACAAAGGAAAAAAACCCACCAAAACACAAACAAAAAAAAACCCCAAAAACCCAACTCCTCTCCCAAAAACAAAAAAAAAACCCAAACCAAACAAAAAGCACCAAAACAAAAACGACAACACCACCAACAAAAAAGTTGCTACTGAGGGTATGTCCTTTCATGTACAGCAGCAGCCACAGCAGCAGCAACTGATTTAAGTCCAGGGGTGACTTGCTGGATCTGTACAATGGGATTCCTGAACTTAGAGATACCCAATCAGCTGCTCAAAGCCATATGTGGACACAGAAGCTCTTGCAAGAAAATTGGGCAGGGAGACAGTGTTGTCAGGAACACCCTGCAGGAGATTTAAACAGCTCTGGGGGGCACAAGCAAGCAGGACTGCAGCAAACAGGGTGGGCAAACAGGACGTGGCACATCACAAGGACATGGTGTGGCATTTTGCAAGGCAGTTCGCGCAGGCAGCTCACAAAAGGAGGGCACACTGCTCCACCTGGCACCTGAAGAGAATGTGGGAAGTCATCACCCACCCAACAAGAACAGGACTAACCACGCTTTACATTTGGTTAAAAGTCACCATCAGGTGGAACACAGTGACCCAAATGGATCTCACAAATCAACATGCAGCTGTCCTGTCTCAAGGTGCAGTGAGTGCAGAGGTTGTCACTGATGCTGGAGGACAGCAAAGACAGTTCTTGTTTTGGTGTGAGCAGGTGGACAATCTCCTCAGCTTGGTGTCAGAGCTCAGAGGAGGTAGAAAGGTCAAGGAGTATCAGGAAATGTGAGAGGAGTGATTCACTGAACTGTAAGAGCATGCCCTTGTGATGGACCTCCAGGAACAGGTGGAGCTGCAGGAAGCAGTCAAAAGACAAAGATACAACGGAGGTTGAGAGAGAGAGCTGGTTCCAAGACCAGTGGTAGGGGAACCACAGCCCACTGAGGAGAAGCCAAAAATTCATCCCCTGGAACACATGGAAAGAAGGGAGAGCATTAACACAGGGGATTGGGAAAAAGTGGGAAAAAAAACCAACTGAAGGAAGAGGAAAGGATCTAATTAAAGGAACGGACTTTCTTCAAAACCAGACATTTCCACTCAGCTGGACATCCCCACCCAGAACCGCATCATAGTTCTGCAGACTAATGAGACAACATCCATCACACTGGAAGAGCAGCTGAAGAAAACTGCAGTAGTCCAACCCACTCCACAAATAAAGAAATTAACACCTAGTTCAAACAAGAAAAGGTGGCGGATGATAGCAGTGGGTGCCTCTACTTTAAGAGGCACAGAGGCACTCATCTGTTGACCTGACACACATTCAACAAAAGTGTGCTGCCTTCCAGGAACCTGGATCAGGGATGTTACTGAGAAGCTCCTAAGCATAGTAAAACCTACTGATTGTCACCCACTATTAGTTTTCCATGTGGGGACAGGGGATATAGCCATCAGCAGTCTGGGAAGCACTAAGAAACACTACAGAGCCCTGGGAGAGGTGGTAAAGGGTTTTGGGGCTCAAGCAGTTTTTTCATCAAACCTCCAGGTCAAAGGAGAGGAAATGACCAGCCAAATCTGACAGGTCAACAAATGGTTAGAACAATGGCGGTGTAGTCAAGGTTTCAGTCACTCAGACCACGGAACTTTGGCAAGCTTGGTCTACTGGGGACTGATGGGTTCCATCTGAAAAAGAAGGGAAAATATATTTGTTCATGGATTTGCCAGACTAGTGAAGTGGTCTTTGAACTAGATTTGTAGGGGAAGAGAGGCACCTATCCATCCCAATCCCACCAGTCAGATGCCTGTAATGGGTGGCCAGAACAGTGCAAAGGCATTCCAGATACTCCAGCCAGTGAGTCAGCTTTATTCAGGGCCCAGCTCAGATGCCTCTACACAAACACATGTAGTATGGGGAACAAACAAGGGGAACTAGAGATGTATGCACACCTACATGGATATATCATTGGCATCATGTGGACATGGCTCCTTATGACTGGAGCATTGAAACGGAAGGTTTTAGGCTTTTTAGGAAAGTAAATCTAGGGAAACAAAATGGGAGTGTAGCCCTAAATGTCAATGACCAACTGGAGTGTATGGAACTCTGCCTGGGAAAGCATGAGGTGCTTAGCAAGAGTTTGTGGATCAACATAAAAGGGAAGGCAAGGACAGGGGATGCTATAGTGGGGATCTGCTACAGGCCACCCAATTAAGAGGATGGCGCAGATAAAGCCCTCTAAAAGCAGATACGAATGGCCTCATGCTCTCAAGCCCTGGTTCTCATGGGGGACTTTAACCCCCCTGATATTTGTTGGAGGGATAACACAGCAGAGTGCAAGCAATACCGGATGTTCCTTGAATGTGTCAAAGTCTACTTCACTATACAGCTGATTGAGGAACCAAGAAGGAGAAGTGCCATGCTGGACCCTGTGCTCACCAAGGAGAAGCTGGTGGGGAGAGTCATGCTTCAAGGCAGTCTTGTCTGCAGTGACCATGAGATGGTGAAGTTCAAGATCATCCGTGCTGTGAGGAGGGCATGTAACAAGCTCACTACCCTGGACTTCAGGAAAGTACATTTTGGCTTCTCCATGGACCTCCACAGTACAGTTCCACAGCACAGAGCCCTGGAAGACAGAGGAGCCCAAGAACGCTGGGTGATGTTCAAGGATTTCCTCCTCCAAGCTCAAGAGCAATGGATCCCAACAAGAATGAAATCAGGCAAAAATGCCAGGAGGCCTCTATGGATGGATAAGAAGCTTCTGAGCTAACTCAGAGCAAAATAAAAGAAGCTTTCAGAAGCTAACTTCTTTAGCCGTGGAAAAAAGGAAAGGCAAATAACACAGCACACAACAACCATCTTTATATTTTTCTTTTCAAAGTAATTCCATTTTGTCCAATGACTTTTGAATTCAGGATCTCTATGACTTCCCAAGAAAAAACAACTGGAAGCTATTATTATAAAAACAGATGTTTGCTTTTATATGGATATCTAAAAGAAAACCATGTCATATGGATGAGGAAAGTATTAAATCCCAATATGTATTTATATTTGATGAATTTGATTTGTGGACCTAAGAGAATCCCTGGATTTTATCTTGTTTAGTGAGAGTTTCTTCGAGTCTTCAGGGATGGTTTTGCATTGATCATTCTCAGTGGTAACCACTGGCAGAAGAGAAGAAACACACTGTCATAGTTCCCTATTCTACAAACAGTATAGACAAAAATGTAACTTTTACAAACATGCCTGAAAAACTGAACTTAGCTGCTTAGTAAAAACTTTGTTGCCTTAATTGGACTTAGTAAGTTAAGTTAACATTAAAAAAAAGGCCTATGTGTCTCTCTGTCTACATGGAGATATATATAAATATGATTCAAAGGGAAAAAAGAAAATCAAGATTTTTTGGTACATAGAGTACAATAAACAATGTCTGGATAATTTTTTTCTCTTTCAACGATTCAAAATTAGTTGTATTTGTGTAGCCTCATCTCAAATTGTTTCAGCCAATCTCAACTATGTTATCAGTTTAGCAAAGCTAAGTATTTTATAGTAATAATTTATTCTCTAATTAATTTCTTAAGTTAACTTTTGAGAAAGACTTGATTCTACATAACACATGAGAAACCACTCTGAACTGCCAGAAACAACTCTGCTGCTTAATTTTGGTTTACATTACTTACAAATGAAAAGATGGAAGGCTTCAAATATATTCCTGTTTAGTAAGTTTAATAGTGAACCCCAAGGTTCACTACTTAATGAATTCCACAGGGCTTGTGTGCACAGGATCATTTTGGTAGATATTATGTCTCTAATACACAAGAAATGTGTATGTTCTTTCCTAAAGGAGCAAAGTTTTTAGAGGAAATCTGCCTGCTAAGGTATTTCACATAATTTTTCCTCACTTCTCAGTATCATCTTCCTTGGAAATATTACATAAGGCTATGCAGATTGGCTCCACAGAAACAACCAATACAACCCTATTAAAAAAAAAAAAGGTAAATATTATCTGTCACAACATAGAGCATTTGGTTAATCAAGCGAGAAGGAAATGAGACCTATAGCATGTCAAAAACAGAAGACACCAACCACACTCAAATCAGCATAGCTTTTAGAGATATAAATGTGCCCATTTTTCTTAAAAGAAAAACAAACAAACCAAACAAACCTTTATTTTTTACACCTTTTTGGGAAGATTTTCAATTAACCTTCACAATTTTTAGCTCAGCCTGACAAATTTTTCCACACTTCAGCATTATTATTCTTCCTCCTATTCCTTCTGGTTGGGCAGTTCTCTGTTGTGATTTGCCTCATGTCTAATTGTATCTCTTTCAAGAGCGTAACACACCACCTCCTCTGTAATGTGCGTAGAAAAACCAGTTGTACATAAGGTTAAGAAACAGGAAGAGCTTGTGTGTTTCTCTGTTTTTCACAGGAGAAAGGACTTACATTTTCAGTTATTCTCAGTATCTTCTCTAGATTTTGTGATGTATTTCAATTTGAGATTGCATCTGCATCTCATTAAGTGTAAAGCTACTAGAAAAAATTACCTTTGTGGCTCATCGGTTACTGTTTGCACTCTAGTTGCATATGCGGTAGGAACAAGGACAAGTTTGCTTTATTGACATGCCTCTTTTTTTGTAGGCATTTTATTTGTTAGAAAAATAATGTGCTTTTAATTCTGTCTAAAGAGGGTTATTATAAACAAGGCATTTATTTCTGTTTCAATCACTTACCTGCTACTTTTTAATAATTATTTTTAATCTTTCAGAGAAATATGATCTCCGCCACTACTTTGAATGTGAAGGTTCTTCATTTCTAGCTCAGAAATGTTATCTCTTGCCCTTCCTTTCCCTCTCTCTCTTCTACTGACAATAGTAGAAATTCTGAACTCTATATCTTTAACCATTGCCTGTACAGACAATTTCCAGACGAAGAAGTGTAAAAAAGAAGTTTTGGGTTGGTTTTTTTTTCTACCTGAACATTAATGTCTTGCCCATATGCTCAAGGGTCACCAGACCTGTAAAATGAAAGGACAAGTAGTCCAAATACCTGCTTGTGACAGAGAACATACATATAGAATCATCTTCTGTTAGTAACATTACTGTTCTTGGAGTTTGTATTTTATTTCCATCTGTCTTGGGGTGACTTTATGATGTGTATCCCATATCGCTGCCTTATGCCCAGAAATTAATTTTTGTGCCTTTCTATGCCTTTAAACTGAGCCTGAGAGGGGGAAGGAAAAACTGAGCAAAACTTTTTCAAAGCAGTTTGCAGCTTGTTCAAGGTCACACAGAGGCAGAGACTTCTTTTCAGCTGTGGCAGGAGAGGGAAGGGAAGCACCCGGCTTGCTTTTCTTTCCAGCCAGCTTTTGGCAGTTTTTTTTCCTCAGCTCCTTTTCCTCCGGAGAGTTGAACTTCTGTTTTTCCTGGGACTTTGTTTTTTTCCTTTTCTCTCTGCTGGACAGTTTCAACATCAGAATACATTGGGAGGAATTTCCACCAAGGTCTTGACCCTGGAGGTGGGCCCACCACCCCGTCTCAGCTCCAAGGAGGCGTAGAGAGAGATGGGAGAGAGAGATCTATGGGAGGACTCTGAAATTTTCCCAGGTTTCTCTCAGCAAATCGAGAGGTTTTATTATTTAGCATTATTATCCTCTTCCTGTGTGTTTGTTAAATAAATAGTTTTTATCTCTTTCACTTTCCTTTGAGGAAAATTTATTTTTCCCGAACCTAGTGGGGGAGGGATGGTTGTGACCTGCCTTCTCTCAGAGGATGTATTTCTAAATTTGGCCAAACCAGAACACCATCCAAGCAGAATCCAGTTCTCACACCCAGAGACAACTTTGTAGTTTGAATCAAGAAGGGAGACAGACATTTCTTCAAAACTATGTCTTAAAAGTATAAGTCACAATACGAAAAGAATGTGGAGGGTTTCAAGTCACTTGAACTTTTGAAGTACAATGAAACAATTTTAGGTTTCCTTCCTACTTTTTTTGCTTAAAGAATTCACAAAAAGCCTCTTTTGTAAGTTTTTGCCACAATACTCAGGGAATGGAAACTATTTTTAATAAAAATCAAATCCTTGTATAAATGCAGAGTTTTTTGGACCTGAATTAAAGAAATAAAGGACTGTGTAAGAGAGAAATAAAATTGAAACACACAAAAGTGTTATGATTGCTTGAATTTGTTAGGAATCTTTGCACATTTAGATCTTTTGCTTTGTATTAGTTGACAAATTAGTAACTTTACCTGTTCTGACCATCCTTCTGAAATAATCCAAGTCAGCTACATACTACAAAGTACATGTAAGAGGATCACTTTCTATTTAATAGTTAAGGTAAAAAAGTTGCTGCTATCTGCATCAGTAAGGAAATGTACTTAAGAAAATAATCAGTACATTTTTTGGTTTTCAGTACTTTAACTCATAGATCAATCAAACAAGCTCCTTGCTTTTAGAAAATCATTCTTCCAATTTTCCATTGGTAGCATGCTATATCATCCAGAAGAAATATGCTAAAAATCCACTTATTGCTGCACTAAAAATATAGTACCATGGCAAAGTTGCTTTCTTGATGACTTTTTTGCAAGATAAAGCACTTATTTCAATATTCCCCTTCTCATTAACTCATTAGTTAAACATGACTTCTACAGAAGCAGATATGGAGTAATTTATAGCTCTTTTTCATTATTTTAAAAGAAGTATCAATAATTTAATGTATATATAGAAAAAGGATGAAACATCAGCTTAAAATTACTTATACAAGTTGGCTTTTGTCGTTGCTTTTCCAGTAGTGAATTTTTCCATATTTTTAAGGACTGACACATTCGTTAAGCTTTCAAAAAATCGTTAGTAACTACTAATTCATTCAATACCTTCTTTGCAGGTCTATGACGCAAAACAAAGCATTCATATTCTTCTGTGAATTCATGTCATATACTACTTTTTCAGTGGAAAACTGTTCATTCTTAAATGGTACTGAAGGCAGCATCATTCAAAACTCAATTAATTTAATTTAGTAATTTACATTACTAAACCTCCTAGGATACACAAAAAGAAATATGGACACAGTATTTTTAACTGCATTTTCTCCCAAGATACAAATTGCTAAAAATGCTAGATAAAAGGGGCAATGAACACCAGTTAAATGACACCTTAAAGGCTCTTGAAACATCCAAACCGTTTCACTTCTCATAAATCAGTATCAAAGCTGAAGGAACTGTCTGCCTTGATGTTACCACATTATATGGACCACACTAAAACTGTGAAGACCAAAAATATCTATGAATTAAAGTGAGAAATTGTCAGCTTTCTGCAATCTAGAATCTAAGTAACTGGATTTTCAAGAGATTTTTTTGTTAAGTAATAGCATGTATTTTCTTTTGGTCATCTATGACTACATTTTTAAAAATCCAATATTGTACAGCTCTTCATTAACACAAACCCACTAAAATTTTCTGCAGTCAATTTTATACAAAATTTTTGGCTTTTATCCAAATTACCTCAGTGTATTGGTCATAGCAAAATTCAGGTGGAGTTATGCTACATGTTGAACTTCTTCTAGTAAGTATTTCTATTAACACCTTCATGAACAAAGTTGAAGAAAAAAAGATTAACTGAAAGAAAATTGGCAGGCATGACATATGTATTTGTTAAAAAAATAATCTGAAAGTTCCAGCATAACCTGTAAATACATTCTATTAACTTTGTGGGTTTTTTTCCCCTTTCTCCCTTCTGCTGTAGGTCATATAAGTTCATCACTTAAAAAACATTTCTTCTCAATAACTAAGTAATAATTATGTTATTAAATATTCTCATTACCCTAATTTCCTCATTTTTATTACCCACCAAATTTAGCAATGATTTTCCTAATTCACTTGAATGCTTCATTTAGGTTTTGGTATGAAGCTACATATCAAACTTTGCAGCCCCACGTTTTCCTTTTGCAGATGAGAGCATTTTTAGTACATGGAATCTGGTAACTGAAATTTCCCAAAACTTTTTTTTTTTTTTTTTTTTTGTCCAGAAACACAATCTACAAGGGGTTTTTCCAATAAAATCTCATACCTTAAGATTTTAAACACCTATAAGAAAAGTGACAGGTTAAGGAAAGCTAAAACTTCTAACAGACTTCTGTGCAAAATTTTTGCTTGTTCCTTTTCAAAAGGTGGTGATCAAACGCAGGAAAATACAGCAACAACACATATTTACAAGTTCATTAATCCAGGGAGCAATCAAACAAAGAGCAGAAGAAAAAAATATTTCCTTTTCTGAAATTTGGTGTCTTCATAAAACAAACAGAGAAATATGGGAATCTGAAAGCTGTATTTTAACATCTCTGGGAAAGCAGTTCTCCAGTTCTTGTATATGTACCATTTGGGCAATGTAGGCTTCACTGATGTATGGGGAGATTAAAACAATTTCTTGCACATAAAACAAGAATCATTAGTAGTATTCTGATGATCTTATAAAATTGACCTGAAAGTGGGGAGATGCTAAATTTTAAAGCTAAATTGCTAAACCAATCTGAGGGGTACACCAGAAAGAAGACTATTATAATGGGGTGTACATATTGTTTGGAAAAAGTAGGAACACATCATGATGGTATCTAAAATAACATTTATTTATTCATGATATTTATTTATATTTTCTTCCAGGGCCACTGGATATATCAGAGCACCTTTGCAATTTTCTCTGGTTCTTAAGCTCAACATTTACTCAAGCGAGTAAAAGAAACTTACACTGTGTGTTAGTGTCATGAAATATTGTTCATGCCATCCAGTACTGCACTGGAGAGCTAAAAATGTCCAGCTTCTCAGAGATATATTGGTTTCAATATTGGTTTTAATGGAAGTATGATACCTGAATATCTAAATAACTGTGACAGTCTGAGTCAAAAAAAAAAAAAAAAAAAAAAGATGATGAAGATAAGACACATGTTCCATTTATTAATTTATTTCCTTGGGTCTTTTTTTAATTTTCCCAGCATTTCAGTGTGGATGACCAGTTCAGTTACAATCTGTTAGGTGAAAAGTTTTGGTCAGGCTAAGGTGATAATCAAGATGGTCCCATGTAAGTAAATTCAATTTATACAGCTTGGATAAAGTGAGTTACTTCAACCTGTAGGGTTTAAGTCATCTAACAAGATTAACTTAATTATTGGCAACCACAAAATAAAGTCATACAGAGGTCAGAAAACCTCAAAAAACACATGCAAAAACTCACTGGCTTGTTGCATGATTGAGGGTATATTTTATTTCTAGTATTCTTTATCTTACATGTAGCACATATCAAAGGGAAGAACAGAGTTAAAAGTCAGCACGGACACATTGAATCAAGTGCACTTCTGAGAATGGCTGAGGAATGGTGCTCTGAATATGTGAAGTTCACAACCGTTTTTTCTATCCTGTCAAAGCCAATTTATGTGGACAAGTGAAACAAAAGGTTTTCATTTAAAGAGCTCCACCATAACAACCACTCAATATATCATAGATGACATCAAATGCTTTCATTTTAAGGAGGCAAATATGATTTAAAGTATGTGGTGTAATGCAACAGTTTCTCAGCATAGTGTAGACACATGTCCTCTTGTAATAACTAGGGTTTAGTAAATATACTTGGGAGTTTTCTGCAAAATATTATGCCATTGCACTATACTATTTACATATTTCAATTTAAGGATGGTACCAAAATCCACAATTAAATTTACATCAACGTCTCACATCATACAAACAAAGGGAGGGCTTTGCACAAACAAAATCCCATGTTTTCAGGCAGAAGCATTTGACAAAATGTACAGCTTATGATATCACTGAAATAACCATTTTTATTTTCTCATTTATTTATGTTATAAACTTCTCTGTTTGCAAAGAGCAGCTCCAGCAGGGTACCTTCCCTATCTGGTTAGCTCACCAGCTATTTCAGGAAGTTATGTTCTACACTTTTCAGGAACCTCCTAGCCTCATTCCTCTGTACTATGTTGTATTTCCAGCAGACATCTGGTAAGTTGAAAGAAAAAGAAAAAAGGGCTAGCAATCACAAGACTAGCTGCTTACAGGATACTTCTTCTGCCTCTACATCCTGGCTGGGTGATCTGTAAAAAGCTCTAGGCAGGGTATCTGCCCTGCTGGCCTTCCACCTGATTCATACGCATAAACACTTAACCCTATCACCAACATCACTAGGCTCCAGACTGTCAAAACAGTCCCTAACATCCAGGGCCACCCCACCACCTCTCCTCCCTTCTGAAGAGTTTACAATCACTCAATGTAGCACCCCAGCTATATCATCACACCAAATCTCCGTGATGGTAACTATGTCATAATTTTCTTGCTGCACCATGGTTTTCAGTTTCTCCTGTTTGTTCTTCCTGCTGCATTAATTTTTTGAAGAGGCACATCAGCTGGGTTATCAATCCTGCTGCCTTTTCAGAGGGAGAAGCTCTAGTTCCTGCATGACCATTCTCAGGAGTTTCCATGGATTCCAACACATTGACAAATCCTCCAACCTTGCATCCTTGCTGCTACATGGATCATCATCCCTTATCTCTATTAAATTGAGGACTGAAAAGCTTCACTAACACCCTGTCCCTCAAGAGTGGTGTGCCACCCCAGGCTTATTACCAGTGATCCTGATTTTATCCCTCTCCCCCTTCACACGGAGTTTAAATTCTTTCAATGAGACCTGCTATCTCCTGCTCAAGAATCCTTTTTCCCCTTTGAGACAGGTTCATACCATCTGTTGCCAGCAGGCTCCATGATGTGCAAACCAACCTGTGATCAAGAACCTCAAAATTCTGCTGATGTCACCAGGCTCAGAGAGAGATACTCATCTGTATGATTTTCCTGTTTCTACCTCCAACATTCCCTGCAACTTGTAGCATAATGGAGATCACTACTTGTACCTCAGATTCCTCAAGCAGTCGTCCCAAAGCCCTGAGGTACTGCTGGATTGCCCTTAGCCTTCTTGTTTGGCCTTCACTGCTGACCACCTGGAAAACCTGCAGTGAAAAAGAATCAGAGCAATGTACCAGGCCATAGAGTTGCTTGATAATGTCTCTAACCCTGACCCCAGGGAGGCAGCAGGCTTCCCCATGGGTTTGGTCCTATCAGCACATTGAGCCCACTACTCCTCTCAGAAAGGAGTCATCAAAGACATCTCCCCTTATTTTTTTCTTAACTGAGGAAGTCATAATGCAGGGGGTAACATCTCAGTGATGCACAAGCTTGTATGTGGATTCATTTAATGAACACGGATACAATTATTAGGGTCAGAATTTTTAATAGTGGATGTCTGTAGGCTAAATGATATCTAATTAAATTGTTACAAGCTATTGTATTAAATGATAATTAAATTCCTAGAACATTTCTCACAATTATAATGTATTAATATGAATTCAATTGTGTAGTTAATAGCTGATTTTATTTTCTTGCTTTGTTACTTTGCACCTAGGTTTTCTTATATTCTCACTTAATGTCTATAAATCTTCCATTACTGACTTACACTGTAGAATAGAGATCCATGGGATCACGTCTTGACCTCAGTTGCTAGATTTAAATATTTTTTAGCTTTACTGGAACACAGAGAAAGGAAAGCACTATGTCTGTAAAATGCACATAGACTCCATGCCTTCTAAAATACATCATAGGAGTAAGTAGAAGATAAAGCGAGACTAATTCAGTTGCACAGTAGTTGCTATACTTCAGAAAATGGCAAATTTCTCTGACACAGGATAGTTGTACAGCCAAGAAAAAGTTCACCTCAGCTATAGAGCAACTCTATATTCAAAACACAGAGCAGGTATTTTTCACTGAAAGGAAGCTGAAACACCAACTTGCTTCCCAAAACTAAAACTGAATTTCTAGGCAAATTAAGGACTCTGCAATATTTAATGTTCAAAGGGTCTCATGTTTATGTCTGCCATTAGCCTATGGAAGCAATGAATTCAGTTGATTCAAACACTGGACAAGGGCTAAAGTGTGGATCCTTTTCCAGTACTACCACTACCACTACCTTGTACTGACAAGTCAATTTTCTTTTTGAACTGACTTTCCTGGCCCTTAATGTTTCTATAGATTTTGTATCATTATTTGCTTCTAAGTAAATTTCAAGACCGCTATAAACTATCAGTATATTGATGGTTACTTAGCTAAATATTTTTAATCCTATATAACTCAAAACTTGTAAGAATAGTTTCAACGCAAAGTGACAAAATTCTTCACTATCTTTTTCTCACTAATCATAATACTTGTAATGTATTTTCATTGTATGAGTAAGAATATTTTACCAGAAACGTTCACTAAATACACAAACCAAAGAATCTCGTCAAAGATAGTTCTGTCAGTTTGATAGGAATCCGGAAAGGAGTAGGATGTCTGTTTTGATGCTACATATGTTTTTCTGTCACATATTTCTAACTTTTCAATTTGACAACTGGAATTAAATCCTCAAATGTGCGATATGTCTCGGATGTTAAAGTGAAAAGAAAGTAACAATGTTTACATTAAGATTCTGAAACAGATTTGTTTATAATTGCTTATGATTGACAGAATAAACTATAGGAGTCAATTAATTCATATCTGTGGTCCACACTCTTTCTAACAGAGCAGTAAAAAAAAAAGAAAATTGCATTTGTCAGAATCAGAGAATACAAAGCTGTAGTACAGAAAATTTTCTACCAATAAGCACCAGAACAAGAAGCCTTGCCAACAGCTGCGTTTTTTCAAGTTCAGCAGTTTTTCAGCACTTTTTTTTTCTTGGAAGTATTCACTGTCCTTTCTCTATCTCATTCATCATAAGCCGTTGGTATGCACTTCATGGGCTATTTCCAAGTTAATTATCAAGATTTATTTTCAAGTAACTAGGATTTCTCTGGTAATTTACTTATTCTCAAACACGGACTTTTCACTTTTCACTTTCATCATTCCTCCTTGAGAGAATCACACAATCTGGAAGAGCTGGAAAAGACCTTTGAGATTGAGTCTAACCTTTGACTGATCAGAGCCATGACAACCAGACCACATTACTAAGTGCCATGTCCAGCTGTTCCTTCAGTGATGGTGACTCTGTCACCTCCCTGGGCAGCCCATTCCAAAGTTTAACAACACTTTCTCTGAAGAAATTCCTCCTGATGTCCCACATTAATTTCCCCTAGCAACCTGAGCCCATGTCCTCTCATCCTGTCACTATTTGCCTGGGAGAAGAGGCCAACTCCTACCTTGATACAATCTCCTCTCAGGTAATTGTGGACAGCAGTAACACCACTCCTGAGTCTCTTTCTTTCCAAGTTAAAATACTCCCAGCTCAGCAGATCCTCATATGACTTACTCTCTATACCCTCCACCATCTCTGTTGCCCTTCTCTGACTTGCTCTAGCACCCCGTCTTTCCTGAACTGAGAGGCCCACATCTGAACATGAAATTCAAAGTGTGACCTCAGCAGTGCCAACTACAGGGGGACAATCACCGCCCTGGTCCTCCTGCTGGCCACACTGCTGCTGACACAGTCCAGGAAGTCACTGGCCTTCCTGGCCACCTGGGCACAGCTGGCTCCTGTTCAGCCACTGTCAACCAGCATCCCCAGGTCCTTTTCCACTGAGCAGTTTTCCAGTCTCTCTGCCCAAAACCTGTAACACTGCATGGGGTTGTTGTGACCTAAGTATAAAACTCTGTACTTTGCCTTGTTGAACTGGCCATTGATCCAGCCTGTCCAGACTCCTCTGCAGAGCCTTCGTACCTCCCAGAAGGTCAACATTCCCACCCAACTTAGTGTTGTCCACTAAATTACCAAGGGTGCACTCAATCCCCTCATTCACACAATCAGTCAATATATTAGACAGGACTGGCCCTATACTCTGAGCCCCGGGAATCACCACTAATGACCAGCTGCTACTGGATGCTGCACCATTAACCACCACTCTCTGGCAATCAAACCAGTGTTTAACTCAGCAAAGAGAACACCTGTCCAAGCCAGCTTTTCCAGGAGAATGCCATGGGAGACAGTATCGAAGGTTTTGCTGAAATCCAGGTACACAATATCCACAGCCTTTCCCTCATCCAATATGGAGGTCACCTGGTCATAAAGAGATCAGGTTGGTCAGGCAGGACCTGCCATTCCCAAGCCCCTGCTGGCTGGGCCCTGCTGGTAGTCCTGTATGTGCTGTGTGATGGCACTCAACATAGTCTATTCTGTAACGTTCCCTGGCACTGGGGTCAGGGTGACAGGTCTGTAGTTTCTGTAGCTCCTTGGATCCTTCCTCTGACCCTTCTTGTAGATGGCTGTCACATTTTCCAGCCTCCAGTCATCTGGAACCTTCCTGTTTAACCAGGACTAATGACAAATGATGAAGGGTGGCTAGCCGAGCTCTTTTGTCAGCTCCCTCAGTACCCTTGGATGGATCCCATCTGGCCCCACCGACTTCTAATTGCCTAAGTGGCACAGTAGGTCACTAATAATTTCCTCCTGGATTGTAACGAGCCTATTATGCTCCCCATCCATCTGTACCACCTCAGGGGCCCTGAGGATAACCGGGCTTTCTGTCTGAGGCAAACAATTCATTAAGTACTTCGTCCTTTTCCTCATCCTTGGTGACCACGTTCTTTGCTAGGTCCAACAAAGAATGGAGATTTTCCTTGTCCCTCCTTGTCAATAAAAACACTCTTAATTATTTTTCACAACCATGACCACGGGGAGTTCTATCTGAACTTCTGCCTTTTTAGATAAAAATGGACCACTCCATGCAAGGATACAATAGGCAAAAAAATTAGATAACTGGCTATTTATGTGATGAAGAATAAATAATGTGAGAAAAGCAACAAGCACCATACCTTAACAATAAGTAGATGGATTCTGACCCAGAATGAGAAATGGAAATTTAACGCAATCAGAGGCTTGTTATCCCAAGCCTCGGCATGCCCTCGGGCAGAGGAGACGCAGCGTTAGCCTCCACAGCGTCCTCACTGGACGACTCAGTGGGATGGGCGTGAGATGGATGTGTGCGCTGGCTCCTCTTCGGAGGAGGCACGTCAGGTGGCCGCTGGATTAGGCCTGCGTCAGCCTGGAAGCAAAGAAGGCAAGAGGAGCTTCTGGTGTGGGCTCCAACAAGTTTATTTGCCAGAGGGTCCAGGGACCAGAAAGGGCCCCGAGGAGAACAGTACACAGCCTTCTATGGGGGGGGGGGCAGAGCAAGGCAGGGAAAGGGGAAGCAACCAATGGGGTACAAGCAGTGGGGAGGATACAATTTTTCAGAACAAATGGGGAAAACAGGGAGGCAGGAGTCACAACAGGGAACCAATTAACAACTAAGAAAGGGAGAACTTTCTGGAACAGGGGGAGGTAACTTGGGATTGGGAGCCACCCAGGGGGAGGTGACCTAGACCTCAGTGATTTCCTCCGGTCCGCCTTCCGACCCACTGTCCTGGGCGGGGAAATCCACCCAGTGGATGGCCCTAGTTTGACTGACATTCGATGATCTCAGCCCAAGAGTAGGCTGAGCCACCCCAACAGAAATTCTATCTGTAATGAAGAGGTCAAGCAAGATTTTAAGAGGATTTGTTTACTTTTTACTGAGTTTCTAGTAGAAGGCTCATTGAAGGTAGATTCCTAAACGCAAACACTTAATTCGGTTAGGTGAATTTCAGATCATTCATTATAAAGATCACGATACAATAATAAGTAGGTGTTTTCTTTTTTTTTTTTTTTACCCAAAGTGTCAGACTGCATATTTTAAGAAAATAGTGATGTATGATCCGTAGGTGGTTCTGGGGTCTGCTTGCGACAAACAGCCTGATGAAAGACAAGCATATAAGGAAGTAAAATAGCTGTGATTTCTCTAAGGAAGGCCTTTTCCACATGGAAGTTTATTTCAGAATAACCAACCACTCCTTCAAATTGTAATTTTTATCAGAAATAGTCATCCTGCAAGAGGCAGAAGTCCCCAGTGCTTTACATCTTCATACCCATTCTGTATAGTTCAGCATCAAAGCATTATCACAAAGACTTGTATGTGTAATGCTGTGTGTACTGATTCTACACAGTGTAACATGAAAATTACGCTGAAGTGAGGAATAGAAAATGGCACCAAACCACTGCGGATTTCCATCTACACAGCCACTATGTGAAAGAGCTCTTTGACTATTTACAAATCTACTTTGATGTGGTGTCAGTTGCATACCTGCAAATGATGATTGACTTTTATGCTGAAGAATGAAGTTTGGGTTTCCGGAACGAAAAAGAGAGAAACTCCATCTGTGCTGCTGTTACTTTAGAGTTGATAGTGGAAAGATAGGGAGACTGGGAAGGAGGGACTGCATGCCAGAGTAAATATGCAAAAATTTGAATTCAAAGAAATAAAGAAAAAACAATCTCTGTGTAATTGACTGCCTCTCAGTGAGTTTGTAATCGTATGTGGTAACAGCGAGCTGCGTGCTAGCAAAAGACAGCCCAGAGGTCTAGCACGGTCCCGTCCACTCTACAGCAGTCACACTGAAACACTCACAAGCAATGCAGGCAGACGGAATCGAGCTCCTCACCCGAGGGAGCTTCTCTCTAAGCTGGTCGAGAAGGCACGCTAGCAGAGGCGAAGAAGTAAAGAGAGGAGACTCTCCATTTGTGCTCCACACAGAGGTTTATTCTGGTGAACTGACACAGATGAAGTGCCAAGGATCTGAGGGTTTCCAGGGATTTTATAGTGGGGATACGAAAAGCAGGGAAAGAGATCTCAGCCAATTAGATAGGGGAAAGCAGGCGGGGTTGACTAATGGGAACAACACATAAGAGGGACTTAGGGAAGGATCCAATGGCGTGTCGAGGAACAAAGAACTTTCTGGAAACTGATACATATTAAACAAGGGAAATGAATATACATAATTTCATACATAAAACTGGGAGGTGAAAACAGTAACCTATCAGGGGAAAACATGCAAATATCAGAACAAAGGAATCATGGGTTCTCACCGTAACTGTAAGTGATATACTAAACTTGTTGACCACCACAGCTGATTGTCTGCATTCTCCTCAGGACACAGAGTGGCTGGAGCCACTTGCACCACCACAATGTGGTTCAAAACCAGTCACACTACGGGGATGTCTGAATGGCATAGCTTATCCCTGGATCTTATAACTAATTAATTCCACGTGGACTTCTACACCAATGCAACAATTTTATTTCCAGTAAGCCCATCTAGCATGAATATTTCTACACATTGTTCAGTTCAGTTATGCTGAATTACATATGGATTTCTCTGCTTCTGTTGGAACAGAAAACAATGCAAATTTTGCTTCACTGACCTCATTATGTATCCATGAAGTAAATTCTATGAGGAGATTATTGTCTGTGTTTCATAAAACAGCACTCAAACAACACACCCAAACTTTAATGACTGTTCAAACTCATTTCAAATGCTGAACTAAACATACATAAACAGGTTCTGTATATATAGTTCTCTTTGCTATTTCTGAGATGAACAGCATATGCAAGAAATATCAACAGCTAGAAAAGCAAAGTTTTCCATAAGCTAAGGCTGTAGTTCTCGTTGGAGATAACATGGTACAATAATAACAATTAGCAGATTAAATGTGTAACAGTCAGATTGGTTAATCAAAATGTTTCTTATCCTTATCAGTAATGTTGGCAGTCAGCAGTATTCACATAGTGTAATTTCTTTTCCATTGTATTTAAAGTACAAATATTCTATAACATATTTACAATCGAACTACCTTAGAAGGTTTCTCAAAGCATCATACAGTAAGTTAATGGTTCCTTTGATTTTGCTGCTACCTCACCAGGTTCCCTAACACACCTGTTTTCTTGCACATAGGCAAATTCTTTATCTGTAAGCTTTTATTTTATTTTGTAGAACTGCATCTCTGCTTCTATATGAACAATATGTAACACGAATAATTGACCATTAAGCTTCTTTAACACCAATCATTTCTATGATTCACACTTGAAAAGTAAGTGTTGACAAAGTATTTATTTTCAACCATTATCCAGATTTTTACTTTATATAGAAAAAATGGGATAATTCATTCTGTAGAAATGCAGATCTTGGTATCTTTTCTAAATTTAAATCCTTTTCTAGGCTGTCTCAGACATGCCCATCATTGATTCTTCTCCTTTGATCAACGGCATAACAATTTTTGAGTAGCAACTATTGGGTATTACTGAGTACCAGTTCCAGACACAAACTGTCAGTGCTATCACACAGCTGAAACTTCTTCTTAGTGAATGAAACAGAAGTTCATATCCAAAAGGCTATTTTTCTTACCCATTTTTTTAAGCTGATGTAAGAGCTACATGGCATTTGCTCATTTATTTATAATTGGTAAATTCACTTTGAATACAAGAGATTTCTTGGTGAGAAGTTTGATTCTGGAGTAGATAGCCGCATCTATCAGACAAAACTATTGACTTTCAAAACCATTTGACTGGCAAAAATGCTATATTTATCTTTGTTGCTTTCAGGTTTAAATGTTTGTATTCAAACTGGCATTGGCCACCTGCAAATTTGGGAGAATCATCAACATATAGAAAGGCATGACTGCAGTTTGCAAGGGGGTCAGAGATACCAGGGGGAAGCAGAAAAACCATTGTAAATAATAAATGCCTGTCGGGGTCCCTTCCTCCCTGCCATGTGGTCCTGGGAGAGGGGCCCCGGGGGGGAGACACGGGGTTTCCCTAGCCGCTGGTCAACCTTGTTTTCCAGTGGTTGTTTTGTGTTCCCCTGCGCGGGCAAGGACCCTCAGGTCCCATGATTGCTGCAGTTCCTCGGCAGAGCCCCGGCCATGCAGCTGGAGAAATAAACATCTCTCTGAAACATCTATCAAGAATTGGTCCATATATATTTCTTTTCCATGGGCCTTGTTGTCTGATACACATGTTGCAGTATCCCCACTGTAACAAATGGTAGAAAAATGCGAGCAGAACGATCCCCGATCCCTAAGGACAGCGACTGATTTGTGAGTAAACTCTGGATTTCTCTTCTTGTTTTTGTTTTGCTGTTCCATCTCTAAACTATGGAAGAACCATGGAAAGACTTGGCTCTCTGAGCTGCATATGGACATTTATCTTAAACTTAAAAAGATTCTTGAACAACAATTTGTAAATTTTAGCTTAATTCAAGCTCAAAAGGAACTGAAACACTTCCTGGCATGGTTGTTTAAGAATTTTTTCTACGTTTCTTGGGATTTGATTCTTACCAAAGACTTTTGGAAGACTGTTTGGACACAGTTAATTTCTGAGTCAAAATATATGCTGATGGAAGAATATTTTCATGACTATTATTTAATTACCGAGACTGTTGAGCAATGTCAGCTGTGTCTTGGTGAAGGGAAGCGTGCCTCAGAGACCGTGTGGCCTCAGCCATGTGCACTGAGCGCCCTCCGAGCAGCAGTGAGGCAGTTCCCGCACGTGGGAGGAATGCAACCCTGGGAAGAGCACGCAGGCACGAGCAGCCCCGACAGCCCCGGCAGCACTGACAACCCTGGCAGTTCCAACACGGGAGTGAGTGAAAGTGAAAGAAAAAGCAAAAAATGCGGCAAGACAGAAAACAGCAGCCACTCGGAAAAAGGAAAAAATCATCATAGGTAAGGTTTTAGGAATAGTAAAGTGGTATAATGTTAAACAAAATCATGGTTTTATAACAAGATGTGACAACCAGGAAGACATATTCGTTCATAGAACTGCTATTAAAAAGAATAACCCTGAAAAATTCATCCCAAGTTTAGGAGATGGAGAAGTAGTAGAGTTCAAAATTGCGCAAGGTAAGAAAGGGTTACAAGCAGCAGAGGTCACTGGGCCTGATGGTGTTTTTGTGAAAGGCAGTATATATGCTAAAAATCGTAGTCATGTTAGACAGTATCTCCATTATAAGGCCCCCCTACAGTCTCCCTTTCCTAATCCCACCTTTCCCTTTTACCCTATATCCTATTACCCCCAGTGTATTCCCAATCCGTTTTTTCACCCATGGTTTCCCTCACAAAACCATGCCTTTGCCAATTGTTTCCCCAAAAATCCCTTTCCAATGCTGAGTGGGGGATGAAGAGGGGGAGGGAAGAAATTAACTAACCTGTTCCAACAGGTACAAATAGAAGAAACCCTCCCCTGCCTCAGTTTCCCCACAAAGCATGCTCAGAGAGTCATGTCTCCCTTCTGTCAGCCTTAAGATGTTCCAGAGAATCTGTTTGGACATTTAAAGACTCAGGAGGGTGGCTTGTTTTGTTTTGAAACTGTTCTTGTTATGTTTATCCAGTTGTTTTCAATGTTAAGTTTTAAATCTCTTTGTTAAAAATAAACGGGTGAAATGTCAGGGTACCTTCCTCCCTGCCATGTGGTCCTGGAAGAGGGGCCCCGGGGGGAGACACGGGGTTTCCCTAGCCGCTGGTCAACCTTGTTTTCCAGTGGTTGTTTTGTGTTCCCCTGCGCGGGCAAGGACCCTCGGGTCCCATGATTGCTGCAGTTCCTCTGCAGAGCCCCGGCCATGCAGCTGGAAAAATAAACATCTCTCTGAAACAGCTATCAAGAATCAGTCCATATATATTTCTTTTCCATGGGCCTTGTTGTCTGATACACATGTTGCAGTATCCCCACTGTAACAAATGCCCTAATCTCATCAATTAAAAAGTGTGTTTGGCAGTGAAGCCTTTCTGTGCTTGATGTACATACTTGACAGATGGACACTGCCCTGAAGCAAACTATTACTTAGCCTCAGTTTCTCTAGCTATGGGGTTGATGTTCCTATTCAGGAAACAAAGACAAAAAGGTTTTGTCTGGGTTTTTTAAAAGTGTTATACAGCTGATCAGGGTATCACTTTTTCTGACCATGTTTTTCAAGCATTCATAGCACACACAAATGATGAGACCAAAATGATTCAATTTTGTTCCCTGGAAAAAGTAGCATAACAGCCAAATATGCTGTTTCTGATGCCAGGAAGGAGGTGAGTTTAAAGAAAGATGTAGCACAAATTTGCTATTTTGTAAATACCTTCTAGGGAATAACAGTAGTTTTCCAGCTTCATTTTTACAATGGAAATTCTTGGATTCAAGCCTAATATTTCAGGTAACAGAAAGGTTAATATTTGTAATATTCTATGTAGTTTTATGTTAATGTAGTTTAGACCAAAAGTTGTGCCAATGAAATGAAAGGTACAAAAGGTTATAATGTAGTGCTTAACCCAGCTGAAAATATATTTAAATATAAATAGCTAAATAGCATATTTTCAGTTATAGAAATGATAGTTACATATGTTTTCTTCTTATTAAAAATACTTATTTTGATTTATCTGCTTTCCTGCAAGGCTTTAAAAAAACCAGAGAGAAATCTTCAGGGAACTGTTTAGCAGTAAGTATTATGCCATTGGTAGAATCAAAAGTTCACTCTTAATACCATTTCTTTTGATAGTGTTCTAAAGACTGTCTTGGTCTTGACACAGATAAAGTCTGTTAAAATGAGTAACTTGGCAAAGTTTCAGCTGAAGAACCCTAATTTTCTGTACTGTGTAGGGACGTCACAGAATCTAGCTCCGGGTGAAACCTCATAGCATGGTACCTCACACCCATTAAGACTTAACAAGGATGGCACAGGTGCTGTGGTTTTAGACCTAGACTTCAGCATAATGATGCACATGTATCCAAGAAGCACAGGAGGAAGTGTGATTGCCTGGGAAAGTTTTCAAGAACACTTCAAAAGCATTCTTGCTTGACTGCAATTTGTCTTCAATATCTAAGTGCAAATAGGGGAGGACGCTGAGATATGAAACTTTACAAGCTCTTGGAACAAACAGCAAATCAGGATGGGAAAATATCCAAGGTGAAGTGTTGGGGCCCTCCCCCTGCCATGTGGTCCTGGGAGAGGGGCCCTTGGGGGGGAGGCACAGGGTTTCCCTGCCCCTGGTCAGCCTCGTTCCCCATTGGTTGGTTTGTGCTCCCCTGCGCGGGCAAGGACCCTCGGGTCCAGTGATTGAGCAGTTCCTCAGAAGAGCCCTGGCCATGCGGCTGGAGAAATAAACATCTCTGAAACATCTATCAAGAATTGGTCCATATATATTTCTTTTCCACGGGCCTTGTTGTCTGATACGTGTGTTACATTATCTGCACTGTAACAGTGAAGGAGTCGATGTTAAGGAGTTCTGTGGTCTGTAACATGAAAGGCTGTGTCCCACTTGCTTGTACTGCAAAAGACTAATGGCCATTCATCTTTCTCAAGCAAGGCTTCCAGGGTTAGTACTTCAGCCTACCATCGTAGTTCATGCTGAAAAGTAACAGCTGAAAGAAGAAGAAACAGTGAGGCTGATGGAACTTGCTTAGGAATAATTAAGGAGCAAGGGATCTTCTGCAGTCCAGAAACAGAGTAAAAATATCTGAAAAGGACTTGAACATCTTGGCAGTGGTCTGAAGTATACATGAAGCTAAACCAGATATCGAGTCTTCATACTCTTTAACTGCTAGTCATGCTGAAATATGTTATATACATATATATATATATATATATGTATATGGGAGACATGAACATGTCCATGAAAAATCAAGGTGATTGTTACCATTCAGCCACTTTAGTGAGACTAAGAAAAACAAGAATTACTTCAAGTTCAAGCCATGGACTAAGATTCTTACTGTGTCTACGATTCTATGGCACAACTTAATGATTTCCTTTTTCAGCTGTGCAACAAGAGGACTGAAAGGTTTTAGATTGTGTAGGGTTATTTAAATGGACTGAAAAGCAGGAACTGAGTCTTTTAGCACGTTTGATTGCCCGATTCCAGTTTTCCAATTCAGAAACATGACAGCAAGACAACCCAGTTCTTTCCAGACCATGGGATCCCATTCCAAAGGTCCCTGTGGTCTGACTGCCATTATTTCCTACCCACATGGAGGATCAGTCCCTCACCATGTACCTATCTGGAAGATAGAGGGATTGATTACTCACTGTTCTGCAAACAAGGAAGCAAAACAACATTCTCCTCTTAGCAGAGGAAAAAAGTCTTAGCAGAGAAACCCTTAAAGCTGGGCAGGCCTTTGTGGTTTGACTCCCCACAGAGCAGTTTCCTTTAGGATCCCATGGAGGTGACAAAAGACTGACAATCTCCCTCCTTGAGGTTTGTCTTCAGGTGATGCAAAAGTGGAGTTTGTGTCTTTGGCTGTGACTAACATGAGCTGATGCTCATCCATGAGTGATGAAGCTCAGCAATCATCTTTCGAAGGGAAGTGGTGCACAGCTGTGAAATTCAGGCAAGCTTTTAGGTTTTTCGGTTTTTCAGGTTTGTTGACTAAAACAGCCTCTTCCTTTTGAGACTAATATTTACATAATCTGCTTGCATTTAATGCAACTCAATCTATTAGCAAATTTGGATTATCACCCAAGGAGAGAAAAAAAGAAAAAAGGAAAAGAACACAATAAAATAAAATCTATGACATAGTGTTAAAAATCTATATATTTTTCCTTCTGTACTTTAAAATAAAAGATTATTACCTATTGTCTTCCAAAACAAACAAAAAACCCCACCAAGCCAAGAGCTTCATCATGTTGCATTTTGTTTGCTCTCTGTTGTTCACAGTACTTGCATATAATTTTCTGTTCATTTTGTACTTATATTTCCCATTTACTATAAAACACTTCAACTTGATATTATCTCTATAATACAGCTATACTGTTTCTGCAACTAAGATAATGCAGAAGAGCCACATGAACAGAAAATAGGTATTTGAGTTAATCAGTAAGATGGATGTTATACATCTCTAACAAAGTCCACTTTTTTAGTGTAACTGTGATGATGTGTAGACATCCTTATACTTTGAGACATAATTCAGCACCTAATCATGCAATGAGTAAGTGGATTTGTGTATTCAGACAAATATTTGGCAACAGCTCTATTTTATACTAACACTATTATTTGTGAGAGAACAGAATATTAATTCTTCCTTATTAGTTTTTCATTATTTATAATTTTGTGTTTGTTATTCTATTTTAAATGTTTCAATCATTTTGGGAGATGACTCCTATAAGCATTTTTGCACCACAACTAAGTGAGAACAGATTGTAAAATGAACTCAAAGGATCACTTTAAATCATCTGACACCTGAAGTACTATCTTATATTGGGAAACATCTGCCCTACCTAAACTTTGATTTCCATGGATATGTTCAAAGGAAGTTGTCATTTAATGTGGCATTACTAAACCACTTAAAATCCATGTAAACACTTGCTTTGGGAAGTGAAGATCCTTCAGTTCTACACACTTTGATTATTTTGGGGGAGTTATCAGAATAAAAGTTGAATTATGGCTACCTTAAGACAGAGCAAAAATACTCTGCATAGGCACTTGAAACTTTTTAAGTGACTGACTTTAAAATAAAATAAGAATAGTTATCCCTTGTGCCCTGTGAAGACACATCAACATTTTCCATCTCTGCTTAGTTCTCACCACTTCTTTGATGATCTGGCAAATATAAATGTTTCCAATTCCAATGAAGTCCCTCACATGGTTCAATAGCAGATATTGACTTATGTTTTATATCTACTTCAAGAGAACAAACTGACATCTGCTGAGTTAATGCTGGTACTGAACTTTGGAATTGTCTGTGGTCCAAATATACCTAAGAGTGCAGTGTAGAGCTTAGAGAGAATAAAAATATAAAATGAAAACATTACAGATTTCCAGACATTAATATTACTTCCATATAAAAACATAGAAATCAGCCTGTGAGTCTTCAATGAAAACATTTGCAATTCTTCTTCTGTTAGAAAAAAACCATAACTTTCTTAAAAATATTGTTCTCTATCACCTTATGTTAACCATTTTATGGAGCTTGGACCTTTGAGTTTGCAAAAAGGATTTTTCTCAGAGCACATTAGAGCCTTGTTGTCACTGTAATACAGCACAAAAGCAATTCTGTGTGCATGGGTATCATGTCCAGACAGAAGAGTAATAGTGTGAGTACAGACTGGGATTTGCACTGTTCATCTTGGAAAATTACAGTATTTGGATAACAAAATTCATACTACATTACTTTCTGTAATTATGTATCAAAATATTTCCATAATTAAAAGTAGTATACAGCAGGACAATAATTTTAAAAGCTTTAATTAACAGATTAGCAACTGAATTTTATCATAACAGTGTGCTGATTTTAGCTTGATAGTAAAAAAAAAGCAATTGTAAGAAGGAAACAAAATTCAAACTTTGGAACAGCAGATTTACACATTTCATAAAAACTTAAGTGAGAAGAGTTTTATAAATATACATGATATTAGTGAGAAATTGCATAACCAAAGATGAAATCCTCAAATTTAGATCAGCAAAAGAGCATCTCACACATGCGTTCCTGCATGTCTGCTTTATGCCAGCTGGTTCATACACCCAACTCAAAGCACCCAACCTATTTCTTTCTATTGATTATCTGGGAGGCAAAACTCAACTCTGGACTTCAACACAGCAATTAAGTACATGGAGCTGAACAGTTTAAATCCACAGGCTGTTTCTTTCCCTCTGGTGTTCAAAAGGATATCCTAAACCTTAAGCAATTTTTGCCATATATGGCACTAAAAATGAAAGCTACAAGTGTTAATTCTCAGTTCAGTCCTAGGAGAAGGGTTAAAAACTGTTTGAATGGCAGAAGACAAGGAAAAAATTTAAACAAGAAATGAAGGTCTTTAAAAATGAAACTGACTCCACATATTTTGCAACAAAAGATTTGGCTAAATAAATGCATCAAATTTATTTCTTAAGACAGAAAAAAGATATTTAGTGACCTTTTTGTTTTACATTCTGCAATTTTTGACCTATCTGCAGGCAGCCAAGCTATTTTTTGTGTCTCTATTACTGATTTCCTCTCCAATTCCAATTACACAGTCATCCTCAATAATGACTGAATCCTCAGTGGAGCTAAATTGTATTCAGATTCAGGACAGTATCTTCTCTATATGCACTAGAATTCCAAAAATCATCATTCCAAAGATCATCAGCTCATAGGGGTATCAATAAACAATTCATGTCTTGGTATCCATTCTGATAACTTTGGAAATGGACTTATATCTGGAGTGAGAATATACATACCTCTCTTAGCAGTTTCATTTAAAACTCAGACTGAATTAAAGAAATTTTTTTAATACATTATATCCTTCCAGAAACAACCTTGAGCTTAATTTGCTCTTGAAGACTACATTCCTGTCAAGGTATCCAGCTTTGCAGCACATATGATCAAGAGTGTATATATATAGATAGATTAGATATAGACATAGATGATATAGATATAGATATAGATGATATAGATATAGATACACGTAGAGAGATATAGATAGATATAGATGATCTAGATATAGAAAGAAATGTAAAGAAATGGTAAACACATATTCATCTTAAAAGGCATTATAAAAGCACTTCAAAATTTCATCAAAGCACACTTAAAAAAATTTACTTGTTTGTCTTGGTTTATGAGGTTGTGTCTCGACCTAACACTATGCCGTGGCTTTCAAAGTTATTAGATTGCCAGGAGGATCTGTAGTTCACACAGCTCTTGCCCTCCTTTTTCTGCTTGCGGTCTTCCCTCTGCCAGCAGGAGTTGCAGTGACAGGGTCAGGGTCCATGTAAAGCAGAACATCATGGTCTACAGGAAAAATTGCAATATAACAAGGCGAGGTTGAATAAATACACATGAGCTGTGAATTGACTTGGAAGTGGCCCAATTAACTTAACAGATCACCTTTTTTTTATCACAGTTCTAGTTACATTCTTAGAAAAAACCCATAGTTCAGGAGTTTTTCTGTAAAAGGTTCCAAGTTTCTGAAGCTTTTTTATGTGTTTTTTTACTCCTGAAAGAACAAAATTATCTCCTTGGTTTTGTTTTTTTTTTTGCTTTTTATTTTTTGTGTATTTTAAGATTCCCAGTATCACTCTCAAATAAATATTCAGAGATCATAATTTTGGTAACTCAGCTTTTCTAGAACTGCAACTCTCTGTGACTAACTTTTATTTTTAAATTAAGAGGTCTTTTGCAGATTCTGGTGAACAGCTGTGCTATCGCTGCACAGCCTCGGGCAAAAGTCTGTTTTCTCTGAAGCCCCTAAAATCTACAGTAAATCAATGAACACAGTGCTGTTCCAAAAATTAACAGACAGTGGTTCCATAGTACAGGAACAAAAAAAACCCTAAGCTAAATAGAAAGTATGAATATTTTCTGTTGCATCTCCAATGAACTGCAACTCTACTTGACCCATATGCAAGTATGTTTGTAAAGAACCATGCCTCTCCCAAGTGATTGTAGTAAGTCAGAAGGCAGCATCCCAAATTAAATCTTAGAGGAAGAATTTCCATGTAACATGGGAGATGTATTTGACATTTATATTAGGTATCTTTGCTGCTTTTCGTGCTACTATGTAGCAGTCTGCTCTGTGAGTCTACCTTACTGAGCCAATTACAGGTAGGTAAACTAGAAAGTAAAATAAACGCTGTGATTTTTCATGTGCATTCTGGAGGAAGGGCTTTTTTCATTATCTCCATATGTATGTGTATTTGTATGCATGTCTCTGTATGTTTATCTGTGTAGACATGGAAGTGTGCATATGTAAGCATATTTAATATGTTCTGTTTTGTGTGGGTCTTCTAATCCTAAAAAAGGGTTAAATCTTAACGTTTGTTTGATTCATGTCCAGAGTTACATGGCAATACCTTGCAAATGATCTTCTAGGTTTTCAGTGGTGGAAAATGCACATTTTTTTAAAAGGTGGATTAGTAATATCACTCCCAAATTTCTTAAGAAAGTACTTCCCAGATTTCATGTTTTTCTTTCACATATACAGCCCTTCCCCATTCCCTTTTTTGATAAAGACATACTAGCTGTGATTTAGTTGCTGAAAGAGGTGTATAAATGCTTTATTTATCAGAAAACAGAGGTATGAACACAAGGATGATACATGCAATGCAGAATGTTTAAGAGTCCCACTCCTTTGAGAGTAGCAACTTGAAGAAAGTTTGGGTTACTAGAAGATAGGTGAAACACCACCAAATTTCTATGCTTCTGTACCAAACAAGTTTGTTTATGTGTAAGTAAAAGTATCATGAAAACTAGAGTAAGTCTGTTTACATTCTTACTGTCATCCAAATTTATAAAAACTGTACTGATTTGGACTCTTCATCTGGATGCCATACAGTTGATAGTCCTTATTTCTCTGTCTAAAACCTCAGCACAGCATTCATTCGCTCCACTGAGATCTCAGCATAAACATAATTTACTAAAATTGGAGTCTTTATCTGTTTAGGGATACAAGAATGTACAAGTTTGGATCTGGCAGAAGAGTAGCGGTTTTTTTCACAGCAGCCCATATGGTTTTAGATCTCTAAAGTGTGTAACACATCAGTGCCTACAGAGCAGTGAGGCCTTCTCTGTTTCTTACTCAGCCCACGCCTGCCACCATCCCAGAGATAGGCTCACAGTGAGCAAGAGCCTGGAGGGAACGGAAACGGGACAGTTGACCTCACCTAACTAAAGGGATATTCTGTACTGAAAAGCATCACACCCATCAAAAAACTGGGGAGAAGTTGTTCCTATCTTGTCATTGCTTGGAGACTGAGCATCAGTCTGCTGGTGGGAGATGGTGAGTGATTGCTTTTGTATTACTTGTTTGGTTTTTTATCTCTTTCCTCAGTTATTAAACTGTTTTTATCTTAACACATGGCTTTTTCTTACCTTCACCTTTAGGATTCTCTTCACACAACTGATTTTAGGGAGTGAGTAGCCAGCTGGTCACTGCTTATCTGCTGACTGAGGAAACTTACCAAAATATTATGTTTAAATGCAACTTATCCCTAAAGAAAGACAGGCTCATAGCACCTACACAAAGAAATCCACTAAGTGATACAACAGACATGAATATGCAGGTTGCTGATGAGATTGGCAGCAACTACACTACTGTCAGCATACCATTCAAAAAAATTCTTTATTTTCTCAAAGCGTTCTCAGCTTTGCTGTTTCCATAAAATATCCTGTGTTCTGAATAATTGCCTTTCTGCCAGCTTCACAACTTCGACATTTAGATTTTTCTGCTTCATAAAAATGAATAGAATTTGGTCTCTAGGCAACCTCTGAGACTGAGAGTTCCTATATCATTCACTTCTAATTATTACTTTCTTCTCATCACAATACCACAATACTTCTTAATGTTCTGTGTCTAAGCAGATTTTATTTTTACCAATTTCTAATTTATACTACTGGGTTAGAAGATCTCACTGTTTACTATATATTTCTCTTTATTCAGAAATATAGGTGGTCTTCTAATTATTATTAGAACAGCATGTAGAAATCAGCTTCTTGCTATTAGTTTTCCTATTGCCAAGTGGTTGGCAAATTGCTTTTTGCTTTTTAAAATGTGGTTCATTAATTGCAACAAAAAGAATACCACCCACTGTGCTCAATTAAGAGTTTAAGAAAATAATTTTGTTTGATGGACATTTAAGCATGTGTCCATCTGGTTTGAGTCTTGAATTGTTAAGTACTTTCTTGTAAAGCGTATCAATGTTAGTAGGGCCATGGGTATGTTTGCCGATGTCAGCTCACACGGTTACCCACTGATGAAAACACGGGTTAGACAGAAGGCTTGAGTGGTGAAGTACAAAGCAAAATTTCAGTTATTTGTTAACTGTAATTATAACATGGTGACAGTATTGAAGGGTGAACAAGATACAAAAAGAACAGATATTCTGTTTTCCTTAATAACTCCCACAAGCAAAGCACTTTGAAGTCTTTTAAAGAAGAAATGTGAGTGTAACCCTTAGGTGCACATGAAAGTCATCATGCTGAAAACACTGCTAGTGTACAGCCTTGAACACTGAACTTTATTTTACTAAGACAGAAAAACTTATTCAAATTTATAAATTATATAAATTTAATCTATTATAATCCAGATTTAGAAGTGCTAGTGTTTGACTTCTTCAACCACCAGGAATACATATTTTTCTTTCAGTGAACACCAAATACATCCATTCAGTGTTTGTATTATCAACATTTTATCTCATAAAAAAATCACTAATTATTATAGGTACAGTACCTGTCACTAAGTGAACACTTCTCTCAGATCTTACATGCTATTTTTATTTCTCTAAATATGCATGATTTGAAAAAAGAAATTGTAGAAGACATTCTAGAATAACAAGGAGGACTGTCTTTCCAGATACTTCCATAAAGGAATCTTCAACAGTGACATTACAAGTGCTTTGCTCTTACACATATTAAGGGAAAATTAGAAATTGAAGCTATCTTTCCTGCCCAGAAAATCTGTTGCCAAATCCTCATTTACTTTTTATGCTAGGTGCCTGTAAATTTAAGTATCAAATTTTCAGTCAGAAGGGAGACAGAACTTGTTCTTTACTTGCCTGCCTAGAAAATGCCCTGCTTACTGAAGAAAGAGGTTGTAGTCTTTCTGTACAGTATCTACTCTATGAACAGCTGAGTAAATTGATACATGCCAAAATTTTTTAAAATTTAGAAGAAAGTAAGTTTTATGGCAATATTCATCCTACCAGCCTGATCTTATGTCTCTTAAGGCCTACAGTGAATAACTAAAAGAAAAAAAGACCATTGGTTACTAACTACTATAAATCAGGTTCTTTGGTCTGTGAAAGAGCAGTGTAAGTTCAGATATGAAATCAGACCTATAATTAGAGCAATATTTTATTGTATTGTATTTTTTATATTGCTTAGAATTATGTTGTACAGTATAATTAAATAGTGTTCTCATGGACTTTAGCTCAATAATTCTATATTTTTCTTACAAAAGCCTTATGAAAATTAGATTTTTTGATCATATTGTGGAAAGTCATAGAATCACAAAATCATAGAATATCTCTAGTTGGAAGGGACCCACAAGGATACGGCTTTAGGTTCATCACAGAATTACCTTAAACTAAACTGTATGATGAAGAGCATCATCCATTTTTTCTGACAAGCTTGGTAGCATGACCACATACCTGCGGAGTCTATTCCAGTGTCTCAGTGAAGAATGTTGTCTTAAGGTCCAGTCTGAATTTCCCATGATGCAGCTTCATTCTATTTCCTCGCATCCAATCACTGGTCACCAGAGAAGATCAGAACCTCCCTCTCTGCTTCACCCCTTGAGTTTGCTGAAGGCTGTCAAGAGGTCACTCCTGAGTATTCTCTTCCTCAAACTGAAGAAACAAAGTGACTTCAGCCACTCTCACAAGTCTTGCCCTTGAGACCATCTTGATCACTCCTCTCTGGACATGCTCTAATATTCTGATGACCTTGTTGTGTTGGGGCACTCACAACTGCTCACAGTACATGTAGTGGGGCCACGCCAGCACAGAGCAGAGCAGGACAATCCCCTCCCTTGCCCAGCTGGTGCCTGATGCCCCCCAGGACAGGCTTGGCCCTCCTGGCTTCAAGGACACACTGGTGACTAATATTCAACTTGTTGTCCATCTAAGCCCCCAGATCTCATTCTGTGGGTCTCTCTCAAGTCTCTTATCCCCCAATATGTATTTAGAAAGCAGAATTGCCCTATTCTAGGTGGAGAATCTGTCTCCTGCTCTTCTAAATTGCATACAACTGGTGATTACCCAGCTTTCTACTATATCCAAATTTCTCTCAAAGTTTTCTCTACCCTCAAGGGAATCCACAGCTCCTCCTCATTTAATGTCATTGCTTAACTTATTTTAAAGCATATTTGATTCCTGTGTCCCGATCATTTACAAAAACTTTCAGGAGCACTGGCTCTAAAATTGAGCTCTGGGGAACCCCACTGGCAACTTGGCCAACAGCTTGTTGTAGCCCTCTTCACTGCAACTCTTTGGACCAGATCCATCTGCTAATTCACCCATCACATTAGAGGTCGAAGTGTCCTTTTATCCAGAAGGACACTGTGAGAGAGAGAATCTAAAATTTTGCTAAAATCCCAAGTCACCACATCTATTGGCTTCCCTTGATCACCTAGATAGATGTCCTTGTCACAGTTAGGCAAGCAAGACTTTATCCTTGTGAACTCAAGCTGGCTGTGACTAGCATTGTCTCTTAAGTGCTGTCAATAACTTCCAGAATAAAACAGCCTAAACCTTTTTGGCAGGCACTGAAGTGAGACAGACAGGCCTATAATTATCAGGGTCCTCCTTTCTAACCTTCTGAAAACTGGGTGTGAGACTGAAATGTTATTATTAGTGGCTTGGATATTGTTATGAAGGACTTTCTTCCCATTATGGCAAAACTGTGTAAAGTTGCAACCATCAATGGTTCAGCTTCAACCCTCCCTGAAGATTCCTCCTGACTGGACCTTTGGACTGTGAGTTAAGCCACTGAAGGGAACTTGAGGTAAGATAAAGGTGACACTATTGTCCAATTATCTCAAGTCTAGGGAGAAGTAAACAAGCCAAACCATCCACAAGAAAGCCAAGCCCAGCAGATGTCCTGAAAAATCATCCCTGGCTGTGTTTGGGGTGGGGGAAGCCATAGCCCACAGACCCATCTGCTGAGGTCAGGTTAGCAGCCTTTCCCCCAAACTAAAGGGGAGGAGGAGAGTTTTGTGTGTGGCATAAGCTCTGGTCAGAGGGAGTGAACGCCCATCCTTTCTTACACAAACTAAGCTGTAAAACCTCCCATCCCACGAAGGTCACGTGCACACAGGACATTGATGGGACATTCATGTGAGGGGCAGCTGAGGAGGTTGATAAACCATCAAAGACCCCAAAAAGCACCCCCAGACTGATTCCTGAGGCCTTGCACCAGACAACAGCATATGATGCAACGTGATGCAACAAATTCAGAGTCTGTTGCAAAAATGTAAAATTTGCCCTCTCCCCCCACCAAGGAGGGGCCAGTTTTTCCCACGTGACCCAAATGTATATTAATCCACTGGACACTATGTTTTGTGGGCCCTTACCACCAAGAAGACAAGAAGAGGATCAATGGCATTTGTCTTTCTCCCCAAACCACCTCTTTTTCTATTTCTTTCTCTGTCTCTGTCACATTTACTGTTAAATAAAATCCATACAGAGACATGTCTCCAACAATTTTAATAATCAGATCATAACACTAGAACAAATTTTGCCCGTTTCCAGTTAACTGGGACCTTTCCAGACACCTAAGACCATTGAAAAATAATGGAGAAAGGTCCCACAGTGTCATCAGCTGGCACTTTTAGTACTCTGAGATGAGTTCCACTGGAGACCATAGTTTTATTTGCACTCAGCTGGAGCAGCAAGTCTTGAACAAGTTCAGAATCCTCTGAGAGTTTATCAACCCCCAGTCATGGCTGTCCAGCTCAAGACTGCAGTGATCAAAGGGTCCATCACCAGTGTTAAAAACAGGGGTAAATAAGGAACTGAATATCTTTCTAACTCCCGATCTGTGAAGTGATCCACCCTATCAAGTAATGAACTAGGTAACTTCAACACGTTACTTCAGCTTCTCTCTTTGTTTATAAAATGCATTTTAATTTCAGATTTTTTCTGTGAAATGAGGTCGACAATGGTAGTGGATCATAATGTGTGTTGGGCTTGGAACTGCCTCACCACAATACTCTAATGCATTTTAACTGTTGTGAAAATTGTCTTCTCTCACAACTTCTCTACAGAGATAGCCTTATGGTATTATCAAGGAAAACAAAAGTTCTCACAGTCTCACAGCATTCTAAGACAGCAATTTTGGTTTTATACTCTAGAAAGTTTTTATTTAAATAATGTTAAAACATACTTTTGTCCTGACAACAAAATCCACCTTTTATTGACCCTGACTAATACAATACAAAATGATGTCCTTTCATCTGAAATTTAGCGGATAATGTTTGCAGCCCTTTGTGTGAAAACTGATGAACTCATAATGTTATCCATGTTTGTAGTTAATAAAGTGCCTTCAGTGCAGGCATACACAGTATGAGTAATAACCCTACCTCATTATTCTCAATAGTTTTACAAAAATATGTATTTGACAGGTATATTAATGTCTTCTGGAAAGGAGGTTTGGATAATATACACTACTTAGCACTAAAAAACAGCTTCTCCAGTTTTTCTTCTAAGCCAAAAGCAGAAGAAAAACAAATAGGCATTTGCATATCACAGCAACTAATTTGCATCGAAAATATACATGAGAAAGAAGCTCAGAAATACTGACCACTGCATTAACATTTTTGCTTCTTTCCTTTTCTCTGTCTGAAGAGAAAATACAATTAGGGCTGGTAAGTCACTGAAAAATTTACTTTGAAAATCTTTTGTAGACAGAAGAGGCTAGAACAATTTTAACAGGTTATTTAGATGATTTTCTTTTTAATATACAGGTCAGAACAGATCAAAACTTGTAAAATAAGGAACACTGCAATGGATATAAATCATGGCAAGAGACACAAACTAATAATTAAACATAAAGATACAAAACACAGTCTCAGACATATTTTAGTTGTCTTAAACATTAATTGGAAGGTTGACGCAGGTTTTGATGTCTCTATCTACATCCCTGTGTCCCTTCAATAATTAACACAAAAATTGAATGACAGAATATTTTGTCTAGGAAGAATATAGAAGTCCCAAAGAATAACAGATGTGCCAAGAAAATCAATAACACTTTCAGCTTTGGAGAAAGATTTAAGATTGTAAGCTTATTTGTTTGGCTTTTTACATACTATAACTAAGATCAATAAGGATTACAGGTTTTGGAAATGATAGATATTGCCATTTCTGGGAATGGGTAAGTGAAGGAAATAAACATCTTATTCTACCTGCAAAAAATGTCACAGTCCTCAGTCCCATTTTTTTACCTTGATATTATACGGAAAATAAAACTTTAACAAAATAATTATTATTTCTTTCAGGAAAAACAATGCAGAAATCACAGACTGCTCTTTGAGCATCCATTACAGATAATTTCCCAAAGATGAGAGTGTCTCTCCATAGCTCAGGAAGGGCTCGATAATGTCTCAGAGGACTGAGCCTGAAATGTTTTCACTATGTTGAGAGGCCTGAAGGAGTCATGTTTTTAACATATCCTTTCATTAGTCTTTCCATTTGAATGGACTATGAACATAATGTGTCTTTGAATAAATATAATGTAAAAGAAAAGGAATTAAGCATCACAAGCAAGTTCCACATACCTAAAAATGAGAAATTTTCTTTTTGATCTATACTTCTCCTGCACTTTTTAATTCGTTTTAATTTTTTTAATTGCAATTGAAGAGCTGTCCTTTTCACCTACAAATATGCTAAGTATGCTGTAGTTTGGCAAAAGACTTATAGTCAATAATATTGGTAGCTCCTCTTTACCTGAACTGGACTCTTAGTAACTGTGGATTACTTGCTCTTCTTGTGCCTCTCCTGAACTGTAAGGTTAATAAAAGATAATAACCAAATGGGTTCCGCTGTTTAAGCCAACTAGTAGGCATATGGAAAATCAAAGAATGAAACCATAACTTAGAACTAACCCGACCTAAATATATCAAAATACAATGCTATTGCACATGGTTAAGTAACTCCCTCACTCATAAGCATTCAGATAATAAATTACTATAATGATTTAAGTGTTCCTGAGACGAATCCTTCAAATATAAAAAAAATCACAACACAAAATAAAGGCTAGCATTTGGCATTTCTGTTCTGAAATGAAATCAGGGTACTGAGGGAATGAGGTGTTTAGCTGCCTTGCAGCCTTGGAAAATTCCATTTAATCTCATTAAGTAAAAGCTAAATATATCATAACTGGAAAAAGATTTGATAGCACCATACTTTGAAAGGAAACAAGGACACATACAGTGGTTTCCAATTTCTACACAAATATTACATTAATCATTGAGTAAGCATTTTTGAATACCCAAAGACTAAAAATAAATTTAATAATTTAATTAGCCCATTTTTCACTCTTACTCAAATAGTTTTATTTTATTTTAGAAACCCTATGAATATTTTCAAGACAAGTCTTTGGCAAATCCTCAGTCACAGTTAACTGTTTTATCCACTTGTATCTTCCTGCCAAGATTCAGTTACTACAAATGGGTATATTTCCCACTGGATTTATCACTAGTGAGTTTTGGGGGTTTTGGCGGGTTTTTTTGGTTTGGTGTTTTTTTGGCCTTTATTTGTTTGTTTTGGTTTTTCTGTTGTTGTTTTGGTTTAGTGTGGTTTTGTTGTTGTTTTTTTGCTTTGTTTTGTTTTTGCTTGGGTTTTTTGTTTTCTTTGGGGGTTTTTTTGTTTGTTTATTTTTAACTTTTATTTTTTGAAGAAAATAGCTGCAATATTGAGAAAAAAGTCACAGTCATATACTAAATCCAACATTTCCAGATTTTTTAAGGCTATCTACATACTTTACCAAGTCATACATGACACACTTTAAAATTGTGATCAGAGGTAAAATACACAGTTTAAAAAAAGCAGCTGAAGATGCTCAAACCCATCCATTTCTCTCTGCCCCCCACAACCACACTCTGTAACAAATAGCATTCTGAATTGAAATAGAAGCTGGTAGAATTTTCTAGTTATTCAACTGTGGATTACTGATTACAAACTGTTCAAAATAAAAGTTCTGTGCTACTCTGCTCTTCTTTCAAACTATAATAGAACAGAGATATTTGGGGCATACTGCCACTGGTGGAAGTATAGGCTTTGAAAGTCTTTTCAATATAAACAATACCCATCAAAAATATACAAATGTGTCATATTAGCACAAAATATCACTGTATCTTAAAAAGAAAAGAAACTTTAAACTGTGATTTTATTAAATTACCTGGTTTGTATTTTCTCGTTAGTTAGGGTACTAAGCATAGTGAGAAAAATGTGCCAGATGATTTTCCCTTTTTAGTTCTGTATAGGTAGATTCCCTTTTTGTTTCAACCATGGCTACTGGATATCAATGCACATGATATTCGATGGACAAAAACATCTGAGTTTGACATCTACCTCATAGAAAGTTTTCTGTAGAAAAAAAAAAATTACTTGTCTTTTGTGATGTGACTGGGTATCTTTTAGTTTGCATTTCAAAATAAGAAAATAAGTTCCAGACCAGTCAGGTGAGGAAGAAAGCATAGACTAGAATCAGTTTATAGATTGACCTAACATTCTCACTTAATACTGACGTGCATATCCTAAACAGGCCGTGCTTAAATAGGGTTTTACAAACTCCTTATCCTTCTCAGCAGATATGCACCTGACCAAAGACTAGGAATGCTTGACCACATTGTATGTCACCAGTATCATGCAAGGAACAAGGTACATAGTCTGGGATATACCTGCAAAATTCCAATTTAACAAAAGTTTTCTTCCCCAAAAAACATGTAAAAGGAAATCAGCATTAAATGACAACTAACTTTCCTTGTTCTTTTTTATCAGATTTTTGGATTGTCTTGCTCTAGATGCCAAGTTCATCTTTCTCAAGAAAACAAAGTTTTGGAGGATGTTCACAAAGGCACAGCAGATCTGCTTGATTGCTGCCTTTTGTGGATTAAAGACGGAAATCTTCCCATTACACAAACTATAAGAGACTAGTGACTATTCTCCCACCTTCATGAATCCCAGATGTGGAGTGCTGTTAAACAACAGAAATGTAAATTCTTGTGGTTTTGTTTCATATTAGTTCATTACAGTTTATGGCTAAAATCTGAGACCTGAGTCCAAAAAAGAAGATGAACCTCCACTTCCACTTGCAATTACTGTTTCAGTCACTGTCAGAGAGAAGGAGAAATTTTAGTCTCCCAACACTAGGCCCATTGAAATTGTTATATACATTTAGTAAAGTCACAGCCTGTTGTTTAAATCCTTGTCTGTGTTTGCTTTTAGATGACCTGTGTCCAAACCAAAGATCAAAGGGATTATTTGGAGTCTACAACAAGTCTCTGATGATGGTTAGATACACAGTACCTTACACGAAACAGACTAATAGTATACAGCTCTGTATTTTTTAACTGACATACTCTTGTAGAGATGGCAGCTTCACTATACGATTTGTATAAAAGGAAGTATTTGCTACAAAATAATTCTAAGGCACTTACATAATGTGAAAAGCAGAGAGCAATCCTGGTTGCCAAGTAAAGGAAAGAGATTATCAAGCTGAATAGTTGGCTAATTTCTTTATGTTGTATTAGTAATCAGGAAACCAATTTGCTTTGTTTTCAAAATCAATAGCATTGTGTTCTGTGTTCCCTAAAATCAAAAGACAATCACTCTAACATATTTAATATGGTTTTTTGCATGTCTGTTTCAGTTGGGTTTTTTCTTTTAGAGGTCATTGTTGCAATAGCTGGGCAAAATATGCATTATATTAATTAGAAAAATTGCATGAATTAAAAGATGTATTGGAAAGTTTCAAATTAAAAAACAAATTTTTTGGAGAAGGTTGTAATAAGATTATTCCACAAATATTAACAAACCATACTATCAAATTATTATTAGGAATTCATCATCAAATGCTGAGAATTAAGAATGGCAGAACAGAATGGGTTAAAACAACCTTTGACTGCCCACCTCGTGTGTGCACCGTAAGCTAGGTTTTAATTACATGATCATGCACTACTTTTTCCAAAGAGTAACTGTCTCACTCAGTGTGCAGAATGATGGTGTTTACTTAATGACCAGATATTCAGAATCTTTTCCTTCATTACATTTAGTGAATGTCGCCATGGTGTATTTACAACATATTATTCAAGTACAATTCTGCTAAGGACATGATTTATTCTCTCACCATCTCCTGGAATTAAGATTAATATAGAATCTGAAATAAGAAATAAATGTCTCCTGGAAAAAACACTAGATCTTGCTGCTGTCTGTGTTAATAATTTCAACAGTTTCTAGTAAATGAGTGAGGTAGCTTCTAGTTAGTTTATATATAACTTAATTTCTCTAATTTCAGCACAGATATATTTTAGAGTTTTAATTATTTGATTTTGAGCTATGAATTTATCTTTAAAATATTTCTAAGAGTTTTGCTAGATATAAAACACTTGTTAGGTTAAAAATATGGATTCCAAATATTCAGCTCATGATTTGTTCAGATCTGACTAGGTAGTTCCTATAGAAAAACTATAAGCACTAAGCAGCTACTGTTACACAGGATTTGAAGTGGGAAAACATAAAATCAAGTTTACCAGTAACAGTAACAAAGAAATCATCATTCCTTATCATGGAATCTTGGAAGATGAGGGAACATGGGAAAATATTACTTGTTCTTTACAGAATAATTCACACCTGATTTATTCTGAAAGTGTCTGAATTTAAACATTAAAAGATGCCCACAACCACCAGAATGTAAAAAGGGAAATACCATATATTAAGCTAGGTATTAACCTGTATTATGACAGGTTAAATAATAACAGGTTCATGTGCAGTTCAACAAACACATACAAACTGCAATACTCATAAACCTCAGAAGAGACATTTGGGTCCCCAAATAAGCTCCACTTTTCTCTCTTCTCTGATTAAATATATTCTGGTTAACAGAAGTATGTTTGACCTGGAAGCCAAGGACATTTTTCTACCACAGAGAAAATTGACCAAGCTGCTTAGATTCATTAACAATTGTTTGGCTAGAAATGCAGAATGACAATTACTCTGTAGAAACTCTGATACACATTTTTGTCTCAGTCATGAACAACACATAGAAGGACTATGACGTGGATAAAACACATTGTGTTTCATTCAGAATATACATTTCAGAGTCTGGGCCAATTAACCATAATCTTTTACATGAAATTAGTATATAATTAATAAATTAAGATAAAAAGACTTTTTTTTCTTTTTTTTTAGTATAAATCCTGGTACTGTTTGCTCTCTTCTCACATATAGCTTTCCCTGTAGATACAGCAGGAAAACATATGTACCACCACCACTCAATTAAAAATACAAAACCTATCAAAGTAAAGCAAATAAAAAATAATTCCCAGTTTCATGACAAAACTGACTGGTCTTATAATGCCTTTTCAAAAGGCCTGGTTCTGTATCTTACATAATTGTGGAGATGTAGGTGTTGTAATGCATTTATCCCAGAATAACCTTATGTCAGTCAAAAGTATCTTTGAGGGAAATTGCTTTCTTGGTATCACTGATTAACTAGGTCTTTGTGAGCTATAGATCGTTCTCAGCTTCTTGCGGACTAGAGAGCAAATGTATTTCATGTGATCTGTAAAAATACAATCTAAGCCCCACTTCATTCCCTGATGATGCTAGGTAAATAAAACTTGTTAATTCCTTGGGTTGATTTGATCATGGTGGTTTTCAGAAAACCCAAGTTCATAGCCAGTCACAAATTTCCATATGTCAAATTACTTCTTTTCTAAAGTTGTCCTTTAGTTCCCCTCAAGGACCCAATCAGAAGGTTCAAAGAACTGTATGAAACAACCTTTTCAAGGTTTATTGTTATATCAAAAAATTTTCAGTTTCTCTGTAAGAGCAGACTCAAACTTCTACTGAATATCCAGAATATTTACTTTTTGGAAATATTCATTATAAAGGGCCTGAGGAAAGCACCTGCAGAAGTCAAGTGATTTGAAAAAAGGGAAGAATTAGATACTATATTTTCACATAGGGAAAAAAAACCCCAACATCTTGTTAAAAGGAGATAATTTACTTTTCTTGGAGTTTTAAAACACAGAATACTATCCTTCTGAATAGAAATCTGAATTTGACAAGTTTGTGTGGTATTATCCTGAAGGATACTTCCTTAACTAACACAGAAATTGCAACTGACAGAAAAAGTGCTATGGTCACTACCAAATTTTCCTACTTCATTAAAGTTCTCACTAGATTGATAGGGGTTGGCAGATATTGCCATTTTATAAAGTTTTCTAATACCATATGAAGAAGCTTAAATTCATGACAACTCCATGAGGACTCGCAAACAATTCCTGTGAAACAATGGAGCACCAGAAAATATTAAAGACATAGCAAAAACTGATTCCAAACTTTTAATATTTCAACAACAATATTCTTCCCCGTAATCATACAAGCTTAAAAACTAAAGGTCAAAAAAGTAAAAAAGCAGGGGTCAGCTGCATCCTGCAGGGAAAGCTGGCTCCTTCACAAGGAGCAAGCCCCAAACAAAGGTGGTGTAAAAGCGTCAGCAGAGGCAAAGGATGAGAGGGGGGGTCTCTGTGTAGGTTCCACCTGGTTTATTGCAGGGGCAGGGTCCAGGGACAAAGACTAAGAAGTAAGACAGAACTCAGTGTTTTATATTGAGGTGGAACAAGGGGAAACAACCAATGGGCATCAACTGAGAAGGAGGGGACAACAGAGGAATATCCAATAGGAATAACTTAAGGGAGGGAGTTACATGAACCAACCAATGGGGCATTGAAGAACGGAGAACTTTCCAGAACTAATACAGAGGCAATTAAGGGAAATGCATAAACATGAACTTATACATAAAACTGGGTGAAGAACTCCTGAACCAATAAACTTAAAGCATGTAAACTAAGAACCACTAGGAGCATGGGAATGTGCTATAACCATGGCCTGAGAATCACATCTCTGTGTTCTGGAGGCCTGTCTGCCAGTTCTTTGAATGCTTTGAATGCTTTGCTGCAGTGGCCAGTGCTACATGCGCTGCAACAATTCTGCTAGTCTGTTTTTTCTCCCCAAAAATAATCAGCTTTGAAGTAATATCCTGTATATATTTTAATTTTGTCAAATTGGATGAACTACTTATTTGTCTACTTCTAATAAAGAGACCATCTTTCCTTTTTGTCCTCTTTCCATAACCACGAGGAAAATGAGTCACTGCATTGAAATGAGTAAAGATAGAGTCAGGTACAAAATTAAGTCTTTAATTGTCTTCAATCATAAAATAATCACTGTGCAATCCTTGTGCATAATAATGCAAGATTAAGAAATTCTGTCTTCTGCTCCAAATGGCTAATTTGTTAAAAGCTTTGGATGAAATGGGATTCATTAAATATTTTCTGTTTCTTTCTTCAGAATATTATGTTTTACATTTGTAATTCAATCTCCTTATGGATTTTGCCAAACAATTTCATTGATTAAAATTATTCTATCTATAGAAAATAAATATTTTAAATAAAATATATAAATTTATATAAAAGCAATGCACAGCGAAATCCTCTATCATATATATGCATTTAATCATAATCAGGCGTGCATACACACAGACATTTTCTTGCATGTAGTGCTAGTGGTTTAACAATTTCCTTAGTCATTTCTTCTTTGTCCACTTCAATCCCATTTCTAATAACAGAGAGAGATCTCAAGCCTTAAATGGGTAACTTTTTTTACCCATTGTGGACTATGACTCAGCACCCAGTAGAGAAAGAAACAGACATACAGTGAGAAGTCCACAAAATTACTGGGCTAAAACACAGGATGTGTGAGTAGAGCCTGAGAAAAATTGGTTTATTCTTCCTGAAGAAGGAGAGGTTTAAGAAGGATGTTATGGCTGTATCAATATTCTAAATGGAAAGGAGGACAGGAAACAGACCCAAACAGTTCTGAAGTGTACAGTAAAAGGGGAAGAGACAACAGACACAAGTTAGGGGAAGAAATTCTCATCAGATGTTAGAAAACAAATTTTCACCATGAGGATAATTAAGAGTGGAGCAGGTGTCCAGAGGACTGTCATGCTGGATGATACTCAAACCTGACAGAAGACAACCCAGTACAATGTCTACAACAGTTGGCCCTTATTTCAGCAAGGATTTGACCTTCACAGGTCACTCACGACATAAATTGTTCACTGACTCTCAGAAGTTAATAAGAGCAAATACCATTACTAACACTGCTAAGGGTAAAATGTCCTTCCCCTTATTAACCTATTATTATAGTTTGACTTGGTTTTAAAAAAAAGTTTTATCAGTCCTTATTACCGCAGGCCTGGTTCCTACGGTATATCACCGTGTCCCGCAGCCATAGGGAGGAGGAGGAGGAGAAGATCCAGCAGGCAGGAATTGTGCAGCAAGATTGATTTATTTAATTATTTTACAAACTCTTTTATAGACTTTTTTCTTCATAGTCTAATTGGGCAAAGGACCAGCCACCCCTTGGGGGTGATTGGCCAAAATCCTAAACCATCCATGATCAAAATATTTTCTACTATACCATAAACAAGACTTTGCAAGGTTGCAGGTGGCTTGGTTGTTTACATTCCCTGCTACCTCTTCTGTGAGAGAGAAAAGTCTCTCACGGACTTAGAAAAATAACAAGAAGATCCTCACTAACAGCATTTTTATACCTACAAGTCCTAATTTAAATTAAGCATCTAACATGCTTTTCTGTTTCTGTAATAATTTATGCATCATTTTTAAATGCCATTTAGTTCATAAGGACTCAATAACTTTGTGAACAATAAAAAAAATACTATCTTTAAAGCAGTAAACAAGGGCTTTCCTGTCTGACAGCATTATTGTTAGCAGCATTGGTGAGTGTAAATCCCCATGCACTGCTTTGACAATTTAACTGACAAACTTGGATGATGCTCGTTTTATGTTCTTGCAGTTGTGCTTTGTATGAATCACATAAGAACAAAAATTTCACAAAATCAAAAGTAATGTCAGCATATTAGAAAAAGTATAGAAGATACTTTGGAGGCATTTTAGTTACCCAATCTGAAACAGTACCTGGACTGCATTTAATGCTCACTGACATGTTTTACAGTGCTGTCTGACCTCAAGCAGGTGACTGAAAAAGTAAAGGTTCTCCTACAAGTTGTGTGTCTTTCAGTCCTGCAGGGTTTGTACTGAAAACATATGTGTAGCCAATGTATTGTACATTTTGGCTGAGAGAACAGAGCTACTTCTTAAATTACTGCTATAAAATCTTTCCAATATTACTGCTGAATTGCAAGAAATGAATTTCACTCATATCAGACATGGTTAAAGTGCAGGCATGAAATATATCACATTTATTTCTAGCAGATTAGATTTCTGTTATAGTCTTGAACAATGACTGTCATAAGCTGTGATCCTCCTGACCCTGAAACTTGAGAACTACAAGGAGGTAAAGGCTACTATTTTGTTCACTATACTAAACTATTTATTTACTACAAGCAAATACCAATTGTTATTTTAACTGCTCTCTCACTGGTTCCATATGTCAATTTAATTTTTGTTTTTATCTCTAGAAACCTTCCAGATTTTCAGAAGCCAGACCTGACACCTTTGCATTCATGGGTGGTCCACTAGAAAGAAAACAGATAATTGTCATTTGACTTAATACTTTATGTCCTGCTTGTTGTAACAGTTTTGTCAGTGGTTAAATGAAGCAGACTCATGATAGTACACATGAAAACAAATCAAAGTCCTGTTTTGCTCATCTTAATAAAGACAAGCCTTATGCCCTTAGTATCAAATTTTTTCTTCTTTTTATATTACTTAGCATAGTCCTGGTTCAAACACTAGTCTCATTTGCAACAGTTGTTTAACATGTATTAGTGATCGTCAAAGAATTAATTATCTTTAATTATGTCTATTGATGTACAGATAAGTATTTACAGTCAGTATGACTGGCAAAAATACCTGATAACCATTCATCCTTTTCAACTGTAAGTTGATATGTTCAAAACTCCTTTTTAAAATGAAAACATTTTCTTTTACATTCTAAAACTGTTGGTGTATCTTGAAATAGCACCTAGTATGTGAAATTTTTAGAAAGTGTAAATTGGATTTTGACTCAAAACCCGATTTTGTTAAGAAAATGGGGGAAGAAAACAGCTAAAGTCATTATATTTTTGTGGACCTAGGACAACTATATTTCAGACTGTTCAATTAGACCAGAAAACCAAAAAGGTCAGTATTTGCATTATAAAAATCATCTTCATAGTAAAATACATGCATAGCAGAACCACAACATGACTTGCTCCTTGCTGCAGAAATCTGCATAATTGCACAACTTTTCCGATCTTTTAGATGCATTCCCCATGATTTTAATGAGACATGATATTCTTTATCCTATACTGAATAACAAGACTCATAATATTTTCAAGACTTTTAGCAGACACTTTGAAATATCAGAACCATATTCTCTCTAGAAAGCAGTCAAGCAAAATTAGTCAAGATATCCAGTTAAAGGTATACTTTCTGCTTCTTCTGCAAAAAGGGTTTGCAGAACATCCCTTGTCTGATATTGTAGTTACTTTGATGTTTCATTACAGATTTCCTGATTTATTTTTTATTCATTAAGAAGAATGTTTGTGATATCTTATGCTTCTCAGTGCTAAATAATAAAAAAAATCTTAAAGCTGTTAATAGAAAGAATATTAATTTAGAAAAATCAGACTTTCAGGTGATCTTCAAGATGAAACAATGACCTTCATTTCCAAAGCTATGCAAAAATAGTTTACCCATGCCCACAAAATTCACTTTTATGGGAGTTCACCAATTATTTCCCAAAAACAAAAGAAATAAACAAATACCTACTAAAGAAGAGATTTCAGCTGTTTCTGTATATCTTTCTTGGGAGAGTACTGATTTCAAATTGTTAAGACTCTTGAAAAAGATGATCTTAAATAATAGAAATGTGACATCTTTCTGATTAATTTCCCTGCTGTAATACTTAAATAATGTAGAAATATTATTTAGCATTTTATCTCATCATTCACCCTAACAACTCCCTTCCAAGCAAAGAATGCTACTTACTTACTCATCTAAATGAATTGAGGATACTGGAGAAAATCAATGATTGTAAGAAGGAATGAATAAAAACTGAGATGTGATGTGTGAACTGGGTCCACTGCACTTGAAGTATTTCCTACTGTAAGCAGATTTTGCAAATATGAGGATATTAGAGATATTTGAATTAACTACAACACTGAAAATCTCAAATCTCCATCACCATGAAGAATTTTTGTCCTGACAGAAGTTTCTATATATTCAGAGCACCACAAATAATGGTTTTGTATTCATACCATAGGACTATCAAGGTGTAAATTAATCTCACACAAAAAAACCAGCACAACCAATCCCCGTCTTGAACCTGGCAGTGAGAAAATTGAGACTTCAGTCATTACTAAAAGGAGAATCTGCTGTTTAGATCACAAACAGCACTGTGGGTGCAAAGATTGTGCTGAATGATTAGGGTCAATAAAATAATAAGATACTGTATTGAAAGATCAATCTGTGGCTTTTTACTTCAAGGCATATAGAGAATGTCTGCCTCCATTGGCACAAGGCAAATATTTTTAAGTGTGACTAAATTATGAGAATCAACATTCATTGCTCCAAAAAGACATCTCTACTTACTAAAAAGGCTATTTAATCTATTATTATTTGCATTTCCCTAATATTCAGAGATCCCATTCAATTTACAATGTCAGTACCCAGGAACAGTGAAAAGGCTATTATCCTTTTATCAAACAGTCTAACAAATAACAAAGAATGACAACATAGAGAAAAGTACATGGAAAAATTTGGTGTATACAGACTCAGTGATTATGTGGCCATGCAGTGTAAAAGGATGCAGGCAAAATTCTAGCGTATTTCTTCAGTCCCCTATAGCTGAAGCCAAATCTGGTTAAGTGTTAATAAAACCTTCACAGTAGTCTATCTATGATAATGATAACAGGTGATTATTAGTCCATCAAAGAACTAACTGCACACCCATTTGTCATTTGTGTGGTGTCCATAGTCATGTGAAAAAATGCAGATGCGTCTGACTTTTTCTCTTGATGTAAAATCAACTGCTTCTTCACTCTTATGAATGTTCATCTGGTACCACTTTCAGTACGTTAGAGGTATAAGTAATTTCAATAGTATGCCCTACAAGTGGAAGAATAAAACAAGACAGCAGGACCAAGATATTAAAATGTCACTCAAAAGATACTTATGAGAGTACTTTTTTCTATTAAATTCATAGCACAAATAGCATGCTGTTTTTACTCTCAGCTGTTTCAGTGACCTACATTAGTTAGTTCAGACTTTTGGAGTAAAATGTGTATCTCAAATTTGTAATTAAATCTTAAAGATGTAAATATGTGTTGCCTCATGTTTGCATAGCATGGAAAATTCATATGGCATTAAACATTAAGTTTTAATTACATTCTAGTTAAGAAATATCAAGTCTAGCTTTAAAAGCAAAACAAACAAACAAACAAAACCCACTAATCTTTTCCCAATGATTGTATGGTTAAAGAGGTTCTTACTTTTCCTGAAAACTGTGTTAATTGAATCTAGTTGCCAAATGTCAGAAAGAAAACCTGTGAAATGTCACTCCCAGTAAAATCCCAAATTAACAAATTATTCTATTCAATTATATAATACGTCTGCCTTTCATTAAAAATATTAGTATTTTAATTTGATGAAACAGTGATCATTTTGTCACTACCATGACTGTATCTGCCCCAGAGCTTGTTAATTATTTTTTTCAAGTTAATGAACTTTGCTGATCATTATTAAACATTGCTTCTGTTCTATAATCCAAATGAGGAGTGATTTTTTAAAGTATGCAACATTTAACTTGCAGAAGGTGTGTTGTCCTATCCTTAAGGGGAAGGGAAAACACAAGATTCATAGGTGCTCATGGTCAAAAGGAGCAACAAAAATGAGAGGGTCCTCAAAAGCTTACAAAGTTTTGTTAGTAAATTCCATGCTTGGCATGGAAATTGGTACAAGTTAGTCCCTGATCTCCTAGAATAAGCACATGGCAGTGGGTTTGGATAAAGGGGTAGGGTAAAAGGGGGCAGGGCGAGAGAGAAAGGTGAATTGGAAGGCAGGAGGGCGGGTGGGTGGGCAGGCGAGTGGGCGGAAGGACGAAGGAAGGAAGGAATACCAGTGTTCTACCTCCAGTGCCATACACTGATGGGAAGTGCATGGTATTGGGGGTGCCCAGGTCTTGTGGGGATACCTTTGTCTAGGTACATGTGCTCTGCCCTGGACATATCTCAGCTTCTATAAAGACTCATTATCATGCACTGCCCATTTGTTTTGACCTTTCCAGAAATGGGTTTGAAGTCTTCAGGAGTCTTTGATTGTCCATGCCCACCTACTGGCCTCATTCCTGCACTTGCACTTTACTGGAAAGGTGCTGCCCTACATCTGTATGCCCGCTTCTCCAGCCACATCCTGTAATTTCTCATGGTGTGTTGTTATCAACAATCCTTGGCTGTTATTACCAATAATTCTTGGCTGGCTCCACAGCCATCCAGATATCAGTGTTTGAGACATGCACATTAGCCCCCTTATCTTCTAGGTTTATACAAAAAGCCAGTCAAAAGCTTGGAATTCTGTGAGAATTTGGGGAGGAAGAAGCAGGGAGGTGATAACTCTTGCCATGTAGCTGGTGTTAATCCTTTTGCATGGTTTAGACAGATTTTCGTGATTAACCAGTTATCTGAGGTCATGCAAGAAATGAGCAAGGGATAAGATCACACTACATATAAGGCAGTTTGATTTTGTAAATGTACATCAATGAACTTCTGCCATGTTCTCCTATCTTGGTGTCATGTTTCTAAAGGAAGATGATGTGCATCAAAAGCCAGAAAACACTAGGTTTCCATAAACAGGAACATAACAGGTGGCATTCCCTTTCCATAGTGTAGATCCCCTGTTCAATTTTATTACTGTTAGACGAGTCCTAAAGTTCACAGTCAAGGAGGCAGCCCCCACAATTTCTTTGTGAATACTAGGAAAGTTGTTGTTAATTATACAGCTGCTACTGTGTTAATTACACAACAGCTATTCAGGCGTTTCTGAAGGGAAGAAGGTAAGAAAGGGAAAGAAAAATACCAAGCAATTTAGTTATAAAAACAATACATGTTTCAGAAAAAATTTCTTGTGAATGTAGCATCTGTCAAAGGGCCAAAATCCCTATTCCTAAAATCAATGCTAAAAGTGTGATCACAAGCAGCATTACAAGTGTTTAGAGGGCTTTTTCTCCAGCTCTGATCATTACTCCTCTCTGGAGAGCCCAGCACATCTTCTAGTGCACTTAAAAAGACAAAAGAGAGAATGATTTATTCTATACACAGCTGTTAAATGAGACCCTTTGATTCTAGTTTGAAGCAATCTCAGAGGAAATAGCTTTCTTTTATTTTCTTCCTTGTGTGCAACATGTTTATAGTTTTCCCAGCTGTGGCCGAGAGGTTGCTCTGTGAAACTTTCTGACCCTCTCTGATAATAGTTAAACACTTTGCTGATGTATCTCTGTGGTTTGTCATAGTGGTTGCAGCTTACTGCTTTGTCCTCTTTTCTGTCCTGTATTTTAACATATCATTCAGAGCTCACGTGTGGCAGCTCCTTTGTATAGCCATGTTGGATTATATATAACTTTTTTTTTTAAGACAATGTTTAATTTTTCTGTTCTCAGAAATACTCTTTCATTTTGCTTTAGAAATCTCTGCCATCTCTTTCAGGATAATATACAGTAAATCCACTTCATGTATCATTTGTCACAGAATGACTTATTTCATCCTTATTTTGCTTCCTTTCACTTAGCGTCTATCTTTGACTCTCACCGAGGATAATAAATAACCTTCATCTTTCCCTTTTCTCCTTAGCCAGTTGACTTTTCCTTATATGGGTCTCATAAGTCTCAGTATATTTTGTCCAAATTTCTTACAGGTTACTTTTTCGCTTTGTTTTGCTATTGTTGTTGATTTTTTTTTTTTTTTTTGAGTGACTATCATTTTCAGTTATTGTCAAACATTTTAGTTTAACACTGAGGGAAATTAGAATATTCTTTCATTTGATGTACTGTATTAAAGGAAGAATGTAAGAATTGACCTTTTAATCCTCAATACAGTATTTACTAGCTCTGTCCTCTAAGCCTCAAGTCTTTTAAAAATCTCAGTAGTTATTTAATTAGAATGTCATCATGTGTTTATAATTATATATATATGGTTGTGTGCACATGTATATCAATTTACGTAGATTGTTGTGCAGAGAAACGGAAAACCATTAATATATGGTAACATTTTCAATTATGTCTTTTAAGTCTGAACCTTTTCCTGAGCTGAAGGAGCCATTTAATACTGGCTAAATGTTACCCATTTCTCAGAAGCAGAAAAATCTATGTTCAGTATCATATAGGAAATTCATCTTTTTTTGCTTGGCTAGTTGGTTGGGGTTTTTTTGTTTCAACCACTTCTACAGTAGTTTTTCAGAAAAAAAGAGTATCTAGAAATGTTTGAAATAATAATTAACTGTAAGGTATTTTTTCCTTGAGTAAAAATACTGATTGTCCCTAAATGTTTATATGCTTGAAAAATTTATTTTTAAATTCCTTCACATTTCTAAAAAAGCTGTAATTTCTATCATAATCATTAACTGCATTTTTAGAAATACTGTAAAGTGTTTACATGTAACAGTGTTAATAATGTAATATATTGTTCCGGTTTGACCAAATTTAGAAATATATATATATACTCTGAGAGAAGGCACAACCACCCCTCCCCCCACCAGGTTCGGGAAAAAAAATAAATTTTCCTCGAAGGAAAGTGAAGAAGATAAAACTATTTATTTAACAAGCACACGGGAAAGGAAAATAATGTTAAATGGTAAAATCTTTTGCTGTAGAGGAAAAACCTGGGAAAGTGTTCGAGTCCTCCCTTTGGTCTCCTCGGAGCTGGGGCTTGGCCCAGGGCCAGGCCTTCTGTGCCTGGTGGAAAGTCCTCCCAATGTGCTCTGATGTTACAGCAATCAAGCAGTCCAGTAGAAAAGGGAGAAAATCCGAAATTCCAGAGAAGGAAAAGTTCAGCTCTCAGCCTCTCTCCAGAGAACAAGGAACTGGAAAAAAACTGGCCAAAAGCTGACTGGAAAAAACTGCCAGCCGGGTGCTTCCTTGCTCCCCCCCTGCCCCAGCTGGAAAAAAAAAACCTGCTATCTTTATGTGACCTTGAACAAGTTTCAAACTGCTTTGAGAAAGTTTTGCTCAGTTTTTTCTTCCCCCTCTCAGGCTCAGTTCAGAGGCATAGAAAGACCAATAATTAATTTCTGGGCATAGGCAGCGATATGGGATACACATCATAAGGTCACCCCAAGACATATATGCAGTGTTTGTTGTGTATATAGAATTACATTTATGTGTGAGTATATTCTATATAATATCAATGAAACACACTATATATAAAAATACTTAAAAATGAAGTCATAAAGCATATAACTACACAAATATATTTGTGTATTTATGTATGTATGTATGTATATTTGTTTATAATATATATAATTTCCTAATACTTATAATACCTGCCCTGTCTGCAAACTGAATCTTATGATTTAGGAGCAATGGACTTTGTGGATGTGTCTGTGTTCCCATGTATTATATGGGGTACCAGTAGTGCTGCCTCTGATTCTTCATCACTGGCTTACCCTACTCAGACAGCTGTCTCCTAAATCCTCAGCTGTGCAGATCCTCTCACTGTGGCAGTTATTCTCTATTTTCTAATGTTAGTTTAGTTAAATAACTGAATGTTCATTCAGGTGTAGTCCACACTTATAAAGGTGTAGGCATTTGCTTAGAATTTTGAGTGAATTCCTTAGAAAAGCAGAAGCAGAGAAGAACAGGTCTGTGACTGCAAAAAGGAACAAAGCTTGATAGTGATTCTCTTTAAATTTCATATAAATTTAGAAAGAATTTAAAAAATACTTCTAAATATTTTAATATTTTTTAATAAAGGCGAAAGCGATTTATAAAACATACTTAGTTTTATTGATAGAGAGTCTGATAGCACCAAACATATAACTTGAAAATTAAACAAGTAGAAGGCTTCAACTAAAACTGCAACACTTTTGGGTATTTTTCTATATGAAGTTGATGGCTAGGTGTAGAAGTAGGCAAGTTCATAACTTCTTCATACATGTATAGCAGTTACCTGTGTATGTTTTCCACTTCTTTGCAAAACAGGTTTCAGAAAAGTGCTTCAGCAATGACTCACCTCTCAAAGATGTTTTACAAACAAGGGATTTATTAAATTTAATTTATTCTCTTTAATAAGTAGAAAAGAAGTTTAAGGCATGGTGTGACCAGAAGCTACAAGCAAGCACATGAGGCACAAATTTCTAACAGCTTTTTATTCTAGGGGAAGAGGACACAATATGATCCACTGCCTGGAAGATGAAATGAGGGGATGAAAATTCAAGTATGAGAAAGAATGTTTTCCAGTTTATCACTGTAACAGCTTATCTGTGAACCTGCTAGAATCTCCATTGCCTGAGGCTTTAAATTGAGACTAGTTGTCATTTAGAAAAGTGCAATAGAATTCAAATGATGGGTGTTTAAGACGCACATTCCTAGCCTGTATAACACATGCATCATACTAATGATCATATTCCTGCACATCCTTAAAAATATATTATATGCAAGAAGACATATAAGAAGAGAAGTTGCTATAACTAAATTACTTCATATATTTGTCAAATTAATGACAAAATATTTGTATGCAAATATAGGAATGCCAGAGATGCAACTTAATGGTCTGTAAATTTTAAACACACAGGCAAAATATTTATTATTTACAAGTCTCCAAAATGTGTAAGTCATTTGAAACATGAATACATTTCTAATACACACAAAATCTGGAGCAAAGTGGGGACAAAAGTTGTATTAATTACGGTAAATTTCTTTCACAGCAATCACAGTTCTTACAAGAGAACCACGACTGATGGGAACATATGAGTCTCCTTTCAAAACAGTAGATTTAAAGTCTGACATATTTTGTCAAAAAAATCCTGTGGTGAAATACATGCCACCTTGAAGTCGGTGATGAAATCAAGTTTTTGAATTTATAAACCAAAGTGTCTTTTGTGACAGAAATGACAAAAGTTAAAAAAAAAAAGCAAGGTTTTCATGGATTTAAATTTTAATGCTGCTGCAACTGTTTGTTCCTTATTATATATGCTTATTTTTCTACAGTGTAATAAACTAATTCTTTGAGAAGCAAAGGAAGGAAGAAGGTCTGTCTATTTTGTTCTTTGGTTTTTGATTTTGAGATAATCTCTTTCCAAATAACAGTGTTGTTCTTATTGTTAGGGAGCTAGAAGTTTTGTGCACTTTTCAGTAAATTAGTTGGGTATGTATTTAATTTGAAACATTAGTCCTTGTTTAATTGTTGGATTATTTATACATTTTTTACAGCTAAATATAACTAAATATAACTAAAATAGATTTGATTGTAATGGAAAAGTGCAGACTGATGGAGATAATTAGAACTGGAGAGATAGAAATTACACCACGGACAAATATGCAAGCATTTCGATAGCTGAAACTCTTTCCCAAAATTATTTCCTTGTTTCTCAGTTTGTTAATTTTTTAACTAAGCACCATTCAAGGTAAATTAGTAGTCTCTTAGTGCCATTTTTTGTATTGTTGGATGACCTGGCACCAGTACCTGAAGTTGACAGCCAAAATCTGCTGCTTCAAAGTGTTCCTCTGCCTCCAGAGCATCAGCTGGAACAGAGGAACAGCTCACAGGGCTGTGGAGAAGTTCTTCCGTGGACACCAGAGAACTGCGCTGGGAACTCCATCTTTCCCATCTGCCTGTGACGCACATCCCCAGAGCCTCCAGAGACAGATCTCAGTTTCACCACTTTAGAGAGTTAGAGGCAAATGGGGAAGAATTGGTCTAATCTATCAATTGCCAAAGAACCAAGCAACTCACTGCAGGAGGCCAGATGGCTCTATTCCTTACCACCATACTGAGTTTCCTATTTAATTAGAAAATTTCTATTTGAGCAATTCCATATGGAATTCTTACAGACTTCCAGTTAAAGATATGCAGGTGTGCACCAGCTTTGACAGGCTCAGAGCTTAAATCAAAGAAGGATGTTATGATGAGGTAAGACAAATTGGGGAAAATAAGCACTAGGAGAATGAAAAAGAGTACGGCATTGCATGGAACTCTGTTAAATGTTATTTCTTCATATTAAAAAGCTTAAATAAATATTTAATATTTATAATTAGAAACTAAACCCAAAATCTTTTAAAAATACCTTTATAAAAAATAAGTTAACATTGTTTGAACTCAATAGGGGTAGATAATCAAAGCAATTACAAATCTAATGTGAACAGGTGGCACTTAAGTAGAAACTATAACAACTTTTAATATAAAGACAAAGGGTCTTATCATCTGATTTAAAGATCAAAATGAGATTTATCTCTATGATGATGGAATTAATATTAAATTATATAGGCTCATTATTTCAGCTCATGTAATGAAAACTTTTCTTTATTACAAAACTGTTAAATGTAATTCCATTTAATTTGCCTGACTGCTAATTCACTCCCACAGGACACTCTAAACAAAGGCTAGGAAACCAAATCAGTTTAATGCTAGCTTATAGCTGAGAAATCCCCTTACACACAGAGGTACATTTATGGATAAGAATGGTAAAATTTAAGCAAAATATTTACAAACTAAAAGACACACAATCCCATACAAATGCAAAAACAGCTATCAAGATATCAGAGCATCTCAAAATAAACTACAAATATGTTAGGGTCACTTTAAAAGAGAATGAGTATGGAAGACTCATAACATGCACTCTGACTCAATAATCTTCAAATCTGCTTTAGAACCGTTTTCATGCCTGGCCAGTGTGAAGATACAACCTCATCAAAATAGCTAGCCTTTTTCTTAAAGCCAAATTAAAGATGATATTCACTTCACTTTTTTTTTTTTTTTCAGACCACCACATCAGGGAATAATGGACTAAAGAAATGCAAGGTGTAGCAAATCCACAGCTGTACTCAACTGTGTATTTTGACAGCACTGGACATCTGTTCCTTTCTCAGAGCAAAACAAAGTGAGAAAAAGATGAGTGACTGCAGTTCAGAAATCAGATAAAGACATCTGCCCACTATTTTACACTCCAAAAGAAACATTAGTAGTAGACTTATTAAAACTGAATTCTAAAGGTAAGAAAGAATAACACAGAGTGAAGGAAGTTACATCATATTACTGCAGTAAAATAAAATATTTTGCAACTTAAGCATATATTAGATGGTATTTTTATTTATGGAGACAATGCAATTTTGCTAGGGGACAACATTTCCTTATGGAAATCCATGGGAATTTATTATTATATGTACAACTAATTTAATTTTAACTCATACTGATTAATAGAGTCATAAAAGCTTTTCGATATGACAAGACTCAAAACAGGAAAGAAAATTACAATTCAATTTATTTGGGGGGTTTGCATGTGAAATTAAATGAAAGTGTGTGTTTCTTTGTACAATAATTAAATGAAAATATTTAGAATTCAAAGATCGACTCTTTAAGATATTTTTATATAAAATAAAAAATAAGCTTCACAAGATTTTCCCTAATTCATAATCAAGTGCTATTTACCTTATATTAATGACCCTACTAAAAATTCCTAATTTTAATAATCCAATACATATATTGGTAGTATGATTGAACTGAAAAAGAAAATCTTATTTGCTTTCAATTTCTGAATTCTCTTCAGAGAAAGCTATGTTTTGAAGAGTTTATTTCCACTTCCCTTAAGAATATATTCCTTTGAGAATGCTTGGAGCACTAGTTACTGTTGAATTTACATGTTTGAAATTTCCCTTAAAAATCCCTTTTTCCACTGAAATATTTATTTCTACCACATATTATTATTATTATGCATACCAGACAGTTCTTTCATATAAAGTTCTGGTTGGAGAATGTGAACGAAAATTTGGTTTTAGCCTGCAGGAGTTTAGCAAGTGATCTGAGAAGGGGAAAACGCAGTCCTTCTGGCACAAGAATATCATGATGTTTTGCACTAGGTGCAATATATCTAGCTAATAGTCAAAAGGTACATTCTGGACAAGGCATTTCTAAATGCACCTGTCCTATCGGAATGGATATACTTTTCCATTAAGGTTTGTCTTGCCTTCTTTCTAAGGTATTTAGGAGTGCTTTGTTTTGAATATTCTACATAAAAGGAAGATTGAACAATACATTTATAAGATACACTTGCTTGTATGACTTATTTTGGAGGCTGCCTCAGTTACTTTGTTAAAATGCATGATAAAATGAATATTTCAGACACAAAAATATGTTGCCATTACATAAAAATAAAAGACGAAGCTTACAGACACTCTACAGAGAGAGCTTCAAGCTTTTATTTCTTGTCTTCTGTTTTGTTCAAATTTTAAAATAACATGTAAATGCCTTGACCCATTGTTTTTCTCGCCAAACCTGGAAGAACACTTTTTTATTTCTCTAATATATTTCCTTAAATTAATCCTCATGGTTTTTATTTTGTAACTTGGGAGTGGATTTGTTAATGATGGTCTTTCCTTAAGACTGATACATTACTGTTTAAAATAATTGCAGCAATAATCTATGTAACACTGATTTTAATATGTGACTGTATTTTCTTTTAAGTCTATGAAGAAGAGAAAACAGAAAGATACTGCAGTGCAAAAATAACATTCTATTATCAGACCTGAAGTTACTTCTGATCTTAAACACATAATTCAAATTTATCTGTGTTTCTCTTTGGCCTGCAGTAGAAAGATTTTGAGAAAGATGGTTTCTTTATTTGAGGATTTTTTCAATGCTTCAGATATATTTTAATGTATTATATTATCCAATATATGGTTTGTGTTTTTTTTAAATTTAGATAAATTCTCAGTACAGCACTGAACACATGTCCTTTTATCCTTCCAGTATGAAAATATATCACAGCTCATTAAGCAGTATACATTGTATGATGAAAAGTTGGGAAAATAGTTTTCATTACTTGAAATCATGGTAATTAACTACCAATGGATATATGGAATTAGTCCATAATACCCAAATTGAAATTTTGAGGACATAGCTAAAAATGATTGTGAAAATTTCTTGGGTTTTTTTTTCCTTTTTTTTTTAATGACGAAATATGTATTTCACAATTTTTTAAAGGAAGTACAGCAAATATTAATTACGTAATTAAATTATGTAATTGAAATACAGATGTCTTACATTCATTATATTCTTATTTTCTCTGTTTGAAGCTTCTGTAAAATTATAAAGGTTGATAGCAGGACCAATATACAAGTTACTGCAATATTGAAACTAAAAACTACTGAAGGTAAACTGAATCACATTCTAAGAAATAACTGTGTTTTTCAGAATTAACAAGGAATAGGGCATATTCTTAGACATAATAATTCCACTTATTCCAAATTAGCATGTTTTAAAAAGTAATTAATACCATTCTTATTTCCTCCTAATATTTCTCGATATATGTCTGGTAGCATAGTAACTAATTTTTATTTTTAATTCTTTTTTAGGTATTTCTCTAAATTTAAGATACAACAATATTATAACTATAGTACATAGTTACCTGAACAGAAGCAAATGTCTTGCAGAGTTTCTTTCCCTAAAATTAATATTTCTTGCATAAAATCCTTTAAGATTATGAGATCTATGCAAATTTAAAGCTCTCCTAACAATGAATTTATTCTTTGGAAGACCTTTTATTGTGCAATGTACTTACTACAAATTTGATTCATCCTGTTTTAAGCTATCATTGGTAATAACATTTCCTTAATAAATTTAAAAAGTATTCTAAACACAAAAACATAATTAGATAGTAACACAAAAAGCATATCCCCAAAGTAGTCTTTCAACAGCTCATGTACAGAGTGTTTTATATTATCTCCCTGTTCATTAATTTTATTCTCAATAATCAAAATGTAGGTCATCATGAGATATTTGCCTGAGGGTAAATTAATTTCTTTTCTGTCTCTTGTGAAGAAGGCTTTGATTCAGTTTTTTTTAAACTCCTGAAATCTGAATTAAGCAACCATTTTCCACAGCAGCCTATGAACTGCATTTATGTTTAACAGGTCCCTAAGTCAAAGACTTGTCCTCCAGGTTGCTTGTTCCAAACATAAGCAGAGATCCTGCTAAAACTTAAATCAATTGCATATCCTCATGAGACCTAGAAAAATAACAATAATAGTAATAATAATAATAATAATAGTAACAATTTTTAAAAAATCTCATTTGGAAATCAAACTTTAGGTAGTAAATGTTTTAAAAGGAAATATTCTAGACTATATTCTTCCAATAGACAAAAAAGAATAATGTTAACTACAAAAACTTTTTTAAAATTACTTATTTGAAGACAGACATACAATTAAAATTAATTACAATATAAGGAAGATATTAAGCTATTTGAAAGTGTGTAAAGGAGGGCGATGAAGATGATGAAGGGCCTTGAGGGGAAGCCATATGAGGAGCAGCTGAGGTCACTTGGTCTGTTCAGGATGAAGGAGATTGAGGACAGACCTCATTGCAGTTACAACTTCATCAGGAAGAGGAGGGGTAGACACTGATCTGTTCTTCTGTGTGGTGACCAGTGATGGGACCCGAGGGAATGGCCTGAAGTTGTGTCAGGGAAGGTTTAGGCTGGATATTAGGAAAATGTTCTTCACCCAGAGGGTGGTCAGGCACTGGGACAGGCTCCCCAGGGAAGTATCACAGCACCAGCCTGACAGAGTTCAAGAAGCATTTGGACAATGCTCTGAGGCACATGGTGTGACTCTTGGGGATGGTGCTGTGCAGGGCCAGGGGTTGGACTCGATGGTCCTTGCAGATCCCTTCCAACTCAGCTTATTCTGTGATTCTGTGATTCTGTGCTTGTGTTCAATCTGGCCATCATAATACATTTCATAGTAATACAGACCACCACTTTTGTTTATATATGGGATAAATATTTGTATAAAAATACAGAAAAATTACACTTCTATTTTTTTGAAATCAGAATCAAAGAAACTATGCCCTAAGACAGTTTCTCTCCCACTTCTCACCTGCAAGCTTCATATTTGTTCACACAATAAAATAGGATTTTACCTCTTGTAATAAATACAGATTTTTCTGTAAAAGATGTCAAACTAGTTACGAGTAGGCCCTGGAAAATTTCTATTCATACAGTAATAGCCTATACTCAACTACATAGAATAATAGAATCATAAAATCCTAGAATAGTTTGGGTTGGAAGGGACCTTTAAAGGTTGTCTAGTCCTGTCATGGACAGGGACTAGATGGGGTTGCTCACAGCCTCTTCCAACCTGACCTTGAGTGTTTCCAGCAATGGGATATCTACCATCTCTCTGGGTAACCTCTTCTAGTGTTTCATACCTTTTAAGAAAAAATATTTCTTTATATCTAGCCCAAATCTACCATCTTTTAGTTTTTAGTTTAAAATCATTGCAAACATTTCTAAAGGTCCTGCTAAAAAATTTGTCTCTCTTAAAGCCCCCTTTAGGTACAGGAAGGCTGCTATATGGTCTCCCCAGAGCCTTCTCCAGGCTGAAAACCTGAACATTCAGCATGTTTTCACAGAAAGGGTGCTCCATGCCTTGGTTCATTTCTGTGGCCTTCCCATGGGCCCACTCCAACAGGTCCATGTTTCTTGCCAACACCAACATAAGCAGGTTCTGCAAAACCTACAACACCTCTTTGACCTCTGTCCATGATACTTGACCCTGCAAACATGAAGTCAATGAGAAACGTGGCTAAGAATTTCCAAGATCCCAGCTTTATTCATTACTATTTGGAAATCAAAAATGCTTCTTCCTGCATTAAGTAGTTTTAATCTTTAATATCAAGTGGTTAAGTAACCTTTTTGAGGAAAAGCTGAAAGAGAATAGGTTTAGATTAGATATGAGGAAGAAATTCTTTACTGGGAAGGTGGTGAGGCACAGGAACAGGTTGCCCAGAGAAGTTGTGTATGCCCCATCCCTGGAAGTGTTTAATGCCAGGCTGGATGTGGCTCTGAGAAACCTGGTCTGGTGGAAAGTGTTCATGGCAGGTGGGTTGGAACTGGATGATCTTTAAGGTTCTTTCCAACCCGACCCATTCTAAAATTTTATTATTCTGTGATTGATTTGAGGCTATAATGAAGACGGTAGATGAGAAAATAAACCTATTTATTTTGATTGCTTGCTGGCTACTACTTAAGCTAGTTCTGTTCCTAGATGTTCTAAACAACATTATTTTTTTAGGAATTAAGGACTAGCATATATATGAAAATGTGAAGATGTATGAAACCTTTAAAAAATGCTCTGCATTTTTGGAGCAGGATAAAAATTAAGAATCACAATGTGACTCTTTTTTTATGAGAAAAGCCTTTTTGCACTGTACATGATCATGTGAAAAAACTTTCAGAACAATACTTTTCTATAAGAATTACATCCTATAAAAGTGAGACCAATACATTCTTTTACATGATAAATTAAATTCTCTTTTTTGAAGGCAAAGGTTCAATGCCTGTCTTAGGCAAGGTAATGGGAAACACAAAAGAGGTACTAAGACATCTTTCCCCTGAAAGAAAAGTAATTTCTTCTAGAAAACTCTGATTGTCTTTTTAGATTTTTTTATTACTTGCTTTAAAGTGATCAAACTGGCAGGGTATCTTCATTTCAAAGCCTGTTCTACAGTTTTATAAAGAGCTAAGTTTCTTACCAACCAAGGTTAATTTTTTTTTCCTTTGTGTCAATTTCCTTTTCCTTTCCTCTGTTGCTGCTACTGTCACCTAAACAGTTCTTTAATTCTGCGCTCACAGCATCACTTTAGAATATCAACTGGGCAAAGGATCTTGGATTTATCTTCACACACAGGTAAGCCTGTTCAGTGTTGGTCTGGCATGGCTATTTGCCAAGATGGTAGGAAAGAGTCTGTATTGATTACACATCACAGAGGCTTTTCTTTTATCAGAAAAAGGACAAGAGTTCATCTTCATTAAACTTAGGCAAGGTTTTAATGCAAACAAAATATCAGCTTTCTCTTTCATTTGACCATGACAGGCAGAAAGCAACGGAATAAATATGTATTGCCCAGAGAAACCAGACTTACAAGAAATACAGTGTGTGGTAATTCCCAGTACCACTGCAATGGATATGCCTATTTTGACAGAACAATTAGCTGAGAGGAGCAGGGACTGCATGATTTTCTATGTCAAGGAAATAGATACATATAATATAATTTAAATAGTTTTAAAGACTTTTTTCAAAGAAGCACATACTATCTTTTTAATTATATTCTTTCCAGGAAAATTTTAGATTAAGTAGCGGTAGAAATAAACACAATTCAAAATGTATACAAGGGTGTGTTCAACAATATTTGACGCCATTATTTAAGAACATTTGGCAAGCTTTATGATGCCTACATGAAGCTTATTTTTATAACAGTTTTAAGGTCAGACTCAGTGCTCTTTAAAAGCAATCTTGTGCCCAGGCTACTTAACAGATTTAGTTGTCTGCCAGGCTCAAACAATTCATTGAATTGGACCTTCATTTTTAAGGCACCTGAGTAGAAGACTCCAAATAATGTATTTCTTGACATTGTGAGATTGCAATTAAAAGCATGGAGCAGTGTGAGACTGGATAGCCTGCTATCATCCTTCAAAATATTCCACTCCAAGGACACTTTAGGAGAAAATAGGAAAACAGCTTTCTCTTCCAAATAAATACACCAGAATAGAAAAAAAGTTTGGTAGCTATGGCAGAATTGATAATGACAGATTTTTCAAAAACAAGTGAGGACTCAAAAATTGCAGTATTTGACACACATTGTGGCTTCAAATCCTATTGAACTCAGTAAGCAACAGAAAAAAATACATGAATTGGTGAGGGAGTTCAGAGAAAGGACAATCTGAACTTCAAAACCCATGAGAAATGTCAGCTTGCAAATTCTTAAGGCCAGAAGCCCTTAACAGGACATAAACAACTGTATTTATTTCTTCTTTCTGAAAACATTACTGAACAATGTGTCTGTGACAGAGATCAGACTGCAGCTAATGTGGTAAACTCTAACACCTGCAAACACTGATATTTGTCTCAGATTATGATTTTAAACATTTGACATCTTTACAGAAATTTGAAGCATATATGAATTATTTGCAGACCTAATACCAGTTATTTTCAGCAACAGCAGATTTAGTCCCAAAAAAGCCATGCTTTAACTTGTCTAGTTAGTGGAATATGAATCCTCATTTTGTCACCAATATATGATGTGGTTTTTTGAGACCCTTGGCAATGGATCATACCAGTGTTTTAGACAGTCACAGGGACTCAAATTTAAACATTCAGGGATGCAAACATAAAAAAATAATGGTCTTTTTGTAAAAAAAAAAAAAATTCGTTTGTGCTTGGGACTTAAAATTAAATGGAATCTGAATACATTAATAACTTGTTACTGGCTTGCTATATTACATGTCAGCTGGTCATTTGAATCTGGTTACTCTAGAGAGTTAAAATGGAACAAAGTTACTTTTACACCGCACATTTTAAAATTACTCTTTTACTAGAGGGCCCACAATGTCTCCCAGTAGTATAACTGATATGGAAGATATACAACTTGGTATTCCCAAATCTTCATGAACAAGAAAGTTGCAACAAAAAATAACTGATAGATCAATTTCTTTGTGCAGAAGTTGGAGAGACTCAAAAAGCAGGTGAGTTCAAGGTAAAACACATAAACAGATGTGAATACATCACAGAGATAAGTATTGACAGGAGAAACTGATAGGGTGGAGATTGGCTACAAGGAAAGGAAAAAAGAAAATGAATAACAGAAAACTGTGGCAATGGTAAAAAGAAACGTTATGGTAATACATTATGATAGCATATTGGTCATACACACTTCCCTTTTCAGAAATAGTGTACACTGAGATTGAATAGTGGCAAATTACAAATACTAGTCAGAAAAGCTATTACAAGGCAAGAAGAGACGAGAAAGAAAATTTTTAAAAATATAACCACAGATATAATGACCTGACCATGACACATTCTTAAAATGTGTCTGTTTTCTACACCTTTAGTATAAAGACTTTCAGATGAAGGAGGGTTTTTTTTGTATAGTCTATCCCAAACTGAGCTAAATTATGCCTTTTTCCTGACCTAGGACGCTGAATTACAGAAGAGCAGAAATAAAACAGGATGGAATGGAATGGAATGGAATGGAATGGAATGGAATGGAATGGAATGGAAGAAACAATAATAGCCTGGTCCCACTGCCTGACCTACTCAGGGATGACCAGAAGTTAAAGCATATTATGAAGGGCATTATCCAAATTCCTCCTTTTGAGGCAGTAACAGGCATGGGACATTGATCACCTCTCTATGAAGCCTGTGCCAGTGTTTGACCACCCTCTTATAGTCCTTTGAGGGAGTCAACAGCACCTCCCAGTTTAGTATCATCAACAAATTTATTAACTCTGCACTCAACTAACACATACAGATAATTTATAAATCTGTTGAACAGAACTGGCTCTAGAATTGAGTCCTGAATAGCTACTATGGACATGAGAAAAATTGTAAATCAGTAGCATTGAAACATAGCAAGTATAAATCAAAAATATATTAAGCAAAAAAGGATTTTTAAAGGAAGTATAGTCTGTTATGCTACCAGGAAAGTATAAGGAGATTAAAAAAAAAAAAAGAACTCAAGAGAACAGACTTCAGCAGAAAGAGACAGAAAACCTACTCTTTGTGGCAGCTTGTTTCAGCTTCCACTCACTCCACTGACCCTCACCATAGGAGGGAAGAACGTAAAGGAGTTCATGGACAAAGAGGAATATGCCATATGTAGTACAAGAGGAGCTTAGAAAAGCATTTGATATGGGGCCTGAGGAAATCTGGCTTCAAAGAATAACTTGAAGTAATCTGGATGTGAACCAGTCTTCTATGAACTGAAAATTGCCTGAAGGGCAAGGCAGAAAAGTAAAAGAAAAATATAAGTGTCTGTGCTGCCTGGTCTATGAAAGCAGTTCGTTATCTGAAGTCTCTTACTCTATTAAACTAGGGTTGACAACTACAGAAAGAGAAATAACACCAATACAAGGAGAAGCAGAGGTCAAAAATGTCTAACATTGAAGACCATACAGAAATGTATTCTGAAGTGTATCTACTCTAAGAGCAGTGATCAAGAGTGATCCTTAACATAAGTTAATGGACAAGTGTTTACAGCAGTGTCAAAAACATTAATTCAACATCATGTCATAGACAAGTGATGTTTTCTTATATTTTTCTACATGTAAATGACCAAGGCGAAGAAATTGGTTACCACATTTCTCATCCAAACTAAACATGTATTAAACACATTTGCTGAAGAAAGATGGACAGGATATGAAAAAAATACAGGCAAAGCTATTAAGCTCATCTCTATTCAAGAGTAAAGTACTGGGGAACATGGGTAATAAAAAGCAAACAGCAGAGGAAATGGCAGAGAGCCACCATTTCATATGGTACTTTCTGTTTGATTTAAGTACACAAAGTTTGACCAAAAACCTGTGTTGAAAGAAGATTACAAAGAGAAATGTATGATCTGCCACCCCAGTAACAGTGTATCAGAGTAAAGTATGCTCAGTCTGTCCTGTGGGATATAGTCCTTAATCAATGGAATACTTGCAGAATTTTGCAATAAACTGTGAGGACTCAGTGTCAGTCCTGGTATCCGCTTAATGAAGCTACTTTATTACCTTACATTTGGGCCTAACCGAATCACAAAATTCTCCCAGATTGAAGTTGCGATTTTACACTGATTTAACTAAACCAATGTAAAACTGACAACATTATGTTTTAATGTTTTGTGTAGGATTTACTTCTTTAAAAAGTTTACAGGCTCAAGTGAAACAAATGCAGACAATTTAAGCACATTTAAACTGTAAGAAAACCCATTTGTTTCTTGCATTGCTTCTGCTACCTAAGCTAGTTTTCTTTTTCAGCTGGACAATTTCTATGTGAATTTTACAGTTGTTTTCAAGCCAACAGAACTGTGCCTGTATTGTAAGAAATAATTTTAGTAATTAAAGCTCTTCTCCACTAAAATCAATGTTTGTCAAATACTACTGAAAAAATACTTTTTAATGATGATCACATCAGCTGAAACCAGTCTCATTCTAGTCAATACACTGAACACATAACCAAGACCAGCATTCGATACACTTTGATATGAAATTTATATTAGAAACTTGTTCGTAGTTTGGAAGAAAGTGATTTGTTTCTGTATGTGAATCTAAATGCATTTCTCCTCTAATATTCGGTTTTTGTTCATTTGGGCAAAATTCTTTACTGTAACTCTGGTTAGCTGTTTTCCAAGTGCACCCCACATTGAAATGAAATGTGCAGTTTCATGATGTATCTATGATGATATTATGATCTTTTTCCAGAGAGTTAAATTAGTGGAAAACTTCCTCTCCTGAGAAGTAGGCTCAGATGAATGGCAATCCACACAAGATGGTATGGAAACTCAAACCAGTGCAGCAAACCATACAGACAACATCGACTACAGAAATTTGAGGACATTTAGACAGTGTTGTAATATTTTCTTGCCTTTTTACCTGTTAATAATTCAATTTGGTTAAGTTCCGAGCTCAGAATTTTTCAATGTTTTGCTAAAATCATACCAGATGATTCTTTGTATGTGACTCAAGTCCTAGAGTTTTGGGTAGGTACTGTTGTTTAGATCCTCATTTACTTGTCTTAAGCTCATACTCCACAGTGGCCAAAAATGCATTTGGTGAATTTGTATGAATTAATATCTGACTGTGTGTTCTTACACTTAAACATTCTTGCTCTGAAACATGTGCATCGTCTTTTTAATATACTGTTGTGGATTAACTCTGCTGAGGATAGGCAGCATAGAGTCACTCACTCCCCTCCTCCAGCAGAATGGAGGAAACATAAAGGAGAATAAAACCTAGAAAATTTGGGACTCAGAATAAAACAGAAAATCAAACAAAAAACACTTTAATAGGTGAATGGTAAGTGGAAGAAGGAGGATTAAAAACTAAACAAGTGATACAAAAGCAATCACTCACAATCTCATTTGGCCAGACCAATGTCCATATTCCAAATAAAAAGTAGGTAAGCAAGCTTTTTTTCCTTTCAATGCTGGTCATGTTACTATATATTATGAAATATCTCTTTGGTTATTTTGGGTAATCTGCCCAGTAGTGTCCCCTCCCCGCACACCCTCTCCCCTCCCAGTCTATTCACTGTAGGGGCAGAGTGAGGTACCAAGGAGGCCTTGATGCTGTGTAAATTCTGCTGTGATCAAAAATCTAAAATACAGCACAACACAAGCTGCTATGAAGGCAATTAACTCTATCCTAACCAGGTCCAGTACAAATACCTAAATGAACCCTACATTTTAAAATAGGCAAGGTTGGTTCATTTGCTCAAGGAAATAAAAGATGTGACATCATAATATAAAAATAAAATATACTTCCTGTAGAATAATATGTAAATTCTCTTTATAGATTATTTACATAAAGTTACCTTTCCTCTTTTTTGTAGTAAAGGTCTTTTTTGAAGGGTATGATCAGGTAATATTACCAGCTGACTTTAACACAGTCAAAGCAAGCGTTTTTTAATCTATAACCTATATTTAGGAATAGACAGTCATTTCACTGCTCAAGTTTCTTCAAGCAACACCTTCTGGTGCTTCCCCTTGGTATAGTAATATACCTTCTGCATGTTTTCTTAAGAAGGCATTTCAAAGTAGCGCTCCTGTGATTAAACTGGAAATGGATCTTCAGGACGTATCGTTTTCAAACATAGCAAGTTAAACAACAATTAAAATGCAGTCTTCCCTTACACATCAGATTTATAACTGATATTCTACAATCTTTCTTTTGACTTCATAAGCAGGTTTCACTTTTACACCTAGGTTTAGAAAACCAGTGCAAATAACTGCCTGTAATATTTGACTGCATGAGCTTGCCACTCCCAGACATAAAACTGCAGTGCACACTGAGTGCACTAATGACTAAGCAGCTTTATAATAATCTTTGCTTTTAACAGCCTGCCTTCACCAGGTTTTATTTTAATTGCTTCATTAAAATATTTCAAAGTCCATCTGAGAATCTCATCTGTTCACCCTTAAAACTTCTTTCAGAGAAAACTGATTCACTTCCCTTCTGATTTCCTGTCACGAGAGTGAATTATGTAAATGTGATGAAAAAATAATTGATTGCAGAGCTGCAAACTAGTGGGAATTTGTGGAGAACACAGGCTGGGATATCTGAGGGACATGAAATAATAGTGACTGCAGGGATAAACAGAGACAGGGAATAAAGACAGGGTTCAATTTCCATTAGGGGGTTAATCTTCAGCAGGTACTTTGCATTTATACAACCTCTATGTTTGGGAAGGAGAGACAAGATTTAGGGAACTTTAATCAGGAATACAAAAAGAAATAATTTTCTGCTTGATTGAAAAAAAAATGCAATATTTAATTATCCAAATGTATTTACACTTTTGAAAACAAACTTCCAATCATTAACTGCAGTAAATACTGAAGCTATTTAAAGTATATTCAAATACAGCTGATTTAGCTGATTTAATAAGAAAAAAATAAACAGTAGTCCTCATGCTGTGGCAAGGTCTGTTTCTGAAAGGAAGGGCTGCATTTTTAAAAAGCACTCAGAATCAACTACTACTGTTTATATAAGAGAATAGTAATTGATAGTCAGTGATGAGTTTGAGTAGCTGGTACCCAGGCAACTCAAAATGAATATTCTGCAATTCCAAACACTTAGTTGAAGCTTGATTTTGATCAAAAAAAAGCAGTTTGGATGGCAGAACTGTATATATGCTAGCAAAGAATTTTAGTCAGAAGAAAAATTTCATTCTTGTTTGCAAATCAAATGATGTAATATAAATTTGGTATGCCAGATGTATGTTGAAATATGTGGGATTATTTGAGAGATTGCAAAAAACATATCTGGTTAGGAAAATAATAATTATTTTTCTGGTTTCTTTCTGCCCTATAGAAGTGAAGCTTAAAGTATTAAACCACCATGCCTTATTGTTTAATTCATTTAGATTTATCTAATGTGCACATAAATTTTATGTAGACAATATGTTTATATAATTTTTTTTTCCTCATCCTATCTATGTTTTTTTAGTTTTATCCCACTGACTGCGCAATAACTGAAAATGTCAGTGTTACTCACTAAAGGATTTTTTGTTTTAATTGGAGAGAAACTTTTGCAAAAATTTTGAGATTTACGGTATTCTCGGAGAATGGTTTGGCACGTATTTTATTTAATCTGGTTATTAGAGAAGTTCCAGACAGAAGTTCCCCACTGAGAAAGTTCTGCCTAAAGGAATTTGCTACAGAAGCAGCTTTAACTGATCCACATACTAGGACTAGTTTGTTGGGGTTTTTTAATAAATGTAAAACTGAGACCTTCTATTCATTACTGATTGTGGTGTAGCCTCTGGATCTGCTTTAAGGGATTATTCATAAATTGGTTTGCTATCTAGTCACTTAACTCGTGTATATAGTTTCAAATGAACACTGTCATTTGTAGTTCTGTCCTGTCTTTTAACTGAGCTTTTGCTCAGTTTTCTGTTCTGAGACAAATAGGACAAGCATTTTTTCCCAAAACTAAACTAATTCAGATTGTGCCATTGTGAATTAGTAAGTTTCTTTACACTAAATGCAGATCTATTTAAGGAAAAAAAAACAACCAACCAACCAACCAAAACAAAAAAAAACCCAAAAGTACCCCAACCAAGAAACCAAGTCTTTCATTGTAAGGTTGCAAACCTGGCTTTGTGTTTCATCGATTTATTCTTTAAATATCTGTAGGCATAATAACTATTACCAAGGCAACTGAGATATCAATTTATGTTATTTCTTGCTTGTTTTTTTCCCAACCCTACAGGATTTCGATGACATGTGACCACAGACAGGATGTTTATGAAACAAAACTGGGTTTCTCTCTTCTTATGCTTGAAGTCGCATCTGATCTTTTACGGACAGGGAGACAACTCTTAGGGAGACTGACCTATTGCATGCATGGAACAGGAAAATTGTTTCCACCTGACCATTTTTGCAGTGACTACATGTGACGAACATGGTGTCCTGCATTTGCCCATCCCTGGACGAGCACTAAGCATAAAGACCCCTTGCTTTCTGAGTTGAAGTGGTGACAGGAATGGGAATAGCTCCAAAGAACTTTATGAACCTGATCTGGGTAGACATAAAAGACCAGAATTTCAGATTCTTCAAAGGCTACATGATGAAAATTTGTGTCTTGGTCATAAAAATAATATGGTTTTGGAATTTACATCACTAAATGTGGCATGTAAGTCATGTAAGTGCCACCCAATTTTCATTTCCTGTGGCTTAGAATGGAAAAGATATCTATGCTATTCAGTTTATGTTACACTGCTCAATTTTCATGGTAAGTGGGAGATATACAACTGAATTAAAGCAAATGGACACAAGTTTATAATTTACATCTTTGGGAATATTTTAACTGTAACTCTCACATTATTAGTGATTTTGCTCTAGAATACACATTTCTCTGTATTTTTCTCTCCAAAGCATCAGATATTTGTTAATAAACATTCTTCCCTATCTAAAATTAGGAGCTCTAATTATAACATCTACATCTTTGATGAGAAAAGTCTTTTAAACTGAGTGCTAATTACAATTAATTTATTCATTGATGCTGCTATCATTATATTCAATGCACCTGTTGAAATGGCAATAAACATTCAAATATAGCTTTTTACTAGTTTGCTTTATTTAACAGAATAAAAAATATTTTTCTAATCAATAATCATGTTTCTTATTTATAACATTCCTAATGAGAATAATATGATTTTTTTTTTTGGTACTGAGATAGTCACAAAACCACCAAGAGATATAAATTTGCAAGTGCAGAAAAACAAATTAAATACACATCAGTTGTAGATAGGCTTCCACCACTTTTAGTTTATGATCAGTATGGAAATAGCAAAAGGTTTCAAAACCCCAAACACTGATTTTAAATGGATTTTATATGGATGAGATATGGATTTTCCTTGTTCTTTCATGCAGTAACATTTCGCTACATGTATAATCTTACTGCCTAGGTAAAAATACCCAATAGCTCAGATACTCACCTGTTCCAACATGTGCAACAAGCCTGGAACTGGTTGTGAGAAGCAATTTATTTTAAAAATTACTCCTTGTTATTCTTTAGGGCCACAGCACAATTACATACATAGAATCCACAAAGAGCTGAAAGGGAAATGCGATCTGCTAAATACATACACACTTTCTCCTAAGCACCTTCACAAAAGCTAACCTGGGGTTCATGTGGGTTTTGGGGATGACCAAGGCTTCATTCAATCATAATTTTGCTAACCAATTAGGCAGGATTTTGCAATCCCAAGATGTTCTAAAAATCTCTGATATGCAAAGGTGCAGACTTTTTCCAAGTTCTTTAAGTAGTTCTGATTTTGGGGACAGGAGGAAGTCCTTAGAGGGTTTTTGCTTATCTCTACCGTTCACCGCTAGGAGAGATGACAAAAACACATGAGAAAATGACTGACTACACTTCTCCCTCTCAATAGCACGCCAAACAAAAACCAAAGAAGTCTTAGCTGGAAACTTAGATGCCTTTTGTCTCCATGCCTGAGAGGTGGGCAGGAGTAGGGCCATCTGCAGGGTTACAAACACCTTCTCCTAAAGTGATAAGGAATGGTCAAGTGTCTCAGTACAGAGAAGTGAAGCTGTTGCACTGTCTGGTCCTCAAACAAAAACAAAAAAGAAGTAAAGTATTGGTGGTTGGTTGGTTGATTCGTAGTTTTTGTTTTTTTCATTTGAATAAAAACCCAGCTCTTGATTTGCTGTAATTTTTACCTTCACACCATTAATTATTTTCAAATTTTAAGATGACTTCTTAGAACTCACAGAAGCAACGGAAGCATCTGAAAACATTCTGTGAAGTTTTGCAGTTTAAAAACATGTTCATTGTATGAATAGAAGAGAATTATATAATGACAAAAATTAAAAAGCCTTTCAAACCAGCAACTTCACTCTGGTAACCTGAACTACTTAGCAGATAATAAAGACACCTTTTACCGTCATTATCTGAATGATTCATTGAAAATTGAATGATTCAGTAGCTAAACATCCTGAATGATTCACGAAGTTAAAAATGGTCAACATTCGTAACAAATCTACATTATGCAGGACGCTTATTGGAGTTTATAAATTGACCTTGTAAAAGCTAATGGTCTCTTACATCTCTCACCCTTCTTGATATCTATCTCAAAATTCAGTTACTAAAAATGTTAGAAACTCTGAAGCAAAGACACAGCCCTCCTGAACATGGCTAGACATGCTTTGAAGTGCATCATAATTAAATTAACAGTCAATATTTAAAATTAATTTTGCCTGGAGAGATCTTAAATATATTAAATATTCAAATGCAACCAGCACAGAGGTCTGGGATGGAATCTGTGGTCCTGCCATACTGGGTTGTTGACCACTGCTAGTCGTACCAGGGTAGCACATGGAGACTCCAGCCGTCAAAATCTGAAACTTGGCAATCTCTGAATTCAGGATCAAAGCAAGAAAGCAGAATTTTGTATTATTTTGTCAGGTCTACTCTTTAAGCATCTGCCAACAGTCACAACTTTAAAGCAATGTGGATAGATACCAAATAAATTACACAGAATTAATAATTTGTCTAATAAAAACAATTTTAAGAGTTTGTTGCTTCTTTATGTGATACAGAAGATAAAATTATAATGATAAAAGATAAAATGCATACTGACCTAAGTTAGCAGAAGCCATGATAGGGAAGAAACAGTCTGAGTGTGTCATACACACTACTATTGTCGCAATTACCCCAATGCACAGAATTAAGTTTTGGCCATGAACTTCTCTGACCAAGCTGGGAGAAATTACAATTTTTCTTTTTTGAAACCGAAATGCTTATGTTTTTTAAATGATAGGAAACTTTGAAAATTATTCATTAGTACAATTTGAAATCACCTACACACATACAACTCCAAAAGAGAAATTGATTTGAAAAGCTTTCTATTTTTCACCTTTCATTTTACCTTACCTGTCTGATTCTAAGTAACAGAGTTCTTCACAAGCACCTTGAAAGTAAATTGCCACATTTTCTGCTCCTTGAAATTTGGCCCCAAATGTACAACAGCAATGATGTTACCAGAATACAAGTTTTCTGAATTTATAATTGTAGCCGTATCTTGAGTCTTTGTAGAAGGTCATCATGAAAATTAACATAATGAATACCAAACAAACTACAGCAGCTCTTTGACGTATTTTAAGACAATCACCATTAACATAAGTCGAGACCAATTCATGTCAGTTATTCACAATGTATCCCTGGCCAGCAGATTCTCCTGCAAATAATACGTGTCTGCACGCAGGAAACAAAAAAAAATGAATCTATTCATTTGCTAAAATACACAGCATGTGAATGAAGAAACTTAAATATTCAAAAAAGGCTACATAAGTTTCTGATATATCTGCATTGTTTTATCTTCAGACAAAAAAGTACTAACATATGAAATCCACTGGAATTATCAAAGTTTTAAAAAAATACATCTTTCTTGTAATGATTATAGAGTTTTATAAGAATCAAGCTCCTGAAATATATTGAAAATATGAAAAGTAAATTCCCCTTTTCTTAGCACATCTCATTTCTATATCATTGCCACTCACATGAGTATTGCCAGTTTCCTACTGTATAAAGCCAGGACAGTGAAAAAGATCATTTGAGAGGAGCTTCAAATAAGTATATAAATTTAATCTCCAGAATAAAATTTTTAGAAAGACTAGTAGAATGCTCTCGATTTCATACAGAATAAAACACCCAAGAGTAACAATATATTTTATTGAAATTTTCCAGTTCAGATGCTGAAAATTCTTGTAACAGTAACAAAGTTTCTGGTGTGAAGGATGCCAGAAAAAAGATGAAAAGATACTGAAAGACACAATAGAAAATTATTGTAGCAGTAACAAACACAGAAGTTATTCCTGTATTATTTACCAGCACACATCTGTATAAAAGCCCTTGAATTTCAAGAACAGGGACTGAAGAACAGCAGGGAGGCAATTCTCCATCCTGCTCCTCTGGAGAAGGCTTCTTGGTCTTTAGTTTTTCATTTAAAGGAAGTAAATTAGAAATTTGCCCAATTTCCAGACAGCATTAAAATAGCTGGTCACAAGGATATCACCAGTTGTGGAAATGTTCATAGGCAGCAATCTTTCCTCCTATAGTCAAGGAGTAACAAATTAACTTTTGAAGTGATTTTGAAGACCCCTAAAGAAGCAAGAAAAGAGAAAAAAAAATCTTGTAAAACTGGGCTGAAATAAGTTTCACTTAGTGCTCTTAAATCGTGTGAACCTGAAACACCAAGCCTCAGCACATGCACATAAATATGCATGCACTGGGCAGCAAGATTTTCATAAACCTATACAAAAGCATGTATGCATGCACACAGATACACACACAAGAACCTTTTTCATCTTTAATTTATGAATAAAAATTGCTGATTTTACTCTGCTAAGCTATTTTAGTAGTACTGTGTTTTGAAGAACAAGTTTTTTACATAGGTGGTTAAACAAATAAACCCTTTTCAAATATGAAATGGAAATGGAAATCCATTTTACTTTAACAGTAAAAATAATCAAAATGTTTCTTCTCCCAGTATTTTTTCCAAGGCATGGCAAGTGTAATTCCAATAATTTTGTTTCATAGATGTGGGATTCTAGTATTTTATTTATTTATTTAATTTGACTTTTTTTCTAGACATTAAAATTTGTATATGCAATGTTCTCCTGTTGCCTAAAACTTTTGTTAAAAATTCATTGACTGATACTTTGTCACAGATTTTAAACATGCATCTGTATTCTGATGTCCGTTAAAGCTGATAAGGGCAAAATGTTTCTGCCAGAACTGACAGAGGTTTTAGAATACTAAAAAACCAAAAAAATCTTGTATTTTTCAGTGTCTCTTGTTCATCTGAAAAAACAGATGAAAGAAAGAGAGACAATAAGTGGCCAGCCTGTTAAGGCTAGAACAAATCAATTACTGTCTCTCACTGCATAGAATCACTGTAGAACAAAGTTCAAACAAAGATACGTTGTAAAATGTAGGGCCAGGAAGAACCTTTCAGAACAATTTTGAATGCAAGGCCTCTTTCCTCTACCAACAGACAAAAAACACACTTTCAGGAACAAATTAAGAGAGTAGGAAGCCAAAAAGAATGATCAGAAACATTACATACTCATTGCGAGATAATGCAAAGTAACATATAAAAATCCAGTAGAAAATCTGCAATAAAAAAATTCAAAAGGACTTTGAAATGAAATATTTTATTTTGAAATAAATCTGAATTAAAATTTTCCTGTTATTTGCATTACTCTGCAGAAAAAAACCAATTTTCATATACCATAACACTGTCCAATTTTATCACTTTATACTATGAATTCCACCAAATCTCGGAACAGCATCATACCACTAACATGACATTATGTTTTGTGAATGTACACCTGTGTATCAGACAAAGACCCGACTCTTTGCCCAGGGTTATAGTAATTTTTGAACTTTTAACACTCATTCAAATACATAACTATGCTTTTTTCATACCTTAGAAGAGCAATCACTGGTTGTTTAAAGAAACTAATTCCATATTAAATTGTCTTGAAAAGTAATTTTTCAGTCTGTTACTCTACAGTCCTTTTTTCTGTTAAGGTTTTTATGAGTGAGTTTGGTTTTTTCTCATGCTACCAGTTCTATTGTTTGAAACACTAGAGTTTTTATTGCAAGCTTTTATTGCCGTTAGGCTGTTTAAGTTAGATAATTATGAGAGATATTTAAATTTCATTTTCAGAGTTCCAGTACTAGTGTACACTTAGACTTTAAGAAAAAAAAAGAAAAAGGGACTAAAATACTTGGTTAGTGGTACATTTTTATCCAATTGATTGATTACCATTTGCTCTTTTGTTTTTTTTTAACAGTAGCTTAAAGCTATTTATTTTTCTTGGCTTAGGAAGGATGAGCTCACCTGGTGAATTCTGACCTCTTGTGTTGGTTCTGTGATACTCCGAATTTTAAGTTTTTCTGGTTTAAGTCTGGTTAAAATCTCACTAAAGCAAATGAAGACATGGGGCAAGAATTTCATACCTTGATGACCCAAATTTTGGTAACCTTCTCGAAATCATGATCCTTCACAGAACTCTGCAGTTGCTCTTAAACTACTTTGTGCAGGCAGGACATTCAAAAATTATCAAGCATACCCAGTATTTACAGGAGCATGTAACCACTGTAGCCTCCAACATGTATCAGCACTGACTGCATTTTATAAGCACATATTAAATAATCTATAAAATTCCCCTTACTTTTATCAATAGTTTTTCATGCCTTTTCATTTTTAACTCTGCTTTCCATCAGCTGCAGTCTCAGTTTCCAGCTTATTGTCATAGGCTGCTAGACTGGAACAAAGCTCTGTGTGATGCATAACAAAAGAGGAAATCACATAAGGAAATTTGGCTAAATCAAATGTGATGGGTCTTTATCCTCCAAGCAGTTCAAGTTCTGGAACATCAACCATGTTACTCAGTGAGACAGAATAAAAGAACTGAGATAATGCTCATACTTTTTCTTCTGTTAGGTAGGAGAATGAAGGGTCACTGGCAAAGGGGCAAGTGAAGGCATCCTTTCAAAAAAACAGCTTGGTGTCAACACTAGATATGACCTATTGTTCAGAAAAGCAGAAACACCCATAAAAAAACATTCCTGTTTCCAAAATAAACCTTTCCAATTACTGCAAGAAGATGCCATCTTCTCTTGTTTGAGCAAAGTTAAAATGGTAATGCCTGTTATTTTATTTTGCTCTAGCCAAAACTCTGCATTTGACTGCAGACATGGGTAAGAAAATAAAAATGTAAGAGAAGAGTGATAAAATAAATAAGGAATAAGCTGTGTTTGGGAAGCTTGTTTTCTATACTACAGAGAGCCTTCCCACTCAGTTACAAAATGAACCACACCGAAATATTGTGCATCAGATCAAGCCAGTACAGTATGTCTTAAAATTATACAGACTATAAAACTATTAAGAAATCCAAAAGGGGTTGAAGAGATATTGTTCAAATATCACTTTATATAACCAATGACTATCAGGTCAGAAGACAGCTGTGTAGTCCAAAAGCAGAGTAACAGCCAGACTGGTGGTATTTTAGGTGTGTGATAACAGTGCTAGATACTCAGCAGGCAGAGCAGGGAAGGTTTGCACACTGCTTGGAGCATCAATAGTATGGACTAACAAAATAATTTTATCACCTTTAGCACACACTAAGTTATTTTATGCATGTGCATAGTATTGAAGAAGCAGGAAGCTTCCTGAAGAGAGGAAAGATCAACTAATCAATAAGTATGTCTCAGACGGACTGCAGAATGGCTCTGACAGACTGATTCAAAACATTGCTATCCAGACACTGTTACCCAGGACAGTAGCCTGAAAATGAACCTTTGAAGATAGGATAAAAAGGCTGTGGAAATGCGAGCAGAAAGGATTATCCAGGAGGGGGGAAAAAAGGGATCTGTTTGTCATGCTGATTAAACTCACAGTAATACATATGATTCCAAATCCATTAAAAAGGCAATGAAGCAAGAACACGTGAATAAATAATATAATATGCACAATTGGCATCAAAGTTCATTGTTACTCCACTATCAATGAAATGCACCATGAAGCTACCTCTTCATGCTGCACCGCAGGTATTGTTTTGGAACCACTATCAAGGGCAGCAGATTCAAGGATCATTACTTTAATGCATCACAAATTGTGTTACAACTTGCAAGTGAAAATAGTTCCTCTTTGCTTCCACTGTATTCCACAATAGACTGAGGAAGGCAGAACCAGAGAATGTCTAGTGAGTATTAAGTGTGTTCCAACAATACATTTCCAACAAACTGTAGACTACCTACATGTCTCACTGCCACTTGCTCCATAGTTATCATGTTATTCCAGTGAACCTTAGTTTCTAACCATGTCCTCATCAACATTTATGATCAAGAAAAGATGAGGAAAGATTTAGAAGTCCCATTTCTTTCACTGCTATGGATGATAACATCAAGATAATTCTTCATATGGTAGTTGAAACTACAAAAGAAATGTAATCTGTGCTTTTATATTTAATACTAAAGCTTTCAATTATAGACAGAGAGAACTTCTTAGGGACCATTCATACTCATAAAACTCATAATATTTTGTGTGAGACATACGACAATAAAAGCAATAGAAAACACTATAAATATTTAAACCCCTGCCTTTTCTTATAGTTTCTGTTCCCCATACATATTATACAGTCTCATATACACTGTGTTAAAATACATACGCCACTTTTTAAATAAACCCTGTGCGTTGTACTTCACTTACATCAAGCATTCATCAGGTAACACCACAATTTCAATGAAAATTAGTCTTACTGTACACATTCACCCATATTCTACAGACATTGCTTCATTTTAAGATGCAGAAGGATAGAAGAAAGCTCTAAGTTAAAAAAACCACTTACATTGAAATTGTCCATCAATTTAATACATTTAATTTTCTGGTATTTTTTTAATCACAGAAATAAATCAGTACATAAGTTAGAACAAAAAAAAAAACTCAAAAACAAAACCAGAAATAAGACCCCACTGAAAACCTGAAACTAACTTCAAACAAAACTCCTTTTAGACTCACTCTAATAATAAGGCTTTTATTCTGGTCAATTCTCTACTGTAAATCCTAGCTGGAAATATTTATACCTTTATTAACCTCAAATAAACTTTAAAAAACAGGTCCTGTTAAAGAAAAAAAAGTCAAGATATAGTTAGTCTGGGAAAGGGATATAGTGCAGAGTTATTTAGTAACAAATACTAATGTCAGTGAATCCAGATCAGCACAGCTGTATCAGAGTGGTGCTGTACCCGCTCATGAATGTTACTGGTACGGAAACAGACTGTATCTGCACCGACTTCCGCTTCTGGGCCAGTAGGTCTTGACAGTGTTGTACCTCAAGTGCCCTTTTGAGTAATATGAATATTTTCCAGGCAATTCCCAACCAGAAACTTGAGAGAATTTTTTTTTTTTTATAAAGCAGCTTTACAAGAACTTTAATGGGTTTCAGACTTCTACCTATTTATTACGCACAGTGGAGGATAGCATTCTCAGAAAAAAGAATACCAGAGGCAGCAGCAATGTAGTCATACTCTAATGCTTGAAACTGGTACTTGATAAACCACTTTTTAACAAGACTATAGCAAATATATCCATACAAGGGCCCAGATTAACCCATTAAAGACAGAAAAAATACTTTAATATGTGGATTAGAAGTACTGTACAAGGAATAAATACTAACGTTGGAAGTACACAGCACTTTCAGCTGAAACCATTGAAAATTTAACTCACCAAACATAACGAACAAACTTTTTCAGCAAATTTTCTGAGACAGCTGTTCAAAGGAATGGTTATTGTTTCCTTTCCAAAAGAAGGAAGACTTATTATAACATAGAAAATATTCTAGTGAAAACACACTCAAAAAAACCACACTTGTTTACAGTTCTCAACAGAATCTCATCTTAGCTGAAAAAAATCCTTGCACCATCAAGAGCTCTCAATATTATATTTGAAGCAGTCTAAAGAGAGAACTATTACAAAAGATAAAGTATCTCTATGGTTGTAAGAAAATCAGAGAGCCTTGGTACACAGGAGCAAGGAAGTAAAATATAAAATGGAGGTGAAATAATATTCAATTGTGTGCACAATATAAAAATAAATTCTAGAACTGATTTATTGTATTATTTTATAAGATTAATAAAAGTGTATCTCAATAGTATCTGATGAACACTTGACTTTAATTTTGATTCTACTAAGGAATTCCGTTAATTTTATGCCTATTTTTTTCTCTACATACATCTATGTCACTCACTTTCTCATTGTAAGCTGTAACAAGCCTGGTCAAGTTTAACCATAATCCAGACCACTGTAGATTGTCCATGTGCAGAAGTATTTGAACCTGGTTCTTTCACACCTGAGCAAACCAATAATAATCAAATGATGGGACGTGCTCATACCCAGTCCTGGTGACAATTCAAACTGATCTGTGTAATGATGGCAAACTGGTCCTTTGTCCTTTTATAGTAAACCTCTGATGTAACAGAAAATCTTTAATTTATTGAAAAATAATTAAATTCTCTGAGATGGCAGAGTAAATTGTCCTCAAATATTAATTAAAAAGACACCAACAAGAAAAAATACTTATATGTTGGGTTTTTTTAAACGTGTCTGTGGGAGATTATATTTGTTTGTTACGGTAGCCTTACCTACACACACAGACAAAGACACACACACATATACACCCCACATTGTGATGGGGACTGAAATAGGAAAAAGCACAATTGAGAACCTTCATGTGTGAAGGTAAAGCCAGGAAGATTACTTACCAATTACTCTTAGAGGCAAAAATAGCTCAACTTGGGGAAAAAATATTTTATTGTCTTTTAAAACAGATCTGCACAGCAGAAAGCAAAAAAACACCACGTTTCCTCTCTTCCAGCTCACCATCATTCTGTCATTCCAAGCACTACTACCTCCCCACCTTTATGGCACTGTATCATTTGCACTTTTCCTCTGCTGCAGTGAGGGCTCTCCACAGTCTGCAATTCTTTAAGGCATATCTCACTGCAGCAGCAGGGGTATTCCATAGGATGCAGTCTGGGGATTCACTCCACCATGAAACACTTCTTTCTTCTGCTCTGGCCCTAGTGTTCTATCTGTTCTTTATCACATTTTTTGTTCCCTCCTCTTCCCACCATAGTGTTTTCTGTCCTTTTTAAAGCACATTTTCATAGAGGCCTCACTAGCTTTGCTGATGGTCTCAGCTTTGGCTTCAGGGAACCACCTGTGTCCAACACATGCCAGTCCAGTCCAGTCCCTGGCCTTTTCCCACAGAGGCCACCCCTGCAGCTGCTCCCCACTTGGGCTACTAACATGCACACCCAAAACAGATACAATCACTCACTTTTTCTATAATTTTGCAAATTATTGTCCTCCTGGAAGTACAAATCTCATAGAAAATGTCTGCAATTTTAGCAGCTAACATAAGCTCTTCAGCAAGTCAGAATCAGGAAACCAGAGTTTTTGAAGCCTGAGGAAGATAAAGTCACAAATAATATTTCAACAGAAGCTGAGGAGAAAAATTAATTTTAAATTTGGATTTCTGCAGATGAAATAAAACTGTTTTCATGCATGTACATTCAAGATTCTGTCACTGATATTCTTAAACACTAAATTTACAAATTTTTAAAAATAATTTACTTAAGAAAAGCTACAAGTTGTTAAAAGTAGGTTGAACATCTATCTGTTCAATGGTTGAATCTGGTGTTACACTAAATGAGCTACCCGGTACTTAACCCTGCAAGGAATAACTATGGGTATTTATACAGTAAAAAAACTCCCACAAACAAACACAAAAGTGGTGAAAGACTTTTCTTAACTGATATACTCTTCAAATCAAAAGTAAAAGTGCTTATATAGAAAGATCTCCGTAGTTTTTCCTCTAGTTTTTCCAAGATTTTTGTCTGGAGTTATAGCCATATATATATTCCAAGATTTTGGTCTGGTTTTGTTGGGAGTTACAGCCATCCTGCAAGCTAGTGCATGATCCCAAATCCTGTAGGATTGCACAATAATACACTTTGTCTGACACTGACACATTAAGGATCAACAGCCCTATAATCTTAGGATTTTGGGTTTAGCGCATATTTAATTTAATTTATTTAATAAACTCATTGCTTTATGCTTGTGGTTACAGTGTGGCACAGAGCAAATGTTAGGTGGGACAACAGGAGAGTAAAGATGAGATGCTGGAGTGGGAAGTCTCCTTTTGTGCTAAATTGCTGAAATAATATTGAAAACATATAACTAGTATTTTGGTTCACAGCTGGGACCAATAAAAGCCTGTGAAGGATTTCTCTAAATTATACTATCCTGTGGGGTGCCAAGGAAATGTTGTTTCTCATTTAAAATAAATAGTACCCCCTACTAACTTATTCCTAATCAGGCAAACAACAAAGGAATTAAGTAGGCCATTTCCATACATATGACTGTTTCTTTTATGAAATGTACTTCACCAGAATTTCAGAGCTAATTGATTTAGAGAAGTTCACGTTAGTATATTTTTTCAACCTTGTAACAAATTACAATGCTTGTGTTTTAAGCAATTCCATTTCTTATTGCAGCATTTAAAAATGACAATATTGAGTGCTCAATATTAGCATTGCAAAACAAGGAGTTTTGCCTATAAAAAGACAAAGTGTTTTGTCAGATTCACAGTTAATAGCACATATGCCAATGATATTGTTCATGGCATAGAAGCTATGTCACAATTTTCTGCAGAACAAATTGGTTTTGTCTTCTACTTTAAAATTTGTATGAGTATCTCTAAGTTTAGAATATTCGGTTTAAATCTAGTATACTGCACCAAAAATTAAAGTAGTATCTTACAGTTTCTTCAAGGCTATAGTCAAGAAACTTTGTTCGATTGCTGCTTGTTTTTTCATCTCATACAAATTAAATCATTCAAATTAAATGTGCTCTAAAACTGTACATAGGGAAAATCTTTTATAGTTTTCAACCTAATATCTAGAAGCTAACCACCCTTCTTGAGAACCTGTTATTTCCCCTGCCTGCTAAGAACATCTGACAATGCATTCATTTAATTCCATCTGTGTCACCAACCACTGAAACACTGACAGAACTCAGAAATCAAAAAAAAAATCCTCCTGTTCAGCTTTGTACTTTATAAACCTGTTTAGATTCAAAGGTGTTTAAATCACCTTAGGATTCTTCCCTTCCCATTACATAACGATTTCCTCAAGAAAACCAAGGAGAAAGGTTCTGGGATTTTCATAAACTAATTATTCATTATCAGGGTATTTATGGCATGTATTAGATGGGATCAAGACTGCATTGCTCAGCTCATTTGAGAATGGTAACGATTACAATTAAAAGGAGTCCTTAACACTCATACTTATTCAAGTTATGCCACAGATCCCAGGAGTACATCTGAAAGCTTTAAATAGTATATACAATATCTACAAGTGGGCACTAAAAATATTTTACTACTATTTTAGCATGTGGTTGAAGGTGTGTTACGAATAACATGTATGTGGTTCTGTAATTTCTCATTTTAAAGCAATCCTTGTACAAAGCCTAAACTAATCTGCAGTGATTTCTAATTATATGAGGCTGAGCTGCAGGTACTGTGATGCTCCACTAGCCACTTCATTCAAAACTAACTGATACAAGGATGAATTGTGATGAAGAAGCGGTAATCCTTCTTAAAAACAATTAGCTGTTTTGGGAAACACTAGAACAGTTCAAGCTGTCATGTTTCACACTGAAGCAGGTACCAGCCATAAATCATGCAGCTAGAGCAACATTAGATACTAAATAAATAAACACTGGCATAAGTATTTACAATATTTTATTCTCACTCCAGGTTTAATTTCTGTCCCTCTGTTGTTCCCAGCGTAGTGGCTATATAATTATGCATGTTGCTCTGTGATATAAAAAAAATTAAAATCCAGACTAATTTAATCAATTCTGTGCTATACAGTCTGAATCTGTCTGATTCTGTTTGCTGTGCGAACGAATAGATAAATCTGATGTCTTGATAGAGGTACAGAGACAAGAGATCTCAAAATAGGTGTAACTTCAACAATTGTTCAACATACGATGATATTATCTAAAGCTACATATTTAAATAAAGTCTTTAACAATATTTTTGCTGAGAAGAAATGTCTTTTTTTGTAATAACTTAGCTTGCTTCAAAGTCTTTAACTTGTACCACTTAATTCAACATTTTTCTTCATGTGTGCATTAACTTTCACTTACGACAAATGAATAATGTACATGGCAGCCTTAAACAGAAATTAAATCAGTAATTTATGGAAAAAAATATAATCAAATACATGACTAGGAGTTTGATTCTACCATGCTAATTCAAATAAAATGGATACAAAACATAGCGTCTTAAAAATCTGTTTTACACATTTTAGGCAGCTTAACAGCAGAATTTATCCTTATTCACCTAACCTTAGACACCTGTGTTTTGAATCTCATTCTCTACAGCAGACACCTGAATTAAAATAGCAGAAGTTGCACCAGAAATTGTAAACTAGGAAAAATTCCCTAAGTAACTAAAACTACAAAGCCATCTACATAATGTACGTGATAGGTACATAATGCACATTATAGTATATTATTAAATCTTTGAAGGGATATTAACCCTAGGGGGAGTTTTCTTGTTTTGTTTTAGATTTGTTTGGCTGTCTGTTGGGTTTTTTAAGCAGCAAAAAAATATTTTCTGGAGAAGAAAAAGGGGAAAAGAAAAATAAGAGGAAGATATGTGAAAGGAAACAAATTTTGAAGAATACCAGTAGACATTGCAGAGAACTGATTAGCCAAAGAAGACACATAAAAGAGATAATATACTGAAACAACAGAAGAAAGAACAATAGGACAAAGACAACTGGGGAAAAAAGAAGGAAAAAAATAAAAACCACATCAGTGCAAAAGGCTAAAAGACACCTCATAGTAACAGAAAGTAATACAAAGGAGCTATGACACATTGAAGGCCAAGGAAGATCACTTTCTCGGAGGCTTGTTCATGAACTGCCGTTTTTACTTCTTGTTTTTCCTCTATAAGCTTCTTATAGAAGAATCGTATTACTAATACTTCTGGTTCTCAAAACAAACAAACAAAAACAGCAAAGGTAGCTAAATGTCTTCAGAAAACTCTTCCAGAGCCTACAGAAACAATGTAATTTGTTCAATATCCTCCTTTACTTGTCCCATACATCAGTTTTTGTCTAACAGATAATTAATTCACTTGTGCAGCTTGAAATTCACAGGGTCAAAGCTAAAGCAACACATTTTTATACAGCACACCATCAGTACAAATTTCAGAACTGCTGAGGAAAAGGGGAGGGAAAGAAAAAAATAAGAAAAACCAAAAAGGACATGTTAGGATGTTAAGATGTTAGGACATTAAAACCAATGAGAAACAAAATGAAGAAAATAACAGATGTGAGAAAACAGTTGGGTTTGTTTAGTCTCTGCATTCCCTCTTTCCTTTTTCTCTCACAATAATTATACACTGGTAAAGAACAATTAATTAAAAGAAAAATAGATTAGAACAGATATAAGAAAATAAACAAAGAAAACAAATATACAACAAATGAAACAAAATCTGAGAAAATAAAGGAATAACAAATAATTAAAGAGTTGAATATTACAACAACAAAATGAGGAAAAACAAAGCAACAGAAGCAGCATTTTTTAAAGGGGTTTCTATTGCCTTAAAGTCCATGCATATCGTCAAAGAGAATGCAATTGTATCACTGAAGAGGTACAGCTAAACTTTGGAGAACAAGAAGAATGTATATAGCTTTTCTTATATTAATTGCAATGTTATTCATTTCATCAGAGAGTCTGCAGTCATCTTCATTGCTTACAAAAACAATTCTTACAGTTTTGCTTGTGCTACTGCCTTACAAAGTAGTAGTAATAAAAAGTCATTTTCTTGCTTCTTTTGGGGGAAATCAGAAAAAAAATTATCATTCTCAGTTGAGGTTTAAGACTTGTAATGCAGAGTTATAAATTTAAAGAGACTATTCTCAATTCTTTATATCCTTAGTTTACTTAGAAATGAGAATTTCATGGCCTTCATTTCCTGTTGCTTCCCATTATGATTTTCAATTACCAGTTTAGAAAGACAGTATAGAGTACATTAAGTAACAGCAGCTGCATCTCAGGTTAATCTGTACCAAAAAAAAGTGAGTTCTACTCTTGAAGCAACACAGCAGTATGTGACCCATTCAAGAAACATAAAGGGGTACTGTTAAATTCTAGTTTAATTTTTTTACATATTCCGTATTAAAACCAAAAAGAAGATGACAGATAAAAATGGGAAATTTTATATCTAGAACAATTCTTATTATTCCTTTTTTGCTGAAAGGTTTTCCTTTGACACTCAAAGACCAACACCAAAGTTCTGGGAGAATCACAGCAACTCATCTAAAATAAATTTTCTTTTCCTTTCCCCTTCTTGTTTGTAAGTACAGCAACATTTTCCTTTCAGGATTTTTTTTTTCAATCAGCAGTTACTAAGTCAAACAAACATTTTGTGTGTAAAATAAAATATAAGAAACAAAAAATAAATAAACAATAATTTTTAAAATTTTTAAAACTGGTAACCGTCATAAAGAACTTTATAAGGCCAAACTATGCAGTCCTAACTCATATTTACATGGAAAAATTCTCCCTGGTTTTTCAGTAGAGATTTTATGAGGGAGGGACGGGACGGGACGGAAAAGGAAAAGGAAAAGGAAAAGGAAAAGGAAAAGGAAAAGGAAAAGGAAAAGGAAAAGGAAAGGGAAAAGGAAAGGGAAAAGGAAAAGGAAAAGGAGGGAAGAAAAATTTATCCCCTTCCTTGACCCCCACAGAAAAGCGTACTGCAGAACACACAACAAAAAAGTTCCACCCAATACATACAGATACTTAAATACTTGTGTTAATATAGGAATTTTCTAAGTCCTGAGAAACTTACATGTGGTTGTATTTCTATAAGTATTTGTCATTCTCATGGTATTTAGACACTCATATAGTAGGTCTGAAGACAAAAATTTTTATTGATTCCTAATTTCTGTCCCCTCCTCCATCTCAGCTTCCATACATCTCACTAGAACACCTGGAGTGCTTGATGAATTCAGAGTATGTTTGAATCTTGCCAGGTGTAATTGTACCTCTTTAGAGAACAGTGTTGATATTTGCCTTTCCATTCCTTTTTCCTCCTTAGTGTCCATGCATTATGCAGCTGAGAAAAACAAAACTAGCAGGAACTATTTAGCTTCAAAATATATGCATATGATGCCTGCCACTGGAAGACTAGAAAATAGAAAGGTTTTATAATACAATTGAAATGAGCTATGGTCTCACTGCAGAGCTCTGATAGGAAATCTAGCTGTTAGTATTACAGCAGTACATTGCATGCTGCTTGACTCTACTGCAGTTCTAGCCCTCAGCAGTGGTTTAACTCTGATTACGCACAGTGTTGACACAAACTGGTTGATGTTTGCAGAGTTTGAGAGCTATCATCAAAGCCCTGGAGAAGCAGAACAAGCTAGAGCTGCTGTGGTGTTAGCAGATACAGCACTGCAAGGTTGGTTTGCAATTAGTGCATGAAGAGTGTCATCCTGATATACGGCAAAGCTGTGGTTCAAAAAATGAGAATTTTATTTGGTTTTAATCAAATCCTTTCATGACCAAAACTCAGGATAAGTGCCTTGCCAGAAAGCATTCTGCCTCTCTCTCTTTCCCAGTTTCTGTTTTCTTGAAACATAGCAATCTCAGAACTGCTAACTGGGGGCAGAGAGGGAGAGTAGAATATTAAAGCAAATTCCTTAGCAGTAACCAGCTTTAACAAATTTGCATTGATGTTGTTTACATTATTTTAAATTGAAAGTCACAAAGTGAATGTAGCATTAAACTACCCTCAGAGCCATCCACTACATTCAGAAAAATAATATAATTTCTCCAAAAGCATGTGATATTTTCTTTCCAGAGTTAGTAGCATACTTATCCATTTTGCCCTACCCCGTAGCTCACTTCTCTCACCCACAAAGTCTTTTAACCTGATATACTGTCCAGACACCTGGTTCTTACTGTTGCTCTGTTCCTCTAATCCCTCTCCCACTTCAAGATGCAGATTTAGATTGGATCAAGGAAAACTCTAATTCTGATAAGGATTTTTTCTGCTAAAACTTTGCAGCTTTCAGCTCTGTCAGAAGCTTATATCAGTTGTAGTATTAAAGTCAAAGAGCAGAAAAGAATGTTGAAAGGTCATTTAGCCAGTGGTCTTGGCACAGAACAAGGACAGCAAAATACTGGTATCATTCATGATAGTGTATCGCCTCCTGAAAAACCTTCAGCCAAGAACATCCAATAGCATCCACAGGTAAACTAACGCAATGCTTAGCAGTCCTTTCGGTTAGAAATGTCTAACCTAAATCTCCCTTGCTGAAAGTTAAGACAATTACTTCTTGTCTTATCTACACTGGACATGGAGAACTGATTATCCCCTCTCTCTTCGAAGGAGGCTTTTATAATTTTTAAGACTATTATCAGGGCTTTCTTCAATTGCTTCTGCTACAAGCTGAGAATCTTCAATTTATTCATTCTTTCCTTCTGTTTTCTAAATTTACATCACTAACCACTGTTGATTTCCTCTGGAGTTTTATTTGCAGATCAGTGTGTTTCTGATCAGCACAGAACAACAATACTTTAAAATTTTATTCTTTGCTGTCACCACAAAAATAGAATATCCATGCCATTTTACTAAAATTCCTTTTCACTGGTGGCGATAAAAGTGCAACAGATCTGAAAAAACACATATATGGAATAGGTTTTGCTACACATTGTTGATTTGGAAAGGAAATGTTTCTTTCTCATTACAGTTTATCAGCAGTCATCTGACATTAAAAAAAATGTTATTTTTCAAAGCTCTAGAAATATTTATTTGGGTACCTGAATTAAAATAGCTTGACCAACTGATTAGATTTACCTTGATGATACACATTTCCCAGTCATTACTTTATTGTAAAGGTTAATATAGAGAGACTCTCATATAACCTGTTGTTTGTATTGCACAAGTTAAAGCTCTGCGGTAAACCTCATTGATTTTAAATCATTCAGTAATGGTGTTTTCCATCACAGTTTAAAGTCTAAAGGTTGTTGAATTCTTTCCAGGGAGCAACACTGAATCTAAACTGCAACATTACAAGATCCTTTAGAGTGAAAGGTAATCAAAGAAAATAGAAATTAGCTGCCACAATCAAAAAGGAACAGAAAAGAGAGTACAGTTGCTGTATCTGGAAAAATCCAAGCCAAAATCTGCCTTCCTGTCAGAGGAAGAAGCAGTAAATGGCTGCAGTGACCCAGGAGCCAGCTGACCTGAAATAGAGGTATCTATTCAGAATCATGCTTGGAGTGTTTATAACTAACAAAAGATTCAATCTTTCTCTGTTGCTAAAGTTCTGATCTACTCTCTTAAAACTATTTTTTTTAATATCTTCTGAATTTATTTGTAGATCCATTTGAGTCAAAAAGCTGTCAATATACACAATAAAACCCTTCCTCTCCCTTAGGGAAATGGTAAAAAAATAATAACAACCAGAAAAACAATGCATTAAAGCGCACTTACATTAGAATTTGGCCACACAGCAAGGGAAATACATAACCCAAGGCAAGAAATCCTCTTGATTACCCCTTAAAAAAAAAAAAAAAAACAAAAACCAACCTAAATTTGGAATGACAAGCCTTTCTGATTCTACAAAACAAATAACAAAATCTCATATTTCTATGGCCATCAAACTGCATTATCACAAGTTCTACAGATAAAAAATAACCATGTTTGCATAAGACTACTAGCATGCATTACTTACGCATCTCAAAGGAACCACTTGTTGTCCCTGAGGCTCAATGGTGACCCACTGCCACCCCATGGCCATGTCATACCTGTGGGATCTACAAACCCTGCAAATCACATAGGTCATAAAAGCTTCATGGTGCTCATTCCTGATTATATTTCATTTCCATACCTTCCTTCCTTCTGTGGAGAAGTGATTGATACACCAGAAAGCTGTGCTGTCATTCAATGAGACCTGAACAGGCTTGAGAGCTGGGAACCTTATGAAGTTCAATAAAGTCAAATGTGGAGTCATGGACATGGGAAGAAATTGCTCCACGCACTAACGCAGCTTGGGGTTTTGTTGGGGTTCCTCCCCCCTGCCATGAGGTCCTAGAAGAGGGGACCCTGGGGTAGAGGCATGGCCTAGGCACGGGGTTTCCCTGTTGCCTGGTCACACGTACCGTAAACCTGTTCCCCATTGATTGTTTTGTGTTCCTCTGACTGGGGAGGACCCTGATTGTCCTGTGATTGCTCAGTTCTTCGGCAGTCCCCCGGCCATGTGGCTGGAAAATAAAGATCTCTGAAACGTCTATCAAGTATAGGTCCATATTTCTTTCCACGGGCCTCGCTGTCTAATGCATGTTGCAGGAGACCCCACTGCAATAGGGCCTGATCTATTGGAAAGAGTTCCACAGAGAAGGAGGATCCAGGGAGCTATAGGCCTCTCAGCCTGCCTTCAGTGCTGGGGTAGGTAATGGAACAGATCATCTTTAGTGGCATGTGTGGGACAACCAGGGTATCAGACCCAGCCAACATTGGTTTGTGATCAACCTGACCAATCTGACCTCTTTCTGTGAAAAGTTGACGTGTTTAGTGGATGAGGAAAGGGCTGTGGATGTTGTTATGGATATTAGTAACACCATTGACACCATTTTCTACAGCATTTTGCTGCAGATATTGGCTGCTCATGGCTTGAACAGGTGCACGGTTCACTGAGTAAAAATCTGTCTGGATGGCCAGGCCCAGAGAGTGGTGGTGAATGGAGTTGCATCCACTTGGTGGCTGGTCACTAGCAGGGTTTCCCAGGGTTTAGTGTTGGAACCAGTCCTGCTCAGTATTTTTATCAAGTGCACTCTCAGTAAGTCTGCAGATGACACCAACCTAGGTGGGAGTGTTGGTCTGTGGAGCCAGAAGGCTCTACAAAAGGATGTGGACAAGCTGGATCAATGGACCAAGGTTCAATGAGGTGAAGTACAGGGTCCTGCCCTTGGGTCACAACAGCCCCAGGAAGAGGACAGAGTTGCTGAAAAGCTGCCTTGCAGAAGAGCTCCTGGGGGTGCTGGGCAGCAGTGGCTGAACAGGAGCCAGCTGTGCCCACATGACCAAGAAGGCCAATGGCATCCTGGCATGTATCAGCAATAGTGTGGCCGGCAGGACCAGGGCAGAGACTGTCGCTCTGTACTGTACTGTTTTGGACCCCTCATGGCAAGAAAGACATTGAGGGGCTGGAACATGTCCAGAGAAGGACAATGGAGCTGGTGAAGGGTCAGGAGCCAAGTCCTGTGAGAAACAGTTGTAGGAGCTGAGGTTGTTTAGCCTAGAGAAAAGGAGGCTCAGGAGACACCTTATTGCCCTCTACAACTGCCTGAAAAGACGGTGTAGCCAGGTGGGGCCAGTCTCTTCTCTGTAAAAAATGGCAGAATGAGAGGAAATGGCCTCAAGCTGCACCAGGAAGGCATAGAATGCATATTAGGAAATATTTCTTCACCTAAATGGTTGTCAAGCACTGCAACAGGCTGCCCATAGAAGTGGAGTCAATGTCCCTGGAGGTGTTTAAATGTCATGTAGATGTGGCGCATAGGGACACAGTTTAATAGTCAGTTTGGCAGTGCTTGGTTAGTAGTTTGACTCCAGGATCATAAAAGCCTTTGCCAACCTCAAAAAATTCTATGATTCTAATGCCTACATAAAACTCAAGGGTGGGTATCAAGAAGATGGGGCCAGACTTTTCAGTAGTGCCCAGCGACAGAAGAAGAGATTATCACAAACTGAAAGACAGGAAGCTCCACCTAAATATGAGTAAAACGTTCTTTACTTTGAAGTTAACAGAGCACTGGAATAAGTTGTTCAGACAGGTTACAGAGTCTTCTTCTATGGATATTTTCAAAACCCACCTGGACCCGATCCCTAGCAACCTGCTGCAGGTGAACCTCCTTCAGCAGAACATTTGGACTACATGGTATCCAAAGGTCCTACCTCAACCATTCTGTGATTTGGTCTAAAATTTTCCTTGGGAGCTTTATCCCCTGCTATGTGTTCACTTCTCTAGATCAATGCCTGGTAATAAAAATTCCCCTGAACCTAGCAACTTTCCCTGATCCATTCTACCTTCCCCAGTAACAGATACTGAAAGCAAGGAAACTTTTCATTAACTGGCGGGATGAATCAGGAAAGTCTCTGACATTGTGGCCAGTTGTTGGCAGAAGGGAAGAAAGGTTCAGAAGCAGCACTACAGGCATCTCCTTCCTCCCTGACTCCTAATGTGCTCTCTTAACATAAAAAGTACAATTATAGTGTGTTTTGAACTTGTTTTTTCAGCTAGTATCACTGATGTCTGGTTGAAAAAAAAAGAAAGAAATCACCTCCAGAGAGGACTTGAGTCCTAGGGACTCAAGTCAGACATGTCATCTACTGGGCTAAAAAAAAGTATTTGAGAAGTATTATTTAAATTTATATCTTTTTCTGAGGAGATGGGGGAGGGGAAGAAAATTTAAAAAAAGGTCAGAATATCACTTTTAATAAAATAGTGAAAAGGCAGATGCATCATTCTCCTCAGATACATAAGTTGGTTCACTTAAGCTTTTCATGGGATGTCACTCTGGTGTGGGATAAAAGAAGGCTTACCCCACTAATCATTAATACTTAGAAAGCAGTATAAATTGAATACAGTTAGGACTGCATTGTACCCTAAGAAATACACTGCCCGGTTTCCTTGGTGATTTCTTCCATGTGAGCAACAGATTATTTCTTAATTAAATTAACATTAAAACAGGTTTACATTTGTCGTTCCCCATCAGCAAGAGGCAAAGTGCATCAGTATGAACAGAACTACTCTGAAATTATGAAAACCTCCCCACATAATGGAATTTGGTTCCAAAGATACCATTGCTGAAGTATATAAAACATACTTACTAATATTTGAAAGATCTGTTAGAATACTTAATCAGCAAATATCTGACCAAATCTGTTTCTTGTTAAAGCATAATATTATGCACATGTATGAGAGAAAAATACCATCTCATTTTCTTCATATTTATAATGTACCATAGCTAGTTTCAATTGGCTGCTTCATTAGTTTTTAGAAATCAGTTACTCGTACATAGATTAATAACTAGATATTACTAAAAAACCCACAGATTTTTAGCCTCAGGCAAGCTCTTTTCATTTTAGTGGCTTCAAAATAGATAATTTTAACAATTCATATTACTTATTAGAGAGAAATTGTATCCTAATGATATCATAATAGGATTAATTATCTTTTTGAAGTATTGCAACTGCAAATAAATTCATGCATATCTGTTTTAAAATATCACAAATTTTGTCACAAAGTACCTCTGAAAACTGTGAGTTTCACCTAAGGGTTTTCCAGAAATTAATAGATACTCTAGGGCTAAAACCTCTTTCTAGATAATGGATCCCTGCTAAAGGAAATAGATCTCGATAGAGATCTGCCTGGAAAAATATTGTAAGAGGATTTCGCCTTAAGTTCTACAACTGAAATAAGATTAATACAAAGGAAAAGAAAGTTAACAACTGTTTTTTTAATTGTTTCCATTCACATTCTCAAATGTTGCAGATGGGAACAATGTTTCATAGCTGTTGTCTTTTGTGAAAAGCACTATCTTTAGTTTTCCAGAGCTGTGTGTTTTAAGGAAGGGGATGATTTAATTTCACTGCCCACTTCTGCAAAACCTAATCAGCAGTTCCTTTCTCTTCTTATGCAGTTACACTGTAGACTCGCTCTAAACCACAGATTAAAAAAAAAAAAAAATTAAATGATTAAACATTTTAAATTGATTGAAACAATTTAATACTAAAGCTGCAGAAAAAAACCCATAGAAAATCCTTTAGCGATTAGGCAATTTCTTCTTACTTTAGGCAGAATTCTAGATAATATATGATAAAGCATGTTTCAGGAAGCAGCTGCTGCAAGGAACCCCAGAAGAAAACTGCACTTTGAAAAAATAGCAAGACCTCACTCTAAAACAGAGGATTTTGAAAGTGAAAAACATAATAATGTATGCTCTTTCTTACCTCATTACTTGACATTTTAGTGTCAACACCAAATTTTTGTCATTCATATTCACATTGTCACCACAATTTAAAATATTACCATTCAGCACTTCAACTTTTGGAGAATACAATTCAAATATATTCTAAAAATTCAATTTTGGTATTTAAAGCAGGACAGCCAAAACAAAATTATTCAAAATTCCTTTTCAATGTTTGAGATTGTTTCACATTATTATCCAATTTTTGAGGCATTTTGAACACCATCTAAATTAAATTTTTGCTTCTCATCCATTGTAATAACACTGGAAAAATCTGGATTTTATTCTCCCCTTTGTCCGTTGCAGGTAGATGAAACTGGGATTGGTTAATTAGCAATAACTGTCTTTTTATATAGAATACAAAATATAGAAATATATGAATTGCCACTGTATTTAATCCTTAATAATGTAAAATAAAATATAAAAGTTCATTATTTCTAATTTCTCAGAAGAAAAATGTCTCTATTACTAAGAGCACCTTTTTCACCCTTATTAATATAATTAACTTTAATTGCACTTTCTGTGGAAGTAAGGAACCCCTACATCTTGAAAAAAATTAGAGAGACTTTATCTACAATGTGGCAACCACACAATGTTTAGGTGACAACACTGGCACAGTTATATGCACCATCATATAATTGCTTCACAAACATCTTCCTGAGTGATCACATATTTAGTTTCCCTATCATATGCCTCTACTCTAGCAAATTAGGGTATGCTTTGCAAAGGAGAATAGATCTTACTTAATTTCAAACAAAAATACAATGAAGTTATTATTTATCCAGGTGTAACTATTGATACTTGAGTCAATTTGTTTTATTTGCCCTGGGATTGCTGATAAGATAGCTGAATACAGGGAGGATGGAAGGGTGGTTCATCTCAGTATTCTGAGATTTTTTTTCTGCCTAAGCATTCGTGCCTTCCTCTTTATCTGTAACGGGCAGAGAGTACCACTTTAAGCATAAGCTAATTCAGAGTTGTTGACTGCAAAGAAATCAAAGAAAAGGAAACAACAGCTAAACCTCAAGACAAAGCAATATCTTGTTCCATAAACATATACAACAATGTACATTGAATAAAATTCCAGTGAAGTGCTGCAATTTCATTTTAAAGGGACAATTATATTCTCATTAATGAGAGAACAGATCTGAGATCAAAGAAATAGTTTAAGATAGAAAGGCTAGATAAAGGAGATCAAGCTTTTTACACGGGGACAAAATGAGCAACCTGTAACAGCAGCTAACGTTTCTGCAATTAAGACTGATACTATTGTCATAGACTTCACGCAGAGAATAGGACAGTGGTATTCAACTCTGACAATATCTGTACAAAGTAAAATTATATGGTGTCTACAGGTCATATAAAATACTTAAGAACTGTATTACACAGCATATAAAGTCTGAAAAAGCTTCTCAGTAGAATTTTGCTTTGTTTCATTTTTTAACTATAACATTTGACAAGGAGGAGGCGAACAACCACTCAACCTAGAAATCACCTCTGGATAAATTCAGCTTTGGGTGACATCTTGGATAAATTATAAATTCATTGAGAAAGTCTGGGAACATACCACAGCTGAATAAAATTCAAATTCAAAAGCAGGGGAAAAAGAATTACAAAGAATATTCAATTCAAACAAAACTGAATCAAGTACAGGTGATGAAATTACACAGAAAATGTAAAACAATGTGATCTGGCTACAGCCATTCTAGGAGACAGCTTAATCAGACAGACACACAGGAATTAGGGGCAGAACTAGAGTAAAGTGAGCCTCCATGTGATAACATTTAACAGCATGAGCCTTTCTGAAAATGCGGTCCAAGAAAATAGTTCAGGAAAATTCAGCTGTTATGATAACAAAAATAATGCTGCCAGATAAAAGCAGAGATGAATGTACAAAAATTATGTAAGCTGTTTCTGAAATGTGTGGGAGAAAATAATAGTATTCATAAGTTATCATATAGTGTGAAACCAAAGGAGAAAAGGTGGGAAGGAATGGCAGAAAGCAGTACTTGTATTGAATCCTAGGTACTTGAACTACGGATGAAATCAGTTACTTTTCATCTGGATATGTAAAATCTTAAAAAGAGGAGAGCAGATTACTGACAAATCAAACACGAAAACTTGGAAATTTGAATCTCAAAAGACAGCTGAGCACTTCAGTTCCTGTACTCTGCTTAAGAAGATGCAACTCTTTGAAAGCAAAATTTTTCTTAAATGTATAAAGGAAGGTGTATCTGAGCTCACACCCATCCTCTTAATATTAAATAATACTCTCACTCAGGATCTAGAGCCCACTCCTAAAAAGAAACATCATAGGCACAGCTAAAAACACCATGAGAAGATAGATTTAATTAAACTTTTTTTTTTTGAGGAAGCACACAAAAGATAGCAGTCATGATTATGTTTTCTCCTTCAGATGAGATGGATTTCCAGAACCCATCTTGAGTTCCTTCAATTAAAAGGAAATTCCATCTCTCAGAAATACATTTAGAAAATATTTTTTTAACACTGCAAGATGTTTCTCTGTGGACACAGTTGCAGGTGAATGAAAGTTCCAGCATTCAGTTTCAAAGCTGGAGCATTTGTATAAAAAGTTGTTTTATAGCACAGTGTTTTCTTCCATAATGTCATCATCTTCCAAACTAGTTTTCCCTACATCAGTTTTTTGAGTGAATCCTTAGAAGTCCTAGAGATGATTAACCTCGTGCACAAGCTAGCAGTTACTGGTGAGCTGGAGAGGAAGTTCAGCCTTTTTAAACCAGGTCTGAGCTGTCAAGTCGGCTGACCGAACTCCACTGCTTGCTTGCTTTCTGTTCACCATCCACTCTACTTCAGACACAGCAGTGTCGGACCACATGGAAACACTGACGTAAGTATGGTTTCATCTTGTCTACTTTGGGTTTGATTATGCAGTATAACAGTATAACATCATGATTATGGAATACTACATATGAAATCAGTTCCAAAAGATATTCTTAGACTGTTGGCAGGTTCTCAGGAATTTTTCCCTTTCTTTCAGCCTACAGTGTTACATATTTTTCAGGGAAAGTAAGTCACCTTTGTAAGTTTGAAGCAACAAGATGATGTCATGCCACTTGCAGTGGGTTGACTTCCCTCCGCTGGCTGCCAGGGGCTCACCAAAATGCTCCCTTCCTCCACATACTCAACAGGATTTGAGGAGAAAACAAGATAAAAAAGCTTATGGGTTGAGGAAAAGATAGGGAAATCAGACACAGGCAAAACAGACTTGACCTCAGGAAATTAATTAGCAATTAAAAATAGAGTAGAATGGGAAAAAGCAAAGAGCAAAACTAGAACACCTTTATCCCAGCCTTAGGCTCAACTTTGTTCCTTCATTCCAAATTTTCCTATCCACCCTGCTATGAGTGACACAGAGGGATAGGCAATGGGGAGTCTGCTCAATCTATAACAGCTCCTCTCTGCTGCTCTTCCTCCTCACGCTTTTCCCCAGCTCCAGCATGGGGTCCTTGCTGAGAGGTATAGTCTTTTAGGAGCAGACTACTGATCCTCCCCAGGCTGCGTTTCCTACTAGAAGCCCTGCTGGAATTTACGCACACGACTCCTCATAGCTTCACCAAAATTATAACAGAAATTCCTCACAATTACTCTGCTCTCTAGCAAAGTTCAGTTCATATTTTGCCTGTTAGCTCTCCCTGTTACTGTCCTTACCTTGAATTCTTTAAAATTGTTAAGTCAGGCACCAACAAAATTACTGTGGTCAGTTGACTTGGCTGATCATCACATGCTCACCAAGCTGCTCTGGTCACTGGTCAACAGGACAAGGGGAAAAAGTACAACAAAAAGTTTATGGGTTAAGATAAGGACAGAGAGACCACTCAGCAATTATCATTATGGGCAGAACAGACTCAGCTAGGGGAAATTATTTTAATTCATTGTCAATTAGACCAAGTAGAATAATGAAAAATAAGAAGAAATCTAAAAATATATTCCTTCCATCCCTCCAGCTTGTTCAGCTTCACCTCTGACTGTTCTACTTTTTTACCCTCAAGCAGTGCAGGAATATGGGAAACAGGACGTGGGTATGTTCATAACATTTTGATGATTCTTCCTTCCCACACTCTTCCTCTGTTCCAGCATTTGGTCCCTTCCATAGAACAAACTCCTTCATGAACCTCTCCAACATGAATTCTTTTTGTGGACTGCAGTTCTTCACAAATTCCTCCAGCACGATGGATCCCCTCCATGCAGTGCAGTCCTTCAGAAAGAGACATCTTCAGTGCAGGTCTTCCATGGACTGAAGCTCCTTTCAGCAAACCTGCTCCAGCCCTCCAGGGAGGCTTCTCCTTCCATCGAATCACAGATCCTGCCAGGAACCTACTCCCGTATAAGCTTTCTCCACAGGGTCACAGCCTTTTCAGGAATCCACCTATTCCACTGTGGGTCTCCTCCACGGGCTGCAGGTGGATCTCTGCTCCACCACAGACCTCCATGGCCTGCAGGGGTACAGCGGTCTTACCATGGGCTGCACCATGGGCTGCAGGGGAATCTCAGCTCCAGTATATCTCCTTCCCCTCCTTCCTCACTGACCTTGGTGTCTGCAGGCATGTTTTCCTCACCTTTCTCTCACCCCTCTCTCACACAACTGCCATAAAGCATTTTTTTGACCCCTTCGATATATGTTATCACACAAGAATCACCAGCTGGATTGATAGGCTCAGCTGTGGTTTTCATTATGTCCATTACAGACTGCTGTGTATGACATGGATCAGATCCTGGTGTCCTCTCATGGAGGCCAACCCTGCAGCGCTCCACCACCACCACCACCGTGAAACCTTGCCATCTAAATCAAGTACACCATGCAAATTGATTGTTTCATATTCATTGTGGCAAATTCCAGGGCTGTCCACAGTAGATATTATGAAAGTGGGGTTCCATTAAGTCATCCAGATAAATTTTTCATACATCAGTGAAAAAGCAGGATTCTTTTGAAGAGTAGTGCATAATGCAAACCTGCATATTGTAGATTCATAATACCAAATAAATTAAAATCTTGAAAGTCACAAAATGCACTGCAAAAATCTGTACATTTTATACTTTAAGTGAAACTATTGGTCAGTTAATGACCTTATCACTAAACAGAGTGTTTAACTGAGTTTTGAACTGGCAGCACTACAGCAAGTTCCTCAAAAATCAATCCAATTGATTTCCATTTATACTACTGAAGTTTTACAATGGGTTAAGTTCTTCTTTTCAAGCAGATTAGAGATGAGATTCAGTCCAAATTTTCTTCCTTATTTCCTCAGCCTTATACAAATATTCCAGTTGCACCAGCCCATTTTATGAACCCTTCAAAAGTTTCTGTTTAAACCTCTCTTCAAAAGGAAATCAGTATTCTCACAAAAACTATAGAAACTTAAATTCGTCAAGTTTGGAAAATTTGTCTCAGAGTTTTCAGCTTAAATAATTTCAATTTTTTTCTATATATACATCTTCTATATATGTACATGTGTACACATATGCATACACACTTTCTATATGAATATTGCAATATTTAGGTGTTCTAAATACAATTAAGCAATAGAGGGTGTACTGTACTTTACATATATATATGTATCTATATCTGCAGTCTTTGTAGATCTACAAAGATAGTCATACATATCCTATCCAGAGAGGTAAGTATGAACCCTATATGGTGTCTTTACACCCTATAGTACATAATTGTACTGTGAACACCTAAGCATTTCAATACTTACATTTGGAATTTCTAATAGTGGGAAATAAGAATGTTGTTTTTGCTCTTTTTTTCCATTCTTTGGAATGGACAAGAAGCTTATTTCAAGTATATAAGCCAAGGAGAAGCTCTTGCTTTCCATGGCACATAAGCAGCAGCCTGTCAGTTCCCATAAAAGCATGACGGCTTTGGTTCAAAATATATTTCCACAGCAATCAAAATAAGCATGATAGGTCAGCCAACCTGGCTCAAATCAACCATTTTTCGTATAGGCAAGAGGATGGAGCAAGCCTGTTCCCCAGAAGACTTTCCATGTCAGGCTTTGCCCTATTGTTTCTTTAGGGGCTTGCTCGTTTAAATGAAGAAACTGAAAGATATACAAGCAGTCAAATACGTGTACAAAGCACAACATCATTAGGCTGCTTGCCTTGCAATATATAGTATTCTAGTGCAACGGAAACTTGTGGTGACACAGCATCTAGGAAACAAAGTTGCTGCAGAGAGGTGGAAGGGTAGAGAGAAGCAAAGACAAAATCTTGGAATATGTTAAATAACTCCAGTGTAGGTGTGCCTGTCATGGATTTCCAGCTAGGATAAGGTAGAACGGCTGGACGAACACTGGAAACTGAGTTGCATGGTCCAACTGAGGCTGATTAAATATCGTAGATTGCTGTGATATCATTAGGAAATGGTATTATGCTTGTGAATATAGACTTCGGTAATAAGTGATTTAGACATTTGAAATATCTCAAGCTGAATATAGAGAGACTGTTAAGGCTGTGCATTCCCTATTAACAGTAAATCCAGTAGAATTCATATTATCACTACAAAATCTTGATAAACAGCAAAATTCCCCTGAGGGTTGATACATGCTGCTCTTAAGGTGATTAAGGTTGCAGGAGCTGTCTCCTACATTTCTCAGAGACTGTCACAAGGAACTGACCTTTCTTGGGCAGTTTCTCTCTCTCTCAAATATATGTGGAAAGCTAAACTAGATATGGAAATCCTCAGAATTTGAAATATGTAAATAAATTGGGTAATATGTAGAGCAGGTACAATACTATTGGAATGTTTAACAAAGCTTCATTCCCTGAATTCAATTTTCCTGAAAAGCAAGTACAGTCCCTTATTCCTCTTTAACATCCAGATACATGTGACAAATGTATGGAGTTAGAACACTCCTGCACACTGTAAATAGTAAAATGGAAATTCTGACTGGCTTTGTTTTGTCTTGACTGTACTCAAGTCCATTCTCATCAAATTGTAGGATAAGATAGCAAGCTTTTGACAAGTGGTAGTAAGGCTTGTGCTGATTTAGACAAATGGTCCAAGGCCATTACTGAATATAACATGGTAAGGCTTTAGAAATCAATACAACCAATAATGTCAGGAATAAAATAATAAATGTTGCTATACTTACATCCCCCCACAATACTTCACACAAAACATGAAGATAATGTATAAAATGCATTTCCCTGAGATGGAAAGAGAAATAAATAAATACCATTATCTCACCATGCTCAAGACAGCTAACTGGACTTCTATTTGCAAATTCTGCTTTGTGTTGGACTATTTAATGTATTTCCACAGCTTTAATTTTTTCCCAAAGTGCTTGGTAGTACTCAGGAATTTTCCAGAAATTCTGTACTAAAAGGCAAAGATCTTTTCACATTATAAGAAAAAATTTAGGACATAATCCTGGCTGCCTCTGTTGTGAATATGTCTTTGACCGTTCTGGTAATTAACATTAGAAATTTTAAAAATCCGTAATTATAATTCTATTCTGCTACCTTTTATTTGCAAGTCAATGCTTTTACTCTCTATGAAATTCATAGTTACTTGATTACTGTCCTACTCCTTTTTCTATCACTATCCATGTGAGAAGCTTAAAAAAAAAAAGAGACTTGGTCTTATACAACACAGAGAACATTTTATCAACAGGGTTGAAAGAACAAGAGTATTTCCTATGGTTTAGGGTGCCTTTAGTGAACTGGGCTTAGAGACCTGGTGAGGACCTTGAATGTGAATCACCATTGTAAAATTAAAAGAAGGCGTTTATTCACACACAAGGTTAAAGTAACTTAAGCCAGTAAAAGATCTTTCCTTTGTTGATTTTAGCTCTGCTGTGGCAAAATGGTCTGAGGATGACAGGGACTGGCAAACAGAGAACAGAAATCAAAACATCCCAAATAACCGTTACGTTGCTTTTAAGATAGTATTTATGGCTTTTCTTATGTTTAAAAGATTTGACAATGATTTGCAGAGGCAAGAAATCTTTTAGGCCTGTCTTAAGAAAGTCAGTGGCAACAGTGTACCTCTCTCTAATGCAGGATTTCAAACATTCTTCTGCAAATAAACAGCATTTGTTATACTCTTAAAAGCGATGTTAAAATGCACAATTAAAACTCTGATCCAGTATTTCATTCTGCTGTTAAAATACTAACAGAAATGTTACATTTTCAAAAGAGCTAAAGGCTCTAGTTCAAAAAAGTGGTCATTACCAGATTCCTTGAAGAAGCCTTGTTTTTTTGTTTAATCTTCATGGGCAACTATTATCTGAACACTTCTCTTGACCATGCTCTCCTGAGTCGTGTTAAGTGCACGCACACACAACCATGAGAAACGAGCTCTGACAAACTACTGTCAGTGAAGGATGAGCAGTTAAGAAATAATGTTATTTCTTAAAACGTCCCCAATGAGTGAATTTATTGTTTTTCTTTAAAATACCATACAACTCAAATATCTTGTTAAAAATAGAACAGAATGTACTATTTTATTAAAAATAGAATTAAACGCACTTTTTAACAGTTTCAATACTTAAAAAAAAATTTTGCAGTTCTGACAAAACTTACACCTTCTACAGTTAGGGCCATTACTCTTGTGGGACATGGTATTCATCATGTACTCCTGCTCCAGCCATTTTTACTGCCCAGGCCCTCCTTGGGCAACAGTCACACAAGGAACCAGGGCCTTCCTCTGAGACTACACATGGCTGGACAAGTGTATTGGGTTTAAAGGAGATATGGAAGAGGATCTTTTACTCTGTCTGGCTTTCATTCCCCTGCTCTCCCACCACCTGCTCCACACTCTGCACCTAATCCACTCTCCCTCTGCAAGAGAGAATGGTCCACCCATGTATCCTGCAGCAGGGGACAGAGTAACTTCTCAGGTAGATACCAAGGCAACAGGAAGTATCACGGCACTATCAATGTCTAAAGTTTCCTGTATCAAGTGTCTTTAGATTTGCTTCATCACTCTGATAATTATAATCCTGACTTTGAAAAAAGAATGCATTAAAAAAGTTTATTTTATTAAAAAAAAATAAAAAAGCAGCTATAACATCCCATGCTCTATATGAATCTAAAAGGCTCCTACCATTTTCATTCTGAGCTCTTGTCTCCCCCCATAAGCATACACAATTTAGATATTCAACATCGGGTTATTTTAAATCATGAAAGACATGTTAAAAACATATTTTCTAATGAAGTACTGAAGAAAATATCTACAAAACACCCATTTTGTTGTGCGGGGTTTTTTTCTTTTACATCTATGAGAAAGTAATTGCTATCCTAAAAGCCTATTTTGCAAAACTATTGCCATGATCATAGATTTCAGCCTCATAAAACAATCCTATTTTTTAACCATAATAATATAAACAGTCAAAATGGGTAATAATGGTGATGACACACTTTAGAAGATTTTACTGATCCAACATTATTTGCTGCTTGTATGCTGCTAACATATAATTTATAAATCTATGTCCTTTCTGAATTATTAATATATTAATTATAACAAATAACTCACTTTGCCAAGAACTGCATAGATAAATAACTGATAAATTTCCAAAGGGGAGATAATATATTTATTATGCATGAACAGTGGTAGTTTAAAACATTAAAGCAAAACTACTATAAAATAAAATATAAATGGAAAAATTTGGTGCTCAACATAGATAGGAAATAATGATTAAGTAAAAATAAAACTATCAAGTCTCTTACTCTTCATGAGGCTTAAGATAAATCTAGTAAAGGAAAAAACCCAAAGAGTTTGTCAATTAGCAGTGACAGAGATGCATTTTTTCCCCATAAAACAGCTATAAATACAATTTCCAAGTGCCATAACATCACAAGGTCTGTAAAATAAATCAATGGGAAAACAAAGTGAGTAATGAAAATTGAGATATTCTTCTTACAATATTTTTCTCTATGTTCCCAAGTCATGAAACTGTTGAAGATCTGTAGAAAATAGTCCCTTTATCTCACTCTGTCTCTGATCCTTGCCTATGTTCCTTAAATGAACTGTAATTTTGTGGTAGAAGAATTCCTCTAAACAGGTGTGCTATGGCTGACCACTTTGTGGCTTTCTTTGCTATAAAAAAATTGTTCACTTTTTTGCTTAAATACTGCTGACATCTAATGCAGCTGTGCTCATTGTACCTTTTCTGTAGCTGTTCTGATTTGGCCAAATTTAGAAATATATCCTCTGAGAGAAGGCAGATTACAACCAGCCCTCCCCCACCAGGTTTGGGAAAAAAGAAACTTTTTCCTCAAATGAAAGTGAAAGAGATAAAAACTATTTATTTAACAAACACACAGGAAAAGGGTAATAATGCTAAATAATAAAACCCCTCGCTCTGCTGAGAGAAACCTGGGAAAATTTCAGAGTCCTTCTCTAGTCTCTCTCTCCCCTCCTTGGAGCTGGGATGGAGTGGTGGGCCCACCTCCAGGGCCAAGGCCTCGGTGGAAATTCCTCCCGATGTATTCTGATGTTGAAACTGTCCAGCAGAGAGAAAAAAGGAAAAAAACCCCAAAGTCCCAGGAAAACAGAAGTTCAACTCTCCATCTGTCTCCGGAGAAAGAAAAAGGAGCTGAAAAACTGGCCAAAAGCAAGCCGGGTGCTTTCCCCCGCCACGCTCTGCTCCCTCAGGTGAACACAGAGCCATCTCTATCTCTGTGTCCTTGAAAACATGAAAACAAACTGCTTAGAAAGTTCCCTCGGTTTTGTCTCTTCCCCCTCTCAGGCTCAGTTTAAAGGCACAGAAAGGCACAAAATTAATTTCTGGGCATGGGGCAGCAATAGGGGATACACATCACAAAGTCACCCCAAGACATCAGCATTCTCTGGGGAAGCATGCCCTGGCCAGTGCCTGCTTATGGGCTTCTATTACACCTGCTGTGGGATGTGCATGACAAGGACATGTCTAGGTACAAAAAATTTCAACAGAGTGAATGAATGTCATCCAGAGCTTTGACCAATGAAACCAGGAAGGTGAGTATATGGTACTGGGCACTGTAAACAAAATGGGATTATCTCCCATCTATATTTAATAACTACTTCCCCACTACTGAAGCACCAAATTTCAAAAACTCTGAAAGAATATAGCAACCTTAATAATTTCACTAGAGTTTAGGCAAACAATTTTAACCTCCTGTTGTGAAAGCACACTTTTATCTTGTCGGTGTTGTAGGACAGTATTCCTTACAGTTCTTTTCTTTTTTTTTTTTAAGATTAACTCTTCTCAGATGAAATAATTCAGTAGCACTGTAATACAGGTATTTCAGCACCAAAAGAAAAACTTCTAAAAAACTCCAAAAATTTCAAACATGGGGCAATCAATAATGCAGTGCAAAAGGTAAAATAATATCTGGTTTTTTAAAGGTGCCTTCATTACATTAGACATTTCTTCAAGTAATCATTTTTTCTGAATTGTTATTACTGCATGCATACATTTTCCTATCTTCTCTTAACTCCTACTGACTTTATCAGTGTACAGTGTATTATCCCTCTACAAGGTCAAAACTGTCTGGTCCATCAGAGACCAAAGTCTCATGGAGCTACTTTCACACTCTTGAATCATTACCACTTAAATATAATACTATTTCTCAGCATGTGAGTTTAAATCACAGTTTTTGTTATCTGTAGCAAACAGAAAACCTGCAGGTATTGCTTGTAGGCTTAAATTTATAGTGGAATTTAATGAAATAATTTTTTCTAACCTGTGTATACCCATTGTTAGGGGTTGCTGTCCTCTCTTCTAGATCTTTTCCACTCTCCCATCCATTATTTTCTTCAGTGGGTAAATGAGTACATGGGTTCACCAAGGTCATCGTCTCTTTCTTTCCCTCCCTGCAGGCTTTGTTGTGTTACACCTGAGCCTCCTACAACTTTGTTCACTCACCTTTTTCTTAACTATTTTTTATTACTTCCCTCAGTTTCATATCCCTATGTCTCCATTCTTCCTTCTTGTCTTTGCTTGTCATGTGTAAATAGTCATTTAATGAACAGTAGTTTACATCATATGGTCTGAACATAATAATTTCTATCAATTTAAGAGCTTCTATAAGCAGCTGAATGCTCCTGTAAGACCTTATTTTTATATACTTTGAGTAGATATCTTGTGTTCTGTTTCCTACACCAACCTGAAGAAAGACTTTTCCCATTGTTTAACCTGTAGGGTCTTTTTATCTGCAGTTAAAGTGTAGCTCTTAATTTCCCTAAAGGAGGAGGTGATATACGTCAAGGCAAAAAACAACATAAAAAGCAGCACAGCTTGATGCCAAAGGCAAAACATTCATATATGCCAAATCATATTTTGCCCGACCAATTTCTCAGTAGAAAATACAGCATTAAATCAGATCTCAAGCTTGTAGCTGTCTAATTTCTTAGACAATAAAATTATAGAGATTAAAGGTAGGACATGAAATTAAATTAAACTAAGTCCTATATATTATTTTTGTACATGGAGAATCATTGCAGTTTTTATGGAAACCTCCAGTTCTGATTTTAAAATAGCATCTGGAAATCTATTCTCAGTGTCTTGACTAACACAGTTGTCAGCCAGATTTCCGTTACAAAGGTGGATGAATAATTTATTTTTATTCATGCAGCTAACAACTTGGTCTTTATGCGTTCATGAACTTTTCATGAAATTGTCTGCACTCCTTAGGCAGAACCACTCAAGCCACAGTACAGCATGCACTTCCTCCTCCTCACGTAACCCTTCAGTGATGAATGCTCAGGCTTGGACATATGCTTATTAATGGTAGATCTCTAATGACATTTTTGCGATTCTATGATTTATGTAACCAGCACTGCATAAGGTTTAAATTTCAAAATCAAATAAATAAAGAGAGCCTTGGTTTTGGCCAGCATACAACTACTCAAGGTTAAAATTGAATTTAATCAGCATTCACAATAGTAAGTGGAAATTCTGTGGAAATTAAATACGAAGATTTTGGTTCGCTAAGGAAATGGCATAGTCCTGCCTATTCTTCAGCAGTAACCTTGGAAATCTGCTTTTCCATGTGAAGGTTTTTTTCCTCAAGTTAATAAAAAGCCAAGACTTCTGAGAGGACAAAATGTGTTATTTTATTTTATGAATTTTTTCAGACTCTCTGCACAGGGTTTACAGAAGAGAAAGGTGTGGATTTTTTCTCCATCATCTTATCTACAGATCAGTTTATGATGTCTATTTATTTCTGCTACATTATGGCTATCAAATAAAAGCTGAAATACTTCAGAGCTAAATCAACAGTTCTAAATCAACTATTTTCTGTCCTCCATCACTGCATGCAATGCTTTCTTTCTTTGGTTTTGGTTTTGACTCTACATAATAAACCTTGTCCTGCTTTTCTTGTCAAGAATTGGATCCATAGAGATACTAATACTCTTTATATCAATGGCTCTATGTTTCTACAGCAGGAGAGCAAAATATATTGTCCCTAAGACAGCTCTAAGACACCATTTTACACCTCCATTCTGCGATGGAGGTTACTTCCTCCTTCACTATCTTCTCCTTTATGTTTTCCATTGCTATTTTGGTGTAATAGGAGTATTTCAGTCTTACTGAAGGTGAATGGCTGTTTCTTATGTAATCTGTAGCCTCAGATCACACTGATGTATATGACATCTCACATCACCTAAGCAAACTGTAAGTTTTTCTCATTACACAAAAATACTAGGTTTTGTCATTTTAAAGGCAGCTGCTGTATGCCTTGGCTTTCATTTTTCTAAATTAAAATCAATTTCTAAATTAATGAAGACAATTTAAAACTATTTTTCCACACAAATAGCACTTTTGATCACCAGTCTGGATTATAATCCATACATTTACTTATCTGGTAAAAATCATATATTTCCCTTCATTGGCTCCATATTTGATTAAAACTGTCTAAAGAATTTTGTGACACTATTTTAGATGTTTTATTCAAATACCAATATAATCCTGCTTGCTTAAGAAAACTCAGAAGTGCTTTTAAATAATTCTCCATGCATTAAATTCTAAAATGTAAAATCAACAATATATATATAATTTGATGTAATAAGCATACAACATCCATTAGTTACTATTCATCATCAATTATAATAACAAGTTTGAGAATTCTAAATATAAACATATTATGAATATTAACTTGTAGCAAATTTTGCATAAATACTAATATCAAAACAGAACAAAAAAGTACTAGAACAACGTGACTAGGTAGTCAGGGCATAAACATCACTTTTCATCAATAAAACTCCATAACCTTTGGGAAAGTTTATTTGATTCTTCAGGGATAATTCAAGGAAGACTACTAAAAAAAAAGAATGAGGGAAATGGAGGAACATATAGTATGAGTTAGAACTGAAAAATGCTTTATGAGCATTAATTTTTACTTATTCTTTTAAAAAGGACATTGACATATTTTTTCATGTGGGATATGCAATATAATTACCAGCTGTGTTATCTCTTAGTTTATCAGAAACAAAAGTAAATCAATGATGGCAAATTGTATGATATACCACCATACAAAGTACTTTATTTTCTCCTTAAAATTTTTAGACTCAACCACTCCAAGGGCTAAATGACACTTTCTAGGCTATATTCTAGGGCTGAATAGAACTGAACTTATAGAGTTCAGTTCCCTAGCGCAAATCCCAAAGTTCAGTCAAATGCTTGGATCTCCAATACAGAACAGAGAAAAGTCACTGCATTTATCACAGAAAACTAAACACAGATGTACTGCATGGAAGCTCTAAATTGACATTTTGTCTCACATTACCTCCAGGCAAGCTGTTTCATATATGTTAGACCTGAGCTTTTCTATTTTTTAAAATTTTTCCCCTTTGAGAGCACATACCTACAGCTAATGTTTGAAAGAATCAAAACAGGCTCAATATCTTCTTTTAAGACACTAATGCCCTTTTTTTTAAAACATGGCACAATAACATATTCACCTAATCATTTCTTCAGGAGACAGGAAGAGGGGAAGGTTCAAACAAAGAAGCAACAATGAAGAAAATGCTCACTGTCTACCCTACAAAATATATTCCAGAGAAAAAGAACAGGATTATTTTGGTCAGAAGATTTCTTCAAACTGTGTTTCTTGTTTCAGTAAATATTGATACATTTCCTGAAAATACTGTAAAATCTAAATTCCAGACAAATTTTGGAAGCAGGATTCAGAAACCTGATTATCCCCTTCTTGGATTCATGTCTCAGTACTAAATTACAGAAGGAATATAGATAATTCCTGGAGAAAGATTTTTGCTCTCTTTCTGATGAAAAAGATTTTGCACATTTCAGGAAAAAGAGATAGCAGTTAGATGCACATTAGATGCTTTTCCAGCCTTTAAGCTAGAGGCTGTAGCACTCTTTGAGAACTCAGAAACATGCAGAGAAATCACTCAGGTCTTAACAACTGCTCTTAAGCACTGTTAAATAAAAAATGGGCAGGTTAACATCACACCTTAAAACAAAAGAAGACAAATTGTGCAAGACCATCTTCAGGCATTCGCTGAGAACACGATTCACTCCAGATCTTACTGGACACCTAGAATTAATTACTTTCTAGATGCTGTTTGGGTTCAGGTGCTACCTATGAACTTTCTCAGCCTGTAGCAAGCAAGGAGGCAGAACCCTTATGCAAACAGAAAGTCTTCATGAAATACAAGGAGTGCCTAGAAGCAGAAGGAGAGAGTTAATGGATATTATAGGTTTATACATCTCATATACACAGGTCACCCTATTTTATGTCTAACGAATTTATCAGACATAAGGTCACAGATGATACCCTCAAAGACAGGTTCTCACTCATATTTATCCAACACTTCAAGTAAATAAATCAAATATATTATCATATATTCATAATTGTGCATATCTTGTTCAAGAACTTTTCTTTAAAATACTTTGTAAAGGTGACAGAAGACCATTTCCAAAATTAATGGATAGAATAAAATACTTCAGTTGGCAGGGACTGGAATGATCATCTAATCCAATTTCTTGACCAATTCCATATTGACCAAAAGTTAAAGTTTGGTATTAAACACATGGTCCAAATGCCTCCTTTTAAGGCACTGACAGGCACAAAGCATCAACAATCTCTCTAAAAAGCCTGTACCAGTGTTTTTTGCCACCCTTGAAGAAAAGAAATGTTTTCTAATGCCCAGTCTGAACTTCCCCTGATGCAGCTTTGAACCATTCCCATGTGTCTTGTCGTTGGACCCCAGGGAGAAGGGATCAGCACTTCCCTCTGCATGTCCCCTCCTCAGGAAGCTGTACAGAGCAATGAGTTCACCATTTCAGCTTAGCCTCCTTCTCTCCAAACTAGACAAACCCAGAGCCCTCAGCTGCTCCTCACAAGATGTGCCTTCCAGCCCTTCCACCAGCTCTGCCGTCCAGCTGCCGTCCACCAGCTCTGGACCATTCAAGGACCTTCCCATCCTTCTTCAAACTCTGGGGCCCTGCACAGCACACAGGACTCAGGGTGAGGCCGCACCACGGCTGCATCCAGCAGGATGATCCCGATCCCAGCTGGTGCTGCCGTGTCTGATGCAGCCGGGATGGGGTTTGCCCTCCTGGCTGCCCGGGCACACACTGCTGACTCACACTGAGCTGCTGCCCACCAGCACCCCCAGATCCCTTGCTGCAGGGCTGCTCTCCACACACTCCTCTCCCAGCTTGTCCTTGTGCCCAGCTTTCCTGCGTCCCAGGGGCAGAATCTGTATTTTTTCTTGTTAAATTTCATGCCACTGATTACTGCCCAATGGTCCAATGTATTCATAACCCTCTGCAAGGGTCTTGTCCCCATAGAGAGTCAACAAATCCACAAGTGATGATACATGATAATTTCATATATTCTTTGTGCTTAAAAATAGAGAGGCTGCTATGTCTCTGTGCAGAATAGACAAAGCTGCCTTTTTTGGTTTTTCCCATTTACTTATTTTATACACCCTTCTCTGAAAGCCAAATATTGTCAAATGTAAGCTGCTAATACAGCTCAGTACTTAAAATATCTACAGAAAACATTACAGTATCCAAGAGTCTGTTTCACATTTTTGTTTATGCTATGCCTACTTCACTGGTGTCAGAGTGGAACAGCCAGATCTTAATGAAAAAGCCACTGCATGAGAATTCTTACACCGCTCAAGGACTCACACACTCACCACCAGAGACTTTAACTGCTGGGACCATAGACCTTTTGTAGTAGATGGCTGCAGTGAGCTGAGAGTGCCCCTTTCAACTCCTCTCTTATACACACACTCACTCTCAGGACCTCTTTCTTCTTTTTCAGGCTCATTCCTATGTTTCCCATAGCAGAGTCTCAGTTGCTGGATTCACAAAAGTAAATAATGTAATAATGTGGTACAGTAGCTGGTCAGCTTGAGCTGGATGCTTCTGGAGAGGGATTTCAAACAAAGAAATCCCTGGGCAATCATACCCTCCCCTCACATGCTCTCAACATGCCTTACCAGAGCCTCTTGGTCCAGTGGTGATTTTTAGGCTGGGTATTCTAACACCTTATTTCAATCTTTCTTCTGTCCATGTAGGCAGGCTGTTAACTATTCTTGTTAAGTTGCAGCTTCAGCTGTTGGTTCTAGTCTCCTTGTCTTCTGGTTTGGACTTAAGGTGTACTTGCATGCTGCTGCAATCCTCGACTTAGGTTAAATGTTACTTCTCAACAATGAAAACATCAGTGTGTTATCAATATTCCAGTTATACTAAATACAAAACACAGCACTGTACCAGCTACCAGGAAAATTACTAAGAAGACTGCCCTCCAGCTGAAAACACGTCTAAGTGTATGCTCACAGCTTGGGGCCCAAAAATTTCATCAAATCCATCTACTCATGCTAAGCATTCAAATCTAAGAAAACAACACAATAAATCACAGTATTATAACTTTATATTACTCATTCTACTTAAAACATATTTCAGTTTAACAACAAATATCTGCTAAAAGTAAGGTTTGTGCTAGTGTTCTGTACCTGCAGAAAACATAATTCAGAATATTCACTACTGAATATTTGCAACATGTACAACTTTTTTACATCTAAGAACTTGCAAGAAACACAGTTATTTCAGAAAACTGAGTAAGAACAAGGAATATTCAAGCAGTCTCACAGAACATGTAGCAACATTCTTATGAACACTATGCATGACTCGGGGATTTCTAGTATTCCAAAAAATTTCCTTTCAGATCTCTGAGACCTTATACACAACTTTTTACATAGACACATTCACCAACCAAATTGGATGTAAATCTTATTTTAAGCACCTTACTGCTGTTCCTCACTTTCTCCCACAAACACTGAAGAAAACTGCCAACACAGACAGCAGAATTACTATCAGTAGTGATATTTAAAGTTAGCCTACAGACATTAAAAGTCTGATTTGACTTTTGATAATAGACATTAAAACTGATTTGGTTTAGTTTAGAGATAATGAGCTAGAGGCTTCCATGTGGCAAAAAGATAGGCCAATTACAGTTCCTTCTTTTTGTACTGATTGTACAATTTAATGGGCACATGAAACTTCCATTAACAATAATGGGACTTCTGTGCATGCGTTGCAGAGAAAATAAAGCCCTGTAGACTTTTTTCTTATAAACAGCATGAAACAAATAGAGAATGATAATAATCTCAAAGCAGTAATGCAAGTAGCAGTATCTTGAGAAAAAATGAATGAGAAAAATATCTGGGAGGGTGGTCCTGGTGCACAGGGAGTAAAAGTAAGGAGTGAAAAATACACAAAGCTAAATAAGACAACAAAGAAAGTCAGCTCAGAAAATGGTACTGCAGGTATGTTGGTCCAGGCTACTTTGAGACTAAATATCTATAAAATACATAGAGCAGAGACATTAAAAATGTTTTAATACCAAATTAAAGAAAAATTGAAATAAAATGCTTGTCAATGGGCTAAAAATAAATAATTTATAATACACTTGAGGACACACTGACAGAGAAAGTATATCTGCAGAGTGCAGATATTAATAAATAAATTTTCAAAGTACACATACTACTGTTTATAGTGTTATTTTAGTTGCACTAGCCATGTTTTTGAGATTTTACCTGACTGTGTGAGGTACTAACGAACTTCTATTTTACAGATCTTAATCTAATCCATTCAGCTGGATCAAAGCACATCTGGCTCAGTTCTTATTGCACTCTAACTTGTATTCATGTTCCATTTTTGCAATTAATTCTCTGTGCTTATGCTGCAGTAAATAACTGACTTGAGAAAAATCTATTTCCTGTGTTTGTGTTTGAGTACTGAAGGGTTACTGGACCTAGGCAAATATACCGTGAAGGTATACTTGCCAGTAAGTCTGATAGACTTCATGGATTAATCTAGCAAAAAACACTGAGTTATAGATTCCAAGGGTCAGGATGAACAAGCTAACTCAGCTCTTGTTAACACAAGTAAATCAGGAAAAATATAAATCGTATTGTAGGAAAAATAAAAATTTTAGATACAATTTTTGCAATAGGAACCTAACATATTCAGGATTCTTGAGAGTTTCTCTGATCATGCCATTGGGAAATAATAAATTATAATTTAAGTGCATTTTATTTTCATTTTCTCAAATGAAAGCAAAAAAGTCTACTGTTAATCAATGCATAAAATGTATAATGTACAACATTCACATTTTCACAGTTTTTCTTAAATTACATTTATCAGGAAAAATACTATAACTTAAATGCAAGTTCTTGGAGCCCCAAATAAAGTCTATACATTGTATTTATATCTTTGATATTTATTTCTGTAATGAGTTTCTGTTTGATATATTTTCTCATGCTTTATAAAATCAGAAGATTTATGGCTGAAATATAAATAGTAAATAATTTGTCTTTTATATAGTTTTTGGGCTCTTTTTTATTTTTCCTCATAGCTTTTGTTGGTTTTGATCACTTTCAACAGACCTGATTTTCATTTAGTGTAAGTAAATATAAAACATTGGGATTTTGGGCAAGTTTAATGGCTTGGTTTTTGGTTGTTTAGCTGTTGGTTCCCTATGAAGCATACACATGCATAAACACATAGGATTATAGATCTTGTATGTTTGTATTCATTATGGCATATTGTTTGGAATTTGATGGTTCTTGTTTTATTATTAACACTTTGAGACGTAAAAAATGCATGAAAATGGATGAAAAACATAGTGAACTAAGTGCAAATATTCCTAAAGACATAATTTAATATTACTTTCATATACATCTAGGTTTTAAATACTTTTAGCTGGAAAAAGGAAGAAAGTTTTAAAAAAAACAGAATTCTCCCTTTACACTATTCCATACTGTAAACATGATATTTAGTCTAAAGAGCATCAAAGGAAAACTGAGCCAACTTATATAAGAATATAAGTTTAAGGGAAAAAACCTTAAAGCATCTTTCTAGCAGGAGTACACTGTAGTCCAGACAATGCATGAAAAACATCTGTCAGTATAGTTGAAAAGTGAGGCTCTGGAGAGTAACGTTAGGTACTGCTTAGAGGAAATTTGCTGATGGTCCCTTGCACCAAGAGACAGGTTGAGCAAACACAGTAAACCAGCTTTTTCACAGTAAGGCTTTGAATTGCAGTATGCCATGACTCACCTGAATGATGCATTTCTCACCCATTGTTGCCCTAGAAAATCTATAATCTCCATTCATATGTTCCTCCGCAGAAAATATAACAACACTTTCCTGCCACACTCAAGCTTTACTCTAAAGCACATCCTGTCCTTAAGGTGTTAATAATCATATAAACCATAACTTAATTGAACATTTGTGAACACACTCAAACACTCTCCAGCCACAGTTTCAACTTTCATAGCAATATTAATCTGAGAATGCCAAACTTTCCAGACCACAGAGTTGTAATACACCTTAGTGTAGTCCTCAGTCTCAGACCTTAATGTTTTTCTGTGGAAAACATTTGGGGGACAATTAACAAAGCTAATACCTTCCCACTGATGTGGGGAATTTTGATAAGTGCACTTTTTTCATGAAAAAACAACAACGCCAAACACAAAAGCAGCAGCAACAACAACAACAAAAATTAAATGCAGGTTGGAGGGCAGAACAACTGGAAGCAACTGGACAAAATATAACCCACAGCATCTTTCCATGCCATTTAAAAACATAAATCTTTCCATGCCATTACATGATCCCCCTAGAAGAGTCTGTAACTCTACTTTCCAATGAAGACTTTAGCCTGCCTACTCCACTCTGTTTGAAGACAAGGGACTCAGAGGAGTCACAGTATCTTAACACTTCCCAAAACTTCAGATAGAGCAGAGTCTGCTTTGCCCCAGAACCACCTAGTTCCATTAAAGAATGGGAATCCTAATGATCTTTGCCTCTTGCCTCCAAAAAAGAGATTACTTGGCCCTCAGCATCTCGAACTTAATTGTATGGATTGCCTGTGTTACCAGATGATTTTGCAGGACAGCCTCTTTTTACCTTGCTAAATGCACTGAGGAGAATTACTGTAGGTGTCTCTAAACACAGTGGAGTTAGAATAACAGAGGGTACAAGACAAGGAAACAATTTACATGGTAAATCTGCAACAATGCAGACTCTTTCCTCTGCCATGTTTTCTTCCCCCTGTAAGGAGCACCCTTCTTCTCAGAAGTGAGAGAGTCCCTTGCCCCTGCCCCTAGCAATTGACCTGAGGTGGTATAGAATAACTTCTTGGCCAGGCTCTGCCTCCTCATAGCTACTGTAAAAATTGACTCTGTCCTGGATGGAACCAGGACAGTTCCCTTTACATTTTTTGTTTGTTTTATAAAGTTTATTATATAACATTATTTTCCTACTGTACTCTATTTGCAACATCTGAAAAGATAAAGCAGCCTAACTCTACAAAATTTCTGCTGCATTTCAGTTCCATTCTGAAATGAGTTTTAGTTTGGAGTCAGGCCTAAGATTTAAGACTAAAATATGCCTAGTTTAATTTAGACCTTTTTGAGATTAATTCCTTAATATCTCTTCAATAAATCTCTACTTTGTTCCTGTGTTAAAGGGAAAATCTAGACGAAGACAGTTATGTGAGAAAGGTATATTGCAATTAAGAAAACCCCAAAGGCTTCTCACTATCAGAAAACAGTTCAGAACATAATGGAGCATAGAAGAAGATAGAGAATGAACAAATATGTCTCTTATGAAGGACAAGCTGAAAGTAACTTGAGGGATAAAGAAGAAATTACAGGTACAACTAAAACTTGCATACAGGACCTAAAGATGATAATTCAGAAAATCAGATTTGGAGTTGTCTTTGATTGGTTTAAGTGTTTTTGCTCTGTCAACATTGACAGTAGTTTGTTTGTGAAAATCCAGTAGCAATTAATTAGTTTGAATTAACATATGTTCATATAATATTTACTTCTTTGTTTAGCAATAGAAATCTAAAACAAATTCAAGATTTTTACCATGAATTAACAGCTTATTCAGCAAGTGTAAATCAGAGTAGTATGAAAATTATTTTAAGATATGGTTTGTCTGAATTTCCCTGCTTTTTAAAATTAAATACCTCCTTAATAATTTCATTTTTATGTTTTTGAAGTCAGAAAGTATTTCCTGAATAAATTAATGTCCCCACTTCATGAAAAAGAAATAGATTTTAAGACGTAGTTCTCAGAGCCAGACAAAGAAAAAGGTGGATTTACAGTCTTATGTGCTGAGCAGAGGCAAATATTACAGTACCTTGTTTCCTTTTTTCCTGCCATAATTCCTGAGGAATGGGAAGAAGCTAAATCTTAGGTATATATCTGTCACAAAATTAATATTTTCCTAAAACCATGAGCTAACCTGTAGGGTAAGAAGAAAGCAGACTATCTGGTATTTATGTATCTGACCACATCCAAGAAGCCATATTTTATACTGAACTTGGGTTTTCTAGAACAGGCAGGACTGGAGCATAGTAGAAACATTTTAGAGCACTTTGAGTTGTATTTGCCAAAAGGTCCTTGAAGCAAGGGAAGAAGTGAAGAATAATAAAACAAGAAAAAATTCTTGAGAAAGAATTATACATATCTTGATTTGGAGCATCCTGAGAAGATAATATTTGGTGTTTCTCTAAGAATCCAGAAATGTACTGAGTCCATAGCCAAGAGCTTCAGCCAAAGAGGTTGAAGTACTTTTTGTATAACTTTTCTAGTATACCAGTGACAAATTAGAAGAATGTTAATTTCTCAGCAGAAAAAGAGCATTTCATGAAAGCTGCTACATGAAGTACAGGAAGATTTTTCTGGTCATTTTCAAATATCACAAACTAAGAAATCAGAAAGTGTGGTAGGTTATTTTGAAGGAAGAATTATCTATTTCAGCTATTATATTTTCCTTATAGAAAAACTCCTCCTTAGTGGGAGGAGATGAAATATGTGTTTCTGAAAAGAAGATCTGGTTGAGGACTTTGGATGAAATGATTTTCCAGCTGTTTAACTTTTGGAATTGCTGTAATTGTCACACACATGTTCGCTAATCAACATTTAACATGGCATCAATAATATTAAATCTGCTATTTCTGCTGTAGAAAAGCTTAAGCCTTTCTTAACTTTGGTTCAAATACTCTTTTCCTGAAGATTTTCCTTGATTTTTTTTTTGTTTATTTTTCAAAAATAGAAAACTTTCAATATACCCCCTACAAGATCATATATAAAAATTACCTTCACTTAATCTATTAAAATCTAGAGATAAAAGAACTTAAACACACTGTACTTGTCTTCTACTAACACACTAAATTTCATCATAGTGAAATGAAGAACATGAAGGATATGTACTGAAATAAAAAATAAAGCTATTCCCTAGGAGTTGCATCTGTTTCATTCCTGCCTTCTTACATGGATTTTGCTGGGTTTGGCATTTTTTAATACTTTTTTTCATACATATTTTTGTGATGCTATGCAGCAAGCAATTAAATCAGAATTTCTTGAATGGAAAAAGGACGTTAAGGAGAGAAGGAAGGCTATATTCAGTTCATGCAGAATCATAATTTGGTGTCCATAGTATAGAATTCCTATTTTCAGCATCACAGTATCAGTAAACGTAAACTAAATCCAAGGATTATTTATGTGCCTAACTTATTGCTGTTGATGCCAATACTTTCATGAGTTCACTGCCATAATCATCAGCTACTGAAAGTTTACTCAAGTGCTTTATACCGTTTCCACTTATCTCACTTGAAATATGAGATATCGGGTAAATTTAACGTAGTTTTAAATAGCTTTCTTGGGGTTGTTATGACTCAGTTGAATGAACAGTCAATCTCAGTTACACTTTTAATGTACTGAGTCTCAGACACATTCATAGGATGTGAACCCTTACATATATCTTCAAGAGACAGTGGTGTGAACTGATATCATCAGCTCAGTATAAATAGATATCTACTGCCCTGAAAATAAAAGGGATTTTTTTTAACTGTTTTTTGAAAGTGCATTATGCTTGTTGATTTCAAAAAACTTAGTGCTAAATTGCCAACCAAAAATTTCAACAGATATTCATATACAGTAATGTTTGGGGTTTATTGCATTCATCAGAAATTGAAAGAAAGGCCATTTACAAGAAAACAACCATCTGGTGCTGTTTATTATTTCCGTTTATCTTTTTCTTTGCTGCCACAGTGTGTCCTTCTGTGCCTCCATTTACCAGGACATTGAACAGAAATAACACAGCTTCCTTTCCATTGTGCCTGCTATCAGCTGTCATATTCCACATAGCTGGCTTATATTGAGTAATATTTCTCTTTACTTCCTCTCCTTATCACAAGCTTCCTTTATTGGGCTTTTCTTTCTCACAGTAAAGTAGAAGACTCTTCACAGCATGACCTTAAAACTAGCTTTTCAAAAAATATTTGGCATGCACAAGCAAGATACTTGCACTTCATACTCACAGAAATCAGATGAACTGCAGCATATGCTGCTTTAAAAAGATAGCTTGAAAAAAAAGCCAGACAGTTGCAGACAAATGCCAACTACAAACACCTCAACACTAGATCCAAGAACAAACTCCAACATGAATTTGCCATCAGGGATGTATAAAATTTATATATTGCTTTGCCTTTTTCCATCATTGGGACTATTTTAAGGCTGTGGCTGTAGCTATACAGCTGTGCAGCTCCATCTTCAAATCATAGGTTTATGCAGCCTGCATTCACAGTGAGAGTTTGTCTGCACCTTCACATGGCTTCAAGCAAAAGCAAACCACTAAACACACCCAGCAATGAAAATAAGCTCCAAAAGTTTCAGAGCTAACTGCAATATCCATCATTCATTTGGGACTTCAAGACATTTTTTGTTTTGTCTATCAAATGTATATATAAGCTATAGCAATACTAATATATGTTTGATATTCCATATCTATGCTACATAAATGAAATAGTTTCTGGAGAGCTGCATAAAATTAAATCTTCTATACCCCAGACTTCATCAATGATTGAAATAATTAGCTCTAAAAAGTAAGAAAAGACAATAATAAATATTTTCTCCCTTCAACATTGTGTCTTCTTACAGCTATACACAAGGTACAGCCAATAGCAATTGCCATGCCAATAAAATAAATGCCATTACATTAGATATTGTTATTTAATTATTTAATAATTCAAGTTAAATACAAGTATTTCGTTGCATGTATATCAGTATATACATATGTGTGTGTGTGTGTATGTATGTATGTATACAAAAATAGGCACACAAGAAAGTGCCTCTGGCGCTAATCACTCTTCCCTCCTTGCACTTCTCTTCCCATGAATAAATGTTACTGTATTTTATGTTCTAGCACATATCACAATAAAAATGGCTTTACATGCAGAAATATTGGTGCGATTTTCTTGCTTTGTCGCTGAAACTAATGTTACATTTTCTGGATATGACTCAGCTTTATATATATCTCAACATGAGTGGGAAGGTATCCCATTCTTCCCATTCCCACTGGCACCAATTCCAAAATAAAGGCTGCTGCACATAAAGAAGTGCATCTAGAGAAGACAGGCTCACTGGCTGTTCAGTTATGCAGAATATAAAAGATCAGCTTTTCTCTTTCTACACACTTCTCAGGAATTATAGTCAACCAAACCACATTTACAATTCTTCTCAGTTCTTTGCATTAATTTACTATGTGTACATTATTCTGGCTTGTATTCAGAGAATGTGTGCTGAATTCTAAACACACTGCTCAATATTTCAGTAGGAACACTGTGTACAGTGATGGTTTCTGAATGCATACATTAAATTTGCTTCTATATTCATTTTGCATAGAGCTTTTTTTTTTTTTAAGCCCCACCCTCCCCCCTTCCCAGAAAAATGCAGTTTGTATAGACTGCTAACCCAAATTTCACTGAGTACTGCTCTAGCTGAAAACAGTGGGAGTCAACCTGGCATTTTTCCTTCATGATACAATTTGTTTTCTTGCCAGTAAGGTTTAGAGCAAGGGATACAAATTATCTGATATAAAATTACTGGCTAAAGATAGTTGTCATGCAAATATTAAACTGTCTATCCTATTTGCATAACTTCAGATAACCTGATAGAGCCATATAAATTAGTTTTAAATAGTTCAATGTATAAGGGAATCAGCAAAGCATATCATGATAAAACAAGAATCCTGAGGGTTTCTCCATCATTACATTTCAATTTTGGTTGGAGGATGAGCAAATGAAACCTAAATTAAGCTCTTCTACAAAATTCTACAAACTTTTACAAATCTTCATTACATTTTAATGATCTGCTATCTTTCCAAGCAGTGTATAGTAATAACTTACATCTAGATGCAATAACTCAGGAAAATATTTTATGAGTGAGTTAAAAATAAATCTACAAGCTTTCAGACTAGATGGCAACCAGACATTTTTTTCAGATTACAGATATGCTGTGTTAGCACATTTAATTTTACACGGTTTGTTCCATTCAATTTCCTCTTGAATGCTTCTAGAAAAAGTATAGCCTTGAATGTGTACTGCACATGTGGTACTTGTAATTTTTAGATGCAAATGAAAGCAGCAGAGATATTTTTCTGCCAATAGAAGTCATTTTTCTAGAGTTTAATATAAGCAAATATGAATGATTGCATCCTGAAACAGTCAAATAGTGCTTGTATTTTCTTAAACGTGTAAGTGCTGAATGAATTCATTACTTAAATTAAACAAAAAATATTGATAAATTAGAAAAATAGAATGCAAAATAGATGTTCAAAATATAGATGTAATTAGAAAATATTACCTATAATTCAAACATATATAATTGGAATATAGTACATAATTAGAATATAACAGGAAATAAATCTTAGAACAGAGTTTACCAATAGTATTATTCACAAGAAATACTCTTTTGTTCTTCATTTTCTCAGTATAACCACTTGGATGTAGATGACCTAGAGAAGATCCTTGCCCAGTCCATTGTCTCCACCGAGCAGGCAATTGAATACCCTATGTGCTGAGCCCACTAGAGACTTACAAGGTAGAAGGGAATGACTTGCATGTTATTTTCTTATTTCAGTTTCAACCACAGAAACATCTCCCCAGCTGAGTCAGTCATTCATTACATTTTGGCAGCACCAATAAGCCCTCAGCTTGCTTTGTAATGAGATGATGAGTTCATTTAAAAAAGGAAGGAAATAAACTCTCCCTAGATCAGAACCTATTTCCTTTTGCAAGCAGATGTTGGGACACTAGAAAAATTGGTTTTTATCTCAAGGGACTGCTGCCTGCCTGGAGAAGTTGTCTTATTTCTAGAGTCATCGCCAATTTGTTCTCTTTGTTCCTTGTTACCAGCCAAATTTAAGTTTCACCATGCCAGATGCCATGGGAACTGAATGTTGCCCATCCAGCATCTATCTATCTGTGCAGCCACATTCCAGGGATACCTGCAATGAACAGGTAATGGCTGGTGTAAGTTCTAAAAAGAGGAGCTTCATCCAAGAGGAACTTAACAACAGCTCCATCTGCTTATTCTGCTCCATTCTTCTCACTGCTAATTAGCTGGCAGAGCAGTGGGAGCCAGCTAGAACGGCTGCTGCATTCAAAAAGTTTGCTTAGCATGAACTATAAATTTGGCTGCCTACAATTTCACACCCTAAGATGTGCTCTTGGGATGATTATTGCCCTTGGCAGTTAGCTGCCTCCCTAGCCACAGAATGACTCACTTTGTTATTAAAGCAAATTAAAGAGATTGAGGTTTATTGAGTGTTAGGCAACCCACTAAACAGTGGAATAAGGTTTTCTTGGAAGGTGGGTTTAATGCCAGACCTGGACCTGAATTCAATTTGAACACAGTATCCACAGTTTCCCAAGCAAAAGAGAAGTGTGCGGTACTTGCAGAAGGAAGATACTCTCTGGAAGGCTCCTTTCCAGCAGAAGAAAAGAGGGGCAGTCCTGAAGTAAAAACACCAGAACTGTTCGTGATGAGAACAAGTCCTGCCACATAGTATTTTAGTGAAACAGGGTATAATGCAAAGTGCTGACAGAGAAAAATGTATCCCTGTAGGTACAATTAAGCTCCCAGAATGTCCTCATCCCAGCTGAAGGCCAGTCAGTCAATACAGAGTTGTACTTTACAATGCACTGTCTAAGGACTGACTGCTATGGCCTGATGGTTTTTAATAGAAATTTGAATTTTAGTGGCTAGCAACTAGTTCATGGGTGAGGGGAAGAATGGTATTCAGCTTTCTCAGCAACTCAAAAAGAAAACTAAAGATAGCATAAAAAGAAAGGAAAAAAATTAAAACCAACCAACCAACCAAAAACCCCAAACCAACCAAAACCCAAACCAAATCAAAAACTAAAAACAAAACTCACAAAAAACCAAAAACAAAATAACAACCAAAAAAAACCCACAAAAAAAACACAAATACCCCAACCTACCAAACAACCAACCAACAACAAAAAACCAAACCAACAACAAAAATAAGAAAAAAAACAAAGTCAAAACAAAAACAACAAGCCAACAAAAAACCCCAAAGAAAGTAAAGTAAAATCAAGTAACAAACAAGATGAATCCGAGCATCAAAAAGCACCAACACAGAGGGTGGAATAGCTTACCTCAACCTTCTTTCTGGAGTGAAAGTCTTCATTCTGGGATTTGTATCATCTATTACCAACAGTTTATGTAACACAGGCCTTCATTTCTGTTTATTAAATTCTTATCTTTTCACAGCAAAATTTAACCCCTGACCTTGTATGTCAAGCATCCACCATATTCTCACATACTCAAGCATGACTGATAAGAAACTATAAAAGGAAGAGGGAAAAGAAATCTCTATATTAATGAGATAGCTCTGTTAACAACAGAATACATCATTTCAGACCATTTATTTTGAAAAGTTATGTTTATTAAAACCTTTTGAATTTCAAAGTAACCAAAGATAAGCACTTGTGACTGAAAAAATTATTTTCTATTCCTTTAAAAGATATATATATATATATATATATGTGTGTGTGTATGTGTATGGAAAACATACTTAAGAAACTAAATAATTCATTTTCTGAATTAAAATCACCAAAATCTAAGTGGAGAGAGACCGACAGGAAATATATTAATATTTAAGAAGGGAAACCAGTCATCCCGTATTTCAGTCCCCAGAATAATGCTAGAATAAATGTTTACAAGCAAATTATATGCAAATAGAAAATTACTGAAGTTACAAAAAGCACAGCAAATGTGAATTAATCAGCACAAGAAAGAATCATGCTAAACAGCTTTCTTAATGGGAGGTCTGTTGCATTAGTTAGGGGGAAATACTATTTTTTTAATATAACTAAATTGAATAGAAAGTGCAGTTTAAAAAATCTGTAATAATACTGACTTTCAGTAATAATACTGAGTTGGAATGCATTGTACATACCTTAGAAAGTAAGTCTGTAACTAAAAATAATTTGCAAATTTTAGATCTGGCATAAAATCAGTCAGATGAAATTCACTAAATACACTGAACTACATTTGGAAAGGTGATAACAAATGCAAGAATAGAAAATGAGCAATTACAGGTTGGGCTGAAATCCTGCAAAAAGGAACTAGATGCTGAGTAGATAAAATAGACTGTGAGTCAAAAGTGCAATGCTGCTCCTTATCATCATGTCAGGCAGCTATTGTTGTGGGATATAGCAACAAATGACAGCTGTTCTTATCAGCTTATTCTAGGAGAGCTATCATTTGGAGTACACCTTCAGTTTTGGGTGTAGCAGTTAATGATTTAAGCAAATGTATAGAAAAAAAAAAGTGTTGCATCCTGAGGAAACACTGCATCTATATATGCTACTTTAATCCAAAGACCACTGAGGTTTTCTGTAATGAAAGTGGAACAATTGCTGTCTTGTGGGATCACAGGTGAAAAATTAAAGGCTACTGCAATTACAGCAAAAAGGGTAAAGGCTGCCCTGTAAAGATTACAAAATCTTACTGGAAGTTTTTAAATTACAAAATAATTAACATTAACAGGGATGATCTAAGTATATCAATACTACTTAAGACCAGAAAGACAGATAACATGATCCCTCAAGGTTCCTTTCAACTCTCCACTTCTTTTATCACAAATACACATATCATATGTGCTTAATTGCAGTGAACTCCTCTACTGGACATGATCTAACAAGAGTTCTATAGCTCCTCAGAGACTTCTAAGCTGATAGCATGAATTTGATGGCAGAAAAAGCCATAAACTTTTCAAAGATACAAAGAAATACAAAATTCATTTTTCAGTGTTTGGGGTTTTTTTCCTCCCATGGATTTGAATATATGTGGGTTTTACTAATTTCTTTTAGCTCCTTATACTTTTTTCTTTTGAAATACCTGGTCTATAGCATCTCTGAATACAGGTCGTCTGCTAACTGTACTTGGTTAGATACACTGACAAAATTTAAACCAATGTACTTTTATTTATGTGTTTCTTATACAATTCTCCTTACATTAAGAAAGATATAAATAAGTTCATATATTTGCAGATGAAATTATGAAATCAATCATATTGTTAGACATTATTTAAATCCCTCATAAAATCCTTTAGGGTCCATTTGACCAAGATCAGACTACTTAAAAATTAGTTTCTGCAATCCCTGTTGTTCCCAGTAAAATCTCTAGAGCCAGAAGTAATACAGTCAGTCCATAGTCAGCCTGTATTGAATTTGTCTGTTAACACCCAAACTGCCTAATACTACCTATATAACTACCTGCTATTTTTTTTTCTTGCTAGATATTTCAAACACACAAAAAATGTGCAAAGGGCAACATGTGCTCACACTGTTTTCATATTTATTATCCGGATGCACAGCAAATGCTGTCTCCAGGAATACACACGGGCACGCCAAAAACAATTATCAAAAACCCAACAAGACTCAATTTCTTCAGCAATAAACATCTAGACAATAATATCTTGGAGCACAAATGGTGCAATTATACTGTGGTGAAGATCACCACACATACTTGTACTTTTTATAGGTAAATAATAATATTCAAAACTAAAACACAGTAATTTTACTTTTAAGTGTTTGATCAACACATTAGATCCTATTTTGCAATTTTTTTCTTCTGAAAGCTTTTCCACATAAAATCTACTTATCCTGTGCACACATAAGGAGCAGAATGATACAACTAGACAGTCACTTGCTTCTTGCTTTAAAACAAATTTAAAAATTAGTGTAGTCCAGAAAGCACCCTCTGAAAATTTTTCTTGAGAATTCACAGTTCCAGTGTTCAAAAGCACACACTTAGGACCTACTCTTAATCATTATGCACAATTCCAACAGCTAACAAGGTATCTAACTAGTGACCTACACGTAGAATTACCTCATTTGCAAACATAAAAGATAATTTAACGTGTAAATTAGTCAGAGATTTCTACCTATAAAATTATGAAGGTGCATTTTTTAATCCAGGTTCATCTGGATTCAGTTTCTCTTCTTGAAAGTCAAGTCAGATTGGAGGGCCTTAGTTCACCAATTTCACAAGATCATTGATGTTTCTTTCATATAGCATGAAATATGTGTTCTATAAACTATATTTTAAAAACCCCAAATCATACAGTCACTGAAAATAAAGAAAGTACATTAGAGACAAAAAAAATATGATCAGGTCAATTATAACAAATTAATGAATGCATGAGAACCAATTTTCTTATACTATTTTAAAATAATATTGCAATAGGTATAAAATAATGCATACTTGCTCCACAAGCATACATTATATTAATGAACTCTCTGAAAAAAAATTCTGTGTTTCTGGTGTGAGTTTTACAAGTTATATAATTGATTTTTCTTAAAACATGAAATATTTATAAAAGAAATTAAATACTAAGGATCCAAATACAACGTATTTTGAAGCCTTAACATGCAGAAAAAATAGTATGAGTACGTAGCTGAATCTTCCACATATTTAAAGCATTATTTTGGTGGTACCAAGTGACCACCCATGCCAAGAATCTCCTAAAGAAACAAGAAAATTGTAATGATAAGCAAAGGAATGTTATTTAGTATCTGGTGATTTTAAATTCTAGGTCGCTTCTATTCTGCGATTCCATTCAAGTTTAAGATAAAAGCTCATTCCAGACTAAATTCTTATACCATGTACACTACAGTGTAAGGCCCCAAACAACTCCCTCAGCAAGGAGGGCTTATGGTTGTTCATGTACTCTGAGCTGGATGCACAGGAGAAATACCAACAAGATATCCTCAAGAGGTCAAAAACAACAAAAAGAGACTTTACTGGAAACTTTAAAAGATCAGAGAACATTGGCAAAAGGTTTAGTGCAACAGTCAATCAACATGAAACACTTCCCAAAGCATTAGCTTGGCCCATTCAACTTAGTAAGCTTTAAGACCGTTCGACTTCCAATTACTCAAGAATTCCAAGAAGAGAGAATTAGATGAAGAAAAAGACAGAAAAGGTATAGAAAGGGACACGTATAGCTACTAACTCCTGGTTTCCAACAATGACAGAAACTCTGAGAAGAGGTAGGGTCCAGACAATGTGACAGCCTCATGTTCAGCCTTAAATACCCCTTGGCCTTCCTGGGCCCTTCCCCCAAGCAGGTCTTCCAGTCTTTTGGCCTCTCAGGACCTGGGTTAGGGGCTCCAGAGATGGGCCATTGCCTCCAGTGTGCCAATGACCAGCACCACTGCCAGGCTGGGATACAGGCTCTGGCGAAGGGGAGTGGGGCAGTGCACTGTCTCACCATGGCAGGGCCCGACCTGCCTCTCCCCCACACACCTGCATCCCAAAATGTCTCAAGACATCAATCTTTCCAGTCTCACACACACAGCTGCAAAAGAAACTTCTGCATTTATACCAGCAACAGTCTAAGGCTAATTTGCAATAGCAGGCTCCCCAGGGAGGTGGTCACAGCACCAGCCTGACAGAAGAAGCATTTGAACAATGTTTTCAGGCACATGGTGTGATTCTAGGGGATGGTGCTGTGCAGGGCCAGGAGTTGGACTCGATGATTCTTGTGGGTCCCTTCCAACTCAGCTTATTCTGTGATTCTGTGATCTGTGGGTTTGAATATTTCAGTATTTGAAAGTGCATTTCATTCAGTCAAAGTACAAATATTAGCTTTTTGTTGGCAGCTTCTACATGAAGAACAAATACAGATGTAAGAGACCTCAGCCCATCTGTCAATTTTGTTTAAAACTGATGGGGAAAGATCTGTTGCCTTTTCATCTATGTCATCCACCTATACCATCCTATCATCAGGTCATAAGAGACTTAGTGTTATGTCTTAGCATTTAGATGTTAGGTGAAAATTAATTTGCATGCCTGTAGAAGAGGGAAGTGAATATATACAAAAGTCTCAAGTCAGAATTTAACAAGTTTACAACAGGTAGATATTCTCCACACTTGTGAAAAAACAGTACCATTAGTGGCAAGGTGGTCATACATAAGGGCAGAGCAAAGATTATAGATAATCAATACATAGTTCTAAACCAAGAAAAAGTAAGATATGCCACTCTTGTTTTGACAGTGTGTGGCTTTAGGGTTTTTTTTTCAGAAGGTAAAATAAACATACTGTATAAGTAAATACCAGGAAGCTAATAGGTTTGAGACAGCGGCAAAATAAATTGCAGTCCAGTTTTATGTACTAAAATTAACTCAGTACAGAGAAGCTATTTTCTTCCAACATCTCTGAAACAACTAACCCATTATGTTCTGCAATTAATAATGCACTTTCCTAGAAGATCTGTCAAAACCAGTAGCATATGACTCAAGAACTTTAAAGTTCATGCAAGAGGAGGAGGAAGATAAAGTCAAGTACAAAACATTAGGTTAATATTAATAGGTTATAAGGCTTAAAACCAGCTTTGAAAGACTTTTTTTTTTTAAATGAAGTCAATGAGAGGAAAAAGAAAGAAAAAAAAAGGCAGGCAGGAATCTATGATAAATTAGCACTTATAACTTTTTCTTTATAACTTATTTCCAAAATTAGGGAATTCAGTAAATATGTCTAACTAATTCAGTAAAGAAGTTGATATGTTGTGACATGGAAAAGCAGCAGTTGAACAAGAGAAAAGGAAGGACTGGTACTAGAGTGATACAGGTGACAGAATTGAGCTGGGTCAATGCAGTGAAGCTCAATAATATAAAAATGCATGTCAAGTCAGATACATTGCACCTATATCTAAGATTTTTTTACATTTTGCAGGAAACTCTGAAAATTCACCCCATCCAAATATAGATATTCACTTGGTTATGACTAAATCATGAACAAAATAATAGTTTTCCCTTTTAAATGTAAAGGATGAATACTGTTTCAAAAGTTATGGGTAATACAGTACCTTACTCATGTCTTACCTTTATAAAGTCTTCAGTCAGGATACCTCTTCTCAGGAAAAAAGAAGTTCGAATTGGAGTAATGGTTTAAAGTTTACTAGAAAAATGACAGGAAACTCTGTGCCCTGGGAAGACATGAAAGGAGGTTGGCTTCTTTATTATTGTTATTTTTTCCAGTTATAACAAATGTAACAGAGACACAAGAACCAAGGAGGAAGTAAACTTATTTAAACTCAATATCAAACAAATAAATTAATATGAATTACCTATTTAAAATTATAATTTTTATTCCAAATCAACAACAAAATTGCCTGTAAAAGCACAAAAGATCCTGAATCTCTTTGACTCTTCTGTTTCTTTTAAAAGATGCTCTTCAAAAGTATGCTCTCTTTGTAGAATACCTGTAACCTTTTCACCAAGTCAGTCACTTTAATGAAAGCAATAAAAACAGTAGAGTTACCTGAATCTGTTTAAGGAAAGTAATTTTGCCTTAACCTAAATATCAATTAAAAATCTGATACAATGCCATGAAGTGGTTCTTCACCAAAGGATAAAAAAATATGACAAGAACATGTTCATCTTAGGCAAATGAAACAGTTACACTATTTTTTCAATGATAAAACAGCAACACCTTATACATAGTCAACTTGAACCCTGCATAAAAGGAGACAAAGAAATATTTTTGCTGGTTTTTTTGCTGTTGAAAGACCTTGATTATACTGTATGGAGTGAGGAGTAAGCTGAACAAGATTCTGCTCCTCTCATGCAAATCTTTATATAGCCTTCACCAAACTAATAATAAATAAATGTGAATAAATGTGCTTAAGTATTCAAGAATTTTCCATGCTAACTTAAGAACAACCTGGTGATTTTTAAAAGGTAAGAACGGGAGAAATAATTAGTTAGTTGTTAAAGCTGTCATCCTAGATAGGTTTCTGTCTAAAATTTTTATGTCATCTATTTCAGACTCAGTAGCTCCTTTAATTAAAACGATTTAAGAATGTGGAATTATACACAAGTGGAAAATGTCCAGTTTGGTCTCACCCAAATGTCATTGACAATATGGTGACTGTTGTTTCCCACAAGGTTTCCCATAGTGACTGTTGAAGCTGTATGTCGGTATTGTTTTTAAACCTCACTTATAAAATTCTCTCTTAAATGTTATTTCATACTGAATTATCACACTCCACCCTTTCCCACCTATATCAAATTATACTAATCCAGGGGTGATTTTCCTTTGTGTAAAAAGACAAATATAGTAAACCTGAATTGATTTACTGAGCAGAAAATCAGTCAGGAGGAATGATCAGAATTGTTTGATTCAGCTGCTGTGCTGCATAAAGTTTGAAGGGAAGTTTGTTATGCAAAAATAAGAATCTACTCGAAAGGAAAAATCACTCTTCATGTAAGTGAAACAAAAACGATACAACCAGACATATAATCATTCAGGAAAATTCCTTAATCTGTTCTTCTTTGATTAAAGTGTAAGTCCTTGTCCTGTACAGATAGGTCCAATGGCTTAATTTTTGTGAATAAATTGAAAATTCCAAAATTCAGCACACAACTAAAGACATTTTGACAGACTAATATAGACAGAATTATAAAGTTCACTCTGAGGACTTGCTAACCAAGAAGCTTATTAATGTCTTATTTTTTAACCTTATACAAATATTCATTAGAAAGTATAAAAATCTCTATTCCACTGTAAAAATCCCAGTAGGCTTCATTAGTTCTTACAGAATAAATTTAGAAAATAAAAAACAACCAAACCCTCTTTTGCATAAGAATCTGTTTTCTTTATCAACAATACCTGTTGATATGCTGTTCACTGAATGCTAAATCTGAATTCATAGGCTTGTGAATGTAACGTATGCAGAAGAAATCTGCTGGTATAAAGGTAGAGGAGGCCTTCTGCCAACTCAGTTGCCAAACACTTGGCAGTCCTCACTTTCTCTTCAGGGAAATGGTGACTTTGAATGCATATATATACTGAGATTAGCTCAGTTGGTTAGAGCATGGTGATAATAATGATGCCAAGGTTGTAGGTTCAATTTCAGTATAGGCTATCCACTTAAGAGTTGGACTTGATGATTCTTTTGGGTCCCTCTCCTCAAAATATTCTGTGATTCTATATAGCGATAAATAACACTAATTTAAGCTAGCTTTGCTTATAAAGTTTTAATGTTTTCAGGCTCCAGGAACCACTTAGACAATTGCAGTTGATCCATTCTGTTCCTGTCTTTCCAAGACACTGTAATGATGTTAAGGTTATTTGACTACAGATAGTTTCATAATGATTAGCAAATATTCTTTTATTAATTTCTGATATCTACTTTCAGCTACTATTTTATGATGCCCTGTGTTTGTCAAGGGTGTCAAAATAGCAACAGAGTGTGCTTGTCAATTCTGTTGTCATCTTTAAATATTGGAATAATGTTGAGTTGATCTTATCTGCTGTACTAGGTGAGATGTATAATGCATGGAAAAGATACAAAAAGGAAAGCTTTTTTTATATCATTGCCACTGTGCTGCTTGGTTCCAAAATTCCCCCTCAGCATCACTTGTTAAGAATTTTGGCTTCCATTAAGTCATTTTTTCAATTCATTAGATTGAAAAGATTGAAGTCTGGTTTAGTCCTTCTCACCAAACAGAATCAACTACTGTAATTGTCCACCACTGGATGAGTTTCAGCTGCTGTCCTCCTGGAAGTAAAATTTATACATCACCTAAATATTTTCATCTATTCTTTTAACCTCAGGGTAGATATGTTAGAATTCATCATGTTTGCTCTGTCAAGTGCATAAGATGTTTCCTTGAAGCCCATCTGAGCATCTAAAGGCTCTCCCATCTCAAACAAAATTGTGCTATGCAAACAAAGCCTATCTGCATGACATTCTTAGGTTCTGGAAGTGGACTAGTAGCAACTAGAATTAAGGTAGCAGTCAGAAGTGCATTGTTCTGTTTCAATTATTTCTTTACTAAATCAGTCCCAACACACTTCTTTTTCTATTAAATAATCTAGATTCATAATTAAATTAATAACCAGATAAGAATGGCAGCACCATGTTCAGTTATATGCAAAAATTCTTTTCAGATGGAAGGTGTCAAATGACTGTATAATGGCAGTTAATCTATAATACTGAAAAAGATTTAACCATAAATATCTTTTTTTCACTTTTTTCTTTTTTTTTTCTTTTTTAGAAATTCTTGTCTCTGAACTAGAAAGCTTTCAATAAGTCCTTTACATTACTGAGAACTGATGCTTGCAAGAAAAAGAAAAGTTTTCATACTGTATTTATCCACTGTAACATGAAGAAAACCAGAAATAACTCTAGGGAATTACATTACTTTTTGCAGATAGCTCTTGGCAGTGCTTGACAAGTATTTTTAAAATTTTGGGTAATTTAGGAGTTTTCTCCATAGTATCTTCCTAACAGAATGATAACAAAAAGATTGTTTGACCACATCATGGTTTACCCACAGACGGCAGATAGGTAGCACACTGCGGCTCACTCATTCCCCGCCACTGCAGCGCTGGGGAGAAAATCAGAGGATAAAAGGGCAAAAACTGGTAGATTGAGATCAAGAAACTTAACAGGTAAAGCAAAAGCTGTCTGTTTAATCACAACAAAACAAGGATTTTTTTTTTTTCCAGTGACAGCCAGATGTTTAGTTGTATCCAGGAATGCAGGGCCCCACCATATGTAATGGTTACTTTATCTTTGTAAATGCCATAACTCCAAACACCCTTCCCTCTCATCTTACTCTCCACCAGCATTTATTGCTAAGCATGACATTATATGGTTTGGTATATCACTTTGGTCTGTTGTGGTCAGGCTCATCCAAACTTCTTGTTCTCTACCAACCTACTCATTAACGGGACAGTGTAGGAAGAAGAAAAATCCTTGACACTGTGCATGCATTGCTCAGCACTAACTAAAATAAGCCTGTGTTATCACCCCTCTTTTCAAAACATAGCAATGTACAAGCTACTATAAAGAAAGTTAACTCTATTCCAGAGAAAACTAGTACAGACTGTCATCTCTTTTGTTCTTCATCATCTTACCTTCTCAGAGAAATTTAAGCTATACATCAATTGGCCTATTTTAACCTTAGGATATTGTATTTATCCTTGCAGCTTCAGAGACCAGATCGTGTTTACAGTATGCACTACTGTGGCTCCTTCTTCACACCTACTCAAGTGTTTGTAACCCTTGGTTTATTACTATAGCAAAAAGAGGGTGACAGTTACCACACATTTGAGAGAGAAAGAAACAAGCAGCAGTGGAAGACAGTCAATAATATTACTTCCCAGTTGTGATGGGAGTACCAGACCCATCTAACAATCCCCTCCTTGCTTCTGACCAATACTGGGCTTTTAGAAAAGAACAAAGAGCAGATGAGTCTACAGTCCCTTGCTCTAGACCCTCCACAAGACATTTGTCTTAACTTACATCTTTCTTCTTCTCTGTTCTGCACTGTGGGGCTACAAATGTGAAATCAAAAAATCCATGAAGTGATGATACATTACTCTAATACCACAATGTGGTCTAACCATTTTTCCTTACAGATACAGGTGAACGACAAGTGAGGTTATTAGCACCACTCATGATAGAAAGTGTCAAACCTTTTTCAAGAACATTTCCTTGGTTATAGTTTAGTGTTTGATCCAACTACTACAACTAGCCCCATGTCGGGTCTCACCATAGCCTTCAATCTTTCTGTAACACACTTATCTTTATTATACAGTAGAGCTTACATAAAGTTCAGCAAATACTGCCTAGGACACCAAATTCATCAACAAAAAGCTCATTACCTAAATTCCATTTATTCTTAAAAAGTGATATGGTACCCTATATTTAAGAAATTATCTGTACATGTGTACAAATTAAAATGACTGAAACAAAGAAATTCTAATTCTGCATTTCCCAGCTTTTGAGTGATTATTTTTTCTAATTTGATTTTAAGAATACTCTTCCCCCAACTTTATGCATGTATTGCAGGACACGTGAAATGAAAAAGAGTAAGGTGGGGCTTAATCTTAAAATATACTCAATATATGACAAAGTTTCTCAGCCTCCTGTGTGCTAGACATGCATGATTCTCCCAGAGGTACTTGTCTATGGAGACAGGGAGGGATCTTCTCCAAAACCAAAAAGATGTATATTATTAAATTTATAGAGGTGATCTGGCCTTAAGTTTCAAATTATGTTTTATCCTTCAGGTTTCAGAAATGTGTCAAATGCATGCTGAGAAGTACTTTGATAAGATAGTCTTAAACTTACTTGAATAACAGTTTATTGACTTTGAGGGGTTTTGACACTCATTTTTGACCCACAAATGTAACAGAAATTGAAAATTAAAAAAATCAATAACTAAATTCACACAAGAAATATTGTGAACCTTAGACAAGTAATGAGTTACTTAACTTTAAATACTGCCAAAGCCAGAAACAGCCAAATGCAGTATTCAAAAAAAACCTCTGAAACAAACAAACAAACAAACAAACAAAAAACAAACAAAAGAAATTTGAGTATAGAGAAATAGTATAATTGTGTTATACTGCATGATATGGTAGAGAAGCAAAGAAGGAAGCATGAGAACCACAAGAAGCCCAGAATATAAATTTAGCTTCTAGCAATATCTCTGAATCCTAAAACCTTCCACATCAACCATAACATAAAGCAATTAAATTAATCCTCTGATCTTTTTCAAAATCAATGTGATTTCACCACCCCAAATACTACACTGAATCTTTAGTTTCAGCATAGGTGATTAAGAACCGAAGTATGTTTGCTGCAGATGTGAACCTCAGGCTGAAAATTAGTAGCAAGATTCTGGCCTTTGCCCATATTTGTATGCTAATAAGTGTGAGATAGAAAGTGGTCAGCAATTACTTGATATCTGAAAGCTCTGAAGTCTGTTTTTTCCAACCTTTGCTTTCAACAAAACATTTGAATCTTACCTTCTTATAAGAGTTTATGTCAATTAAAACTCATTGTCTTCTAATGCTGCTATATGCCTTAATTAAAAGTACACACAAGAACATAATTTCCAGTTTTCCTTACTTTCATAATAGACAATATAGTTACAAAACCTAATTTTCAATTTTCAAGTGTGATCATTGCACATGTTGGATATGTTTCCTTTTCATTGCTCTGTTAATTGGATTCAGATATTTTGTTTAATTTGTTTTCTACCCATAAGGGATGAGTATTATGTTAATGAGAAGCCAAACACTCACAGAGTTGAGAAAATTGATTGCAGAGTTTCAGAGAAAGTTATCTTGCTTTTGTTTTGATTTTTTTCATCCTGGGTTGCTTCTCTGTCTTGAATATTGCTCTAAAACTCTTTTCGTAATAATGATACAGCCGTTGCCCAGACACAGCAAGGGTGCAGAGAAATAAAGGCAGAAAAGAGACAGAGAGAGAAAAAAATATCAGTTTTTAGATCCCGCATTGGTCCTGCTGAGTAGATGGTTCAGAGTTGAGGAAGTGAGACAAAAACAGAAAGAGGAAAAAGAGAGAGAGGGAGACTGATCCACTTCCTTTTATAATTAACCTGGTGTATGCTTCTTATTTTGCACCATTTTTTTGTGTACATGATGCCAACATTTCTGAAGCCTCCTTCAGGAAGTGAGTCAAGGGAGGAATTAGTGGGGACTGGGCACCCTTATCAAGGAGGTAATGGAAGGTGGTTCAGAGCTGTACGTCCCCACCCCTGTAGGACCCTCTCTTCTAATCACAACTTTCCCCTTGCCACAGTCAGAATGTTTGAGACAAAACATGTTTGCACCCAGTCCCCCACACCTAGGAACCCTTCTCTGCAGAAAGGCTACCGTATACTTTTTCATTATTAGAAAGTCCTGAGACAGGGAGAAAAGACCTGACTTCATATTGGTAATTTAGATGAATGAAGACTTTGATGGTTTTGTCTACAGTGTTTCTTCCACAACAGATCACTTGTTATATGTGGAGGATATGATTCCTGTGCCTTGAAAGGCAAATATATGCAAAAGTAAAGGAACAAGCTTACTCAAGTGGAGCTTTTTAATGTCTCAAATTAAAAATGGTCATACAAATCCACTGGTTTTGATAAAAAACAGTAGAGAATTACAGTATTGTCAGCACAAATACCACTGTAAACAGGATTTAATCAAAAAAGATTTTGAAATCAAAGCCCTACCACCCGAGTAAAAATCATGGTCCAGAATAATTCTCTGCAAACTAATGTTCTACTAAAAAGTCTGAAGCAGTAATTTTAATTACAGAATTTTTACTCCATGCTAAAACTTTATTTAGGATCAATTAGAGACAAAAGTAATTTCTCTAACAATTTATTTCCTTTCTGCAATGTTTAAGATCTTGAAAACAAGCCAATCAATTCTACTCTTAACCCCCTCAAAAGACAAATACAAGCCACTGATTTCATTCTTATTTGCCATAAAAATAAATTAATAGGAACAAGCTTCTTTGCAAGACATCAAAAGTAATTCCTTCAATTATTTCTTTCCAATATGCAATAAAAATTCATTAAGCTCAGCTTCGTTTTGAAATTTCAGAGCAATTTATTCAATAAGTTTATTTTAATTCACAAACAAGTTAATTACCCCAGGTCCTGTCCCTCACAGTTTTTCTAAGACAAATTCCTCCCTTAATTGAATCTACATGCCATCCTCCATCTTTAAAAGCTATAAATTTGTCTCTTGCATCATTTGAGATGGTGGTCATAAGCAAGGGCTAGATCCTTAAATGGCATTTGCTGTGCACCAAGAGATTTACAAGCATCAGTTATTTTTCAGAATTAGCCCCAAACTGAGCTGTTCCTCACAGCTGCGGCAATCTCAAAGCAAAATATACAGCAATAATTGCTCTAGGTTTCACAAGTAGTCAGCAAAGCAAAAACTTTATGTTTCTATCTCCTATTCTGTTCTTTTGGCATTGGTGATGTGCAATCATCAGCACTGCAAGTCACATGGAGATATTAGCATGAACTACAGGTGGATTAATTTTCTCTCTCTAATACTTCACAGAAAAAATGAGTGTATTCATAAAAGTTACAAGACCTTGTAATGGTTTTGCAATTTAAACCGGATATTACACATACCCATTTCCCTGTCAAAATGAACCTTTTGCACTTTACTGTAGATGATGAGGGACTAAAACTCTGCCTTTCAGAAAGTCATTCCTATTGCCTTAGTATAGGTTTAATTTCATAAAGATAATTAAAGCATATAGAAGGACTAAAGCCTTGAAGATCATATCTGTACCCTTTCTAGAAAACACCTGTGAGCCCTCAGGCTACCATTCCAGGACCCTGCAATCAAGCACATAAAGATGAGCGCCACTGCCTCCTCTCTACAGCTGGCTGTCCTCTTAGAAATACAAATACGTTACTGTGAAAAGCTACTACAGAGGTGCAGATTGAACTAACAAATATTTATGGATTCTGGCATTCTTTGTGGAGCATGATTTTCAGAAAGTACCAACTCTAAAATAACTACTAATTGAAGGTAATGGGAGAACCTACATTTGAAGGCAAGGAACAAAAATGAGTATCATTCTTCCATTTCAGCCAATGGTTAGGCATGGGCAGTGTTAGAAAAACATGAAAAATAAAGTTAATAAAAGTTACGGTGTAATGAATTAGAGAATTCAAACACTTTTTACTTAATTTTTAGGCAAGATTATAGTAAGTTAAAATAATCAGATTAAACTTTAACCTATACTTTCTTTTCTTCCCATTCATTTAACATTTGTCTTTCTTTCAAATATACATGAGCTAGTGATATTGTGCGGTTAGAAAGGATTCAGTCTTCCTTCTCTCTTTACTCTTTTACCTTGGCATTGTCAATAAGTGATTATCATCCTGTCATCAAACACTAAGAGATCTGAAAAGTAGAAATCAGTAAATCTGTCCAGCTGCAGACAAAACCCTTAAAAACCTCTGTCTACTATTGCTTTTATTAATGTACTTCTGTAACAGGGCCAGAAAGCTAATATATTCCCCAAAGTTATTTTCCATTTATAAACAATTAGGCATTAGGTCTAGCCTTGCAAGGTCAAGGAATGATGGATCTCATTCCAGACTCCAATGAATTCATTTCTGTACCAAAATTGTCTTCATGGGCAGGTCTGAGGACAAGACATGTTCAATGCTCATCAAAGTAAGGATATCTACAGACCTTTGTGCAACCCTTGAAGCAATATGCCTCCCAAATGTTATGGGGCTCGCAGTTCCTCTGTGGCTTTAAGCATCTTTCTGATTTTCCTGGCTAATAAGAAAGTCACCTTTAAGCCATCACTACTAAGTTTATTCTGAAGTCATCAGAAAAGAAACTGGGTCACTATGATAAAAAAACCTTAAAAGAAATGTGATTGCAAATTGATTGATGTATGGAGTATTATTCTAACTGAGAATACTAAAGATGATAATGTGTTGAGAAGTCAAATAGATAACCTAGAAAAGAGATCTGCAATAAAAAGATTGATGGGAATTTTTGAAGGCATGGCAATAAGGAAAACTGATTTTTATTATTTGCACTGTGTTACAATATTCTGTAATATAGTATAACAAATCTTTCTGAGGAAGTTGCACTCTCTTCCTACTTCTACTGTCTTGATTGAAAGCCAAGGTTACAGGGTATTGATGTTTATCACATTGCAGTGCCTTTTACCCAAACTCTCACACTGATTGATGAGCTACCTAGTAATCATTTCACCCAACGCTGAAATCTGGTTACTTTTTCTGCGCAAATCAACAGTACTCTGTGACAGTAAACAAAAGTATTGGACCGCTGCTTTCTGGGGCCCTTACCCAAGATGTTGCGGAGACTGTCAAGGCCTGCCTAATCTTCGACAACTACAATCTGCTGTGCTTTCAGGTGGGCACCAAGGATACTGCCAGGAGCAGTCTGGACAATATCAATATAGGTACAAGAGCCCAAGTAGCGTTTTCCTAGCTCTTACTGCTGAGGGAAAAGGGTTGGTAAGAAGAAGGCACTGATACTTCACTGAAGGCATGTCATCAATTGGTTGCAGAGCTGGTATCAGCAGCAGGGTTTTGGTTTCAGTGCCTGCGGGATGCTGCTTGACCATAAACATCTTGGGAGAGATGAGATCCAGCTCAGTAAGTGGAGCAAAGGCATCCTTTCCAGCAGGATGACTGATCTCGTGTCTTGGGTTTTAAAGAGGGAATGAGGACAGGGGGAGAATTAGCAGCAGTCTTCTGATGAAGGGATGTGCAGGGTTGACAAGGAAAGAACCTAGAGAAATTTGAATGAAAGCAAACACAAAATCAACAATATTGGGCCTAGAAGGGGTGACCTGAAATATTTCCATATAAGTGGCTAGCAGCTACCACTATGCAGAGAAATAAAATCACAAAACCCAGTTTCAGCCCATCCCAAAAGGTGAGGGTAACCCACATTCTTGTTAATAGATCCCTTGAGGTGGATTAGAGTGAAAAGACACTGAATGATCAGTGTTTATAAATATATATGTAGTGTTTATTTTAGAACAATTTGGTTGCAATGGAAAGCTGCTATGTAGGTATTTTGGTTATTATTATCTATGGTAATATAGCAATAAAATATTTAAGGAAAAGGAAGAAAGAAAGAGAAAGGATAAGAATAGAAAGGCATCACCACCTGTGGGTCCAGCAACAAGACTTCATTGTTGCCATTTAGTTGTCTCTTGGTCAAAGCGATGGTCACAGTCTTGATGCATCAGAGGCTGGGTAAAGTCCACAAAACACAAAGTTCATTGGGTTAAGACACATTTAAGTTTAGGTGGAAGCACGCAGGTACCTCCCCTGGGAGTAGAGCTTTATTCTGTCTGTTGCAGTACACTGAATTTTGCACAGTCCTCAGGAGGAAGGTCCCAGAAATAAGTGAAAGCAGTGCTTCAGGGGCATGTGATGGTTTATGATGCCTTCTAAGACACAACTTCTGCCTCTCACTTCAGCATGGTTGAGCCCCATCAGGAAGGATGGATACTTCAGGCCCACTTGTGAATGTCCCGTAAAAATGTAAATTCCCCAACATCTTCCCTGGGTGGGCAGAGGGAGGTGAGGGGAAGTTTTACAACTGAGCCAGTTATCAAAGGGAGGACATGTATTATAAAAGCACTATCCTATCTCTGCAGGGTCTGCTTCCTACCAGTCTTCTCCCTTATCTGGCTCAACACCCAGCACAAAAATCTCTTCACCGCCCCCTAGGTTTGCAAACAAAGCACCCTGCCACCTGACAGAATGTTTCGAGTCATTAACCATTAACATTCCAGTTTCTCACAAACCCAAACACTAAATCTGACAAACCCAAACATAAAACAGGATGGTTTGGGGAAATCAGCATGCTGGAGTGTCTCTTTGAACTGTCTGCACACTCATGCACACACCATGGGGAATAAATACAAGGAATTAGAGATCTGATGCAGGTGCAGAGTGCAGTCTTGCTGAGATCACAGAGATGTGGTGACACAGCTGGGGCTGAAGTGCTGCAATGGAGAGATTCAGGCTCTTTAGGAAGGACAGCATGGCAAGTTTTTCTTTATGTGAGAACAGCTGGAATACATGGAATTCTGTGTCTTTGGTAGAGAACCAACTGAGAGGATAAGAATTCAAAAGTGGACGAATATGGATGACAATGTAGTGGGTGTCTGCTACAGACTCTCTGATCAGGAAGAACAAGCAGACAATTCCTTCTATAGGCAGCTAGAAGTAGCCTCTTGTTCACAGGCCCTGGTCCTCCTGGGGCACTTCATCCACCCTATTATTTGCTGGAGGAACAGCAGAGCAGAGCACAGACTCTAGAAGTTTCCTGGAGACCATCAAGAAAAACTCCCTGGTGGAAATGACAGAGGATCCAACAAGGAGATGTGCTTTGCTGTACCTAGTACTCACTAACTAGAGAAAACTGGTTTGTGGTTGTATGCTTGTTGCAGTGTTTAACAAAAGTATTTATAAGGCTTTATCAAGAGTCGTCTATCCCAGTGAGCAGGAAATAAGATTAAACTGTCGGGACAAGGATGAACAAGTGGCTCCTAAGAGAACTCATACATCAAAAAAGAAAAAGAAAGAAGGTCAAAGGAAGGACAAATAATCTGGAGGATCATACAGACGCTGTCTGAGCATGCTTAAGAATGCGTAGCTAGAGAAACCTAAACCTGCCTGGAACTAATACTGGTAAGGGATGCCAAAGACACTAGCTTCTTCTCTAAATCAATAAATGGGAATGAGAATATTAAAGGAACGTAGGCCCCTTACTGAATGTGGCAGAAAGTCTGGTGACTGGTGACAGAATATGAAAAGGCAGAGGTAACGAACACCTTTTTTGCCTCAAACTTTATAAGCAAATCTGGCCTTCAGCAACTCCAGAGCTGAACCAAATGGACTCCAGACTACTCTTCCACCATCAGCCATTTTGTGATTCTGAAAGTGTTAATACAGTGAGCTCAGCCTGGCTTGGTTCATTTACCCCAGGTACAAAACTGATTTTGGAGAGTGCATAGCATCTCTACATAACAGGGGGGGGACTGACTGTGGGGTGTAGTCAGACCTTAAAGAGTCCTGAAAAGAAATGCCACCTTGCAGGGCTGCCAAAAACTTGGCAGTTTCACTGTGTGTGCAACACATGGTGCCACTGACCCCATGTTCCTTTGCAGGGATAGAGACTGGTGCAAAATCTGGAGTGAACCAGGCCATGGGAGACCACCTTAGTGATTGTAAGGAACACTGCCTTCAGTTTCCCTCCAGCTTTCAAGACCCATGCTGGGCGAGACCCTGGCAACTCGTATTTGGCCAGTGTAAATCCAAATTACTGCTTTGCTGGATTCATGGGTAGAATTTTGGATTAACCCTGCTGTCAATAGAGAGATAGAACAGCACGTAAAACAATATCAATATGTAATTCAGAAATTGACTTATAATTTCCAAAAGATTCTGGCACAATAGAAACAAAGCTACAAAGTCAACCTCCCACATGCTGCCAGTAGAAACAACATGACAGGAAAAGGTACAGAAAAAGAACAATCCATGGAAAACTAGTGTGCTGCCTTTGCACAACTGGATGATGAATGTATCTTTTTGCTATGGTGCCATATGGTTATTATAATAGAATTTTATCCACATTTCGTGACATGTACATCCTGAGCCAAAAACTCCTCAGAAAAGTTATTTTTCCCTTATTTTGACTTTACTAACATTGCATCTGTCAGTCATTACAATGACCCAACAGACTTACATCTAAGCATAGAATGCAGCAGCCATTCTTTTTATTACTTGATAGTAAAAGAGAAGATAGGGACACAACCCTGTTAAATCAGCATTCAGCAACTGCATTTCTTACCTTCAGATATTTACTCTCAATGCATTTTCAACATTGACATGCCCATTTTTCATCCTTATGTTGAATGATTAGTATTTATGAAAATGAACATGTAAGATACACATTTTTTTGTACCTGGGTTCATTTGTCAGGAGATGAGATCATTCAGTGCAATTAGGATCATGACAGAGACTGATGGTAAACAATCATACCAAAGGATTATTATAGTTTCTTTTTAATATTGGCATACATTATACAGTCAGTTGCATTAGCAAAGTTTCTTTGGGAATTATAATAAAGAAATATCAGTTATATGGAGTTCACAATCGTCTAGATTTTCTTATTTCCAGGACTGAATACATAGAGAAGACGAGAGAGAAGAAGAGAGGAGAGGAGAGGAGAGGAGAGGAGAGGACACCAAACACCCCAAACCAACATTCAAACACAAATATCAAGGAAGATTCATGTTAGTTATCCTTAAAACAATGGAAGTCCATGTTATAACTTGCTTGTAATACCTTTAACTGCTTAATATGTTGCTGAGACTCTTGAATTTTCCTTCTTTTCTTAGACTTACTCCTTTCAATTCTGGTGGTTTTGTTAGGATCAGAATGGAAATTAAAGTCTGATAATGGCACCAATCACAACAGAAACCAACTTTTGACAACTTAGTTTGAGAAGTAAATGAATAAATTCAGATGTTCAAATAAGCTAAGCATTGTCAAAACATACTGAAAGACTTTATATAAGCAGTTCTAATTTTAAGATCAGATACAATTTGGTTAGATTTCTTATTATATCTCTCTTTTTTTTAAATATTTTTTTCTAGCAAATAACTGTCATTTAACTTCCATCTTTGTGAAACAAAAATGCTCAGAATCCAGCATTAATTGTTCTACAGTAAGAAGAGGGAATAAAAATCATGGCAGGTCCCAAAAGGAATTCTATAATCTAGCCTGAAATACCATTGTATTGGGCTTCTCTACATGAAAGAACACTAGAAATTACCTGAAGCACAGTTTAGTCTCTTTCTAGTGCTCACTTCTACTTAATCCAATTCTGGTGTCATCTGGTTTTCTCTAGCTCCTCGAGTCTCTGTTTCCAATCAATAACACAACTCTTCATAGAGGATAAAACTTCCCTTCTCTTCCCTTCCCTTCCCTTCCCTTCCCTTCCTTTTTCCCTTCCCTTCCCTTTTTCCTTTACTTTTCTTTCCATCATAAAGCCATAACAGTTTCTAAAAAAAAAAAGATTAAGACTTATATTTTTTCAATTTTTTTTTTGCAAGCTGACTATCTCAAATGACAACTAGAGAGATTCCACCATGCTAATTTTATTCATTAAATATGCAGGCAAATTTTGAAGAACTTTTTTTAAATGCTTGTCTGGGAGGATTCAAATGAAAATTTCATGATGCAGTATTAAGACAGCTGTACAAAACAATAAGCCTTCCATCTCCTTGATGACTTGTCCTGTTTAAGAAAAAGTCACAAATAATTGAAGAAAATCCTACAAGTGTATACATACACTTATGGAGTATTTTTATTGCAAGCAGTGTTTGAACCGTGTAATTAATGGAATGCAAACACAGGGAAAGATAGGAAGAAGTGTTACTAGTGCTATACTGTGCGAGAAAAAATGAATTATTTTTGTCAAAAACAGTTTAAGAGAGAACCCCTAAGAACTGGAAAGAGCAGAGGGTTTAGGAGGGATGGGGAGGGAGAAGAGAAAAGAAGGGCGTTTACAGCTAAATACATAAATAATACATAATAATACATAAATAATATATCACTGTTTTTTTACTTAATCACTGAATTTTATGTTATCATGCTCCCAAGTGTCATGGTTTAGCACAGTTTGGATTTTTAGTTAAAGAGGGCTCCATCAGTCACGGAAGTGATTCTTTGCCTGAAGGTGCTTACAGCTTCCTCCAGACCCAATAGAACCAACCAACTGGCTAGTTTGAATATTGGCAACTTTGTTAAGCCACTTAAGAAGCTTGACACGCCTCTATGATCCACATTTAAGAACAAACAAAGCCCAGGAAAGCTCTCTTGCTTCTGGCTTTTGGACAGGTAACTGGGAGCCTGTGGTGTGGCCCAGCGGGTCCAAGCTGGGCCGTGCTCAGTGTGGCCCAGCCAGGTCAGCCGTGGCACAGCTTGGCTGAGATCTCAGCCGCTTCTGCTCGCTGGACACCCGGCACAGCCCCCTCAGTGCAGGCCAGGCCAGCTGGGAGACAGCCACCCCGGAGCCTCGGAGCCCTGTTCCACCCACGGCCCTGCTCTGTGCAGGGCGGCCCCCGCAGCCCTGCTCCGTGCAGGCAGCCCAGCAGCGTGGCCAGGCCAGACCAGTCCTCACCCAGTGCGGCCGAAATTCATCTGAGGCTGCTGTCCGGCAAAGATCATGTGACCAACAGCGATAAGGGAATTCCAGCGGCGGGGCCCAGGTGAGATTAATCCTTTTAGTGCTGTAAGATTCCTCCAGAGCAGATGAAGCCTGCAGACATCAATCCTCTCCCAAGTCAAAAGAAAAGGAGACATGAAGGCAAGTGAAGAAAACACCATAAAGACACCAAAGTCAGTGAAGAAGGAAGAGCCGAAACCCCAAGAGAGGAGAAAGAGGAGATGCTTCAAACCTAGAAGCTGAAATTCTGCTGTAAAGCTATGGTGATGGACTATGATACATTAGAGTACCTGTTGTAATTTCATAAAAGCAATGGGGGTGGAGCGTTCAAACTGCAATTGTGAGCAAAAGTATCTGTGCTGAAACCAGCAAATGTTGAAGTAGCTGTGATTTGATGAGAAGCATGAACAGAGAGAGATGAAAGTGATGAAGACCCTGGCTCCCAGGGAAGAAGAAGACCTCTGTTCCTAGAGATGAAGATGCTCCCAGACATAGGTGAAGAGAACCTTTGCTTCTGAACAGCTCATCCTTAAAATGGTACCCCATTAGCTCAAGATTGGACCCTCAAAAGCAGTTGTGGGGAAAGATGTAAGTTGAGGGAAGGGACTTTATCACCTGTGAGCAGAGAACCAACCTGGGCGGCTGTCTTGCTGTGACATTGAAGCCATGAGAGAACTGTTTCTCATGGAGATGTCTCCATAGCATGAGCAAGAGAAACTCCTCTCCCTAAGTGAACTGAAAAAGGTTATTATAGAGGTGGTAAACTGACTGAAAAAAATCTCAAGGGTTGTCTTTTTACATTGTCAGTGAGACAAGGGAGAAAGGTGCAGGGGGAAGAGAAGTGTTCTGAAGGTTTAGTTTGACTTTTTTTCCTTCTTTTAGGTCTGTTAGTAAATTTCTTTATATTCTTTTAAGTTTTGTGCCTGCTTTGCTTTCTCCTAATTCTTATCTCACAGAAGGAAAATAAGTAATGGATATTTTGAACTAAGCTACTATACCAAATATGGTTGTAATTAAACTGGAACTCTGCTACTTAATCTGAAAACAGATTTCCATAAAATTTTCCCCCTGCATTGATTATGAAGATATGAGACTTATCCTGTTCAGCCTTATTTTTGGTCAAAATATTCACAAAGATACAATTTACATTTACCTCTTCACTCTCCATTTTTACCACATCTTTAAATGTTTAAGCCTTCAAAAGTGGTAAAATTAAACTCTTCTGGTATACCACCTACATATAATTTATATTTCAATAGAGAATCCTGCACTACTGAATGCAGCAAAATGTTTAGAAATATCACACCAAATCCCTGTGGTTCCTGTGATTTGCCCTTAAGTTCTCTGGTAGTTGTAGTTATGCCTTATTTCCAGTCCAGGAAGCATTTTACTGTAAGCTGCCTGATCAAGGGGAGCCTAATAATGAAGTCTTTTTGCCTAGGCTACAGGAGGCATTACACTTGCTGGTTCCCATCTGCCTGGGGCACTTCAACCACCCTAACATCTGCTGGGAAAGTAGCACAGCAAGCTGCAGGCAATCCAGGAGACTCCTGGAATGCATGGAGGAAAACTTCTTGAGCCAGGTAATAGCCCTACTATAGAGGATGTGATGCAGGATCTGATGGTCACCAAGGTAAGGGAGAGAATCAAGGACATCAAGACTGGAAATAGCCTGGGCTGCAGTGACCATGCACTGCTGGGGTTTGCAGTCCTGAGGGATATGGGTCAGTTAAGGTTAGGGTCCTGAACTTTAGGAAAGCAAACTACCAGTAAGGAGATAGTCAGTGGGCTCTCCTGGGAGACTGTTCAGAGGAAAAAGGAAGTGGAACAGAGCTGGCAGATGTCTAAGGAAGTCTTCCACAGAGCACAGGAGGTGGCAATCCCCAGGAAAAAGAAATCAGGCAAGGAAGGCAAGAGACCAGCATGGCTGGTAGGGAACTACTGGTCAAACAGAAACAGGAAGAAGCAAATGCACCAGTATTGGAAGCTAGGACTGGTGACCTGTGAATGATATAGAGATGAATGGAGTGAGAAAGGCCAAGATGAAGCTGGGATTGAAACCAACAAGGGTCACAAATAAGAATAAGAGGGTCTTCTATAGGTATGTTAATCAGAAAAGTTAAAGAAGGTGTACATCACCTTATAAAAAATGCTGGAAAACTGGTAACAATAGATGAGGAGAAGTCTAAGGTACTCAACAACTTCTATGACTAGTCTTCAACTGCAACCTCTCTTCTCACACCTGTAAAGTGGACAGACAGCAGGATGGGGACCAGGGGAACAACATCCCTGTAAGTGGAGATCAGATTCCTGACAACCTGAGGAAACTGTATGTGCATAAGACTATGGGACCTGGTGAGATGCATTAGGAACCAATGAACCTTGATCTGAGAACTAGAGTTCTGAGGGAATTGGCTGATACAGTTGCCAAGACATTCTCCATGATATTTGAAAAGTCAGGGCTGTCAGGTAAAGTTCCAGGGGGCTGGAAAAAGGAAACATTTTACTGATATTTAGAAAGGAAGATTCTGGGAAGTACCACTCTCTCAGCCTCCTCTATGCCTAGGAAGATGATGGAATGATTCTCCTAGAAGCTATGCTAAGGCACATGGAAGACAGGGAGGTGATTTCCAGTAACAACCACAGATTCACCAAAGAGGGAGGCCAACCTAGTGGCCTTCTATGATGGATTGACTCCATCTGTGGACAAGGGAAGCCTGCAGGTGTTACTTATGTGGACTTCTGTAAAGCCTTTGACCCACATCTTTCTCTCCAAATTGGAGAGAGATGGATTCAGTGGGTAGACTCTTGGATCATTAAGAAAGTAGCCAAATGGTCATATCCAGAGGGTAGTGGTCAAAGGCTCAGACTGCAAATGGACATCAGTGACAAGTGGGGTCCCTCAGGGATTCGTATTGGGACCAGGGTTTTTCAGTATCTTAATTAATGACATAGACAAAAGGATCAAGTGCATGCTCAGCAAATTTTTAGAGGACACCAAGCTAAGTGGTGCTGTTGACACATCAGAAGGAAGGGATGGCGTACAGAGGCACCTGGACAAGCTTGGGAAATGGGTCCATGAGAACCTCATGAGGTTTACCAAGACCAAGTGCAAGGTGCTGCACCTGGGTCAGAGCAACCCCTGGTACCAACACAGGCTGGGGGATGAACAGATGGAGAGCAGCCCTCCAAAAATGACTCAGAGATGATGGGGGTTGAGAGGCTGGACATGACCCAGCCATGGGCACTCACAGCCCAGAAAGCCAAACGTGTCCTGGGCTGCATCCAAAGCAGCGTAGGCAGCAGGGCAAGAGAGGAGATTCTGCCCCTCTGCTCTGCCCTGGTGAGACCCCACCTGGAGCACTGCATCCAGCTCTGGGGTCCCAGCACAGGAAGGACTTCAATCTGTTGGAGCAAGCGCCACTGAGGTGATTAGAGGATAGGAGCATCTCTTCCATGGAGAAAGTCTGAGACAACTGGGGTCGTTCAGCCTGGAGAAAAGACAGTTCTGGGGACACCTTTTTGTGGTCCTTCAATAATTAAAAAGGAATAAGAAGAATGGGGACAGACCCTTTAGTAGGACCTATTACAATAGGACATAGGATAATGGTTTTAAATAAAAAAGGATTAGACTAGATATGAGACAGACTTTTTTTATAATGAGGGTGGTGAGGCACTGGAACAGGTTGCCCTGGAAACATTCAGGTAGGGTTAAATGGGGCTCTGAGACACCTGATCTGGTTGCAGATGTTCCCTGATTATTGCAGGGGCATTGGACAAGATGACCTTTAAAGCTCACTTCCAAGGCAAATTATTCTATGAACTCTGATTATAATAACATAATCAGAAATATTATGTTAAGGGTAAGAAATATTACATCAAATCTTAAAGGACAGTAAATATAAAGAAGTAAATAAAGGATTTTTTAATTAATTGAAGATATATCCTGAAGTACATAGAATTCAGAATAAACCTACTTCAGACTGGATTTTGCCTAAATGCTATCATTTAGCATGATAGATAATGTGTTCAGATGTTACCTTTGAAAGTTTTAAGCAGCTCTTCTTTCTGTAATGTTGTTTCAGATTTTTTTGTGATTCAGAATACCACATACTACTAACTCTTACGACCTGCTCAAGAGTCACCTTTGGCTGTCATTTTATTGTTATATTGATAAACTGGATTTTATCTCCTGATTACAATTCAAGCCAAAATGTTTCATTTTCTTGTGTGTAATATATAATTTTATTCTATTCATTAAATTTTAAATTCAAAACCAGTTTTCAACTAGCAATGTTTGAACAACATTTCAGAACTGCTGTACAGAAACTGGTTCAGCCTGAAGCTGTGCTTTTCTGATCAAAAATTGTGTCAAAAGAATTCTTTATCAGCACAACTACATGATGCATCTCAGGCCTGGCCTCATTCTTCTCTGATTTAGGATTTCTTTTGACCTTTTGATCATTTGATGTGTATCTTCACGGCACATAAAAAAACAAAAGTGCAGTATATTCTTCTTTGTTGTGGAGACTATGCAGTCTAATGATTTGAATTAAGTTTAGCGAGGAAAGACTAGAGATGGTCTTCCTTCATAGCAGAAATAAGCCAACATAAAGGGAAAGAAACCATTGTAATTTATAGCAGTATTCTGATTACAGCAGGGATTAAATGTTTTCTTCTAAATTTTAAAGAAATTACTTTCCATATCCTTTTCATTTGCTTGGATAATACTAATCTTACTAACATTATGAGTAGTATCTACCACAAATGCATATTAGTCATGTCTTCAAAAGCTGTAGTTATCAACACTTACCAGAACCAAGATTTTACTACAATGTTTTCATACTTCCATAACATTTGTGGTTTTCTATAACCAAGGCTGTGATGGAATTACTTTTCATTTTTATTAAAAAGCAACTTTAAATATTGTAGCAAAACTCACTTTTTAAAATTTTATTTTTATAATTTTATTTTCATCCATGTCAAAATGTATCTTTAACTCATATTTAGATTAATTTATATACACTAATGACCAACTATTCAGCTAAGTTGATATTCAATTTATTCAAGTGCATGATAAACATAAAAGATAGAACCTGATTCTCCATTAGAAATATCCTATTGCATATCTATTATCTTCTAATCATAAATTATACACTAATTTAAAATAATCTAAATTTTTTAATCTACTGAAAATAAACTTGCCAGTCAAGTTAGTAAATAAGTACAGTAAACATCCACTGTTTTCACTATGCATTTTTGGGTAAATAACCTTGTCATCTCCATATACTTTTATCTGCATCAGCTTTGAATTTACATTGCTAATTCTCTAGGGCAGATTTCATATCTTTTTAATCAAAAAATATATACAATATTTAATCAAACAATATAAAATAGCAGCAGAGAGGTCTAACACAATGCACAGAAAAGTGCTGTGGGAAAACACTTAAAAAATATACAAATAAGTGTTATATCTTTCTTAGGAACTAAATCTCTTAATCTTGATACTGAGTCCAGTGATGCTAAGGTTAAAATACAGCTTTAATTTAACTAAATACAATAAGCCAGATCATGTTTGTTGATATTACAGGTCTTTTTCTTAATTTTACCTGATTCCTCAAGCCACTGAGTTCGAATTTGATGTAGGTATGCAGAGATACTGAGAACAAACAAAGTTATACCATTTGAAACCATCACCTGGTTGCCTGTATAGATACAAAACATTTGCTATAAAATACGAACATGTAATTCATAATGGTTGTGATGACACTGGTTGTTAAAAGTCCTAGATTTAGCATGGCTTGTAGAGAAATTTGTGTACATTTGTGCAGCAGAAAGAAATGAGTGAAGACTGTATAAAGTGTTCTTGCATTGCATCTATAACCTGCATCACTGTGATGATGTGAGGTACCAGTGAGCTGCTTTTTCCGGTATCCTGTTTGTAGTAATGAGGAAACAAAATTGTAGAGAATTAGGTCTAAGAAAACTTTATATGAAGAGAGTAAAACAGTATCAGACCTACTTATATTAGGGAAGAAAGTTAATAAAAATAAAATATCTAATATGTTAAAAGATCATCTAAGACTATATTACACAATTACAAAATTAATAGATAATAAGCACTCTACTATTAATACAAATATATGACCTTTGAGACTAAATCAAGTGTGGATTGCTGAGAGGTTTTTTTCCTCTGAAAAAAAGAAGAACCTATGACCTAAAGGAAAAATTAGAAAATTATCTTCTTCTGAAAAGGAAATTTGGAGGTGCACAGTAACAAGCTGGATTCTGGAAACATGTGATTGTTGGTTGGTTGGTTGGTCGGTTGGTTGGTTGGTTTTATTGAATTAAATACAATGTGTGTGCAATACATTTATTTAGATATTATAAATAGTATTCTCTATTTCATATATTGAAGAGGACCTCATAATTCTCATTTTATTAAGTGTTGATTGATAACATATGAACCAGGTATCTTCCAGCCACCAATCCATCCAGCTTACTATCCAAAGTTTATAGTGCCAGCATAGTAAACTTGATGATCCTGTCACTACAGACAATATTGTTTCTTGTATTTTATCACTTACAGGGTTTCCCAATTTCATGAAACTTGAGGACTGTAAGCACAACCAATCCAACAGGTGTTCAACATTTCCAGCTTTCCCTGAAATAAAATGCTCATTCTGATGGCTTGAGGGCAGACAATGTTTTCCAACTTAACACTGTTTCAGAATGTAAATGATTAGCTGGATGTTGTTGCATTCTAATTTTTATACTGTGTCTCCACATTGTTTGGATTTTTTTCAAGAGGTTCAAATCATCTCTTAGCAGTTCAATATTTTATGTTTGTTCAAAAGTTATAAAACTTCAAAGACCTTTTTCATATCTATTTAAAGATGATGCAAAATTAATATAAATGCATCAATAGTGCCTCAGATATTTATTATGTTGATGTAGTATAAGAAATATGCTTTTAGTGTTTTCTACTCTATAGCAAAATAAGCATATCCATGTGCTATGTTCTAATGATGCCTTTTCCTGGTCTTAAAATCAAGAGTTATACATGGTTAGAAGGGGAAAAGGGATTTTACCTTGGTATTTATTTTAAGGATCCTTAGGTGCACATGTCCAGGTCAAATGCATCGAGATGCACCCCACCGAGTATATCCCCAAAGATCAGGTATATCATTATAGGTTTTACTAATTAGCATATCTATCAAAGATTCCTCAATGAGAGGCTCAAGCAAGCCCCCCTCCCCAAGGAATCTTCCCCTGGATGGTTCTATCTTGGTTTACAGAATGTGTTCTGGAGAGGACCTTGGGGTCTGGGACACACTGATCCCTAGCTACGAAGCTTCTAAAATGTTTAGTCTCTTAGCTTGACAAACAAGTCCAAGAATGTAGGCAAAAAGCACTAGGAATACAGAAGTTGTAAAAAGGTATAACAGGGGTGTAAAAGAAAACGCAAAAATCTTCATGGCTTCACTAAAATATTCTATTTAAATCAATATTCACTTTCAACACCCACCATGTACTGTAAGATATAGCAATCTGTGCCCTCATGTGTGACACACAGTGGCATACTTGTTATTAGTACAACTAGATACATTTTTGGGAAAGGTCATCTGTGAGGTGAAACTGAGTATTTAAAAAATGAAAAAGTTGGGCTCTAATTTCATCCTGAATTGAGCAAAACAGTCTATCAGGACTTCAGAAATCAGATCACAAAAAAGTTTTGATCAAATGATTGTCTTTGAATATACATGTTACTATGGATACCTGGTTACTAAGGTTACAACCAAATCTGTAAAATAATAAAAGATCATGACAGATGTGGTAACTCAGAATCACAGTAGGAATCTATAGTTCTTTGATTTGAACAAAGATATTCCTTCTTTGACTACCACTTCAGCCTTTTTACTATTATCCTTTCTGTGGTGGTTACTCTAGCTTTTAAAAAAAGAATTAATTTGGAAGGATGCATTTAAATGTATTATCTAATACTGCCATTTATGATAATGAATTCAATCTCTAAAGAAAATTGTATAGTCAAAAATGTATGCAGTTCCTTGATAGAGCCCAGCAATAAAGAAACCTATTTAGTGTCAAGACCAAGTAGAAGCCACAGACACAAGGAAAGCAACTTTGGTCTGTTGTTTAATTTCATTCTGGAAAATCCATTTTCCATCCTTTAGTCTTGAGATTTACAAATGCTAAGGTTTGCTAAGCACTGCATGCCATTGTGCTGAAAAACTGTAGAACCTTAGAACCATATAAAACCTGTACAGAACAGTGTATACCACCAGTTACCCCACCCAGCAGCACTGTGGAAAAGTTGAAACATATTCAAGCACTGGAAGCAGGCATGCCCATAGATATGGGGATATTTCTGTCATCTTTATTCAGGCATTGATAGGGAGCATGTTTTAAAATCTAGTCAGATACCTGTATCAATCACACCCTTTGAAATTCCCAAAGAAATTCCTCACAAAGACTTGCCCAATACAAAGCCATTCTCATTATCAAAAAATGCCTATTCTCTCCAGGCACTTTTTACATTGCTTAGGGCCCACTGGAAGAAGGACAAGAGTGACTAGATCCAAGAGCTGTCAGACATTAGGTATTAACTCCATTAGACATGAAGATACATGATATCAGAAGGGCTCTGCTGCTAGTCCTACACCCACTTGTATAACACCTGTCGGTTTGAAAAAGATCCTATGTCTCTCCAATCTCTTAAGGTCCCTAGGGCCAGCCAGCAGTTTTATCACTGTGCAGGCGAGGAAGTGTGTGCGTGGGCATCCATATATCTGTATCATTTTTAACTGTTGTTTTTAATATAATAGGAAAAATCCTTTTTTGAACTGTGGGTTCTTGCGGCAATTGAAAGAAAGACACGGACTGTCGGGGTCTCCTCCCCCTGCCATGTAGCCCTGGGAGAGGGGCCCTGAGGGGACAGAGACAGGGTTTCCTGAGCCCCTGGTCAGCCTCGTTCGCCATTGGTTGTTTTGTGTTTCCCTGCGTGGGCAAGGACCCTCAGTACCATGCTTGAGGAGTTCCTCAGGAGGGCCCGGCTATGTGGCTAGAGAAATAGACATCTCTGAAACATCTATCAGGAATCTGTCCATATATATTTCTTTTCCACAGGACTCCTTGTTTGATATGCGTGTTAAAGTATCCCCACTGTAACATAATGGTAGAAAAATGCGAGCAGAACAATCCCCGATCCCTAAGCGACTGATGTGTGAGTAAACCCTAGAAACTTTGGATTCCTCTTCTTGTTTTTGTTTTGCTATTCCATATCTAAACTATGGAGGAACCGTGGGAAGACTCTTGGCTCTCAGAGCTGCATATGGACATCTATCTTAAACTTAAAAAGATCCTTGAACAATGATTTGTAAATTTTAGCTTAATTCAAGCTCAAAAGGAACTGAAACACTTCTTGGCATGGTTGTTTAAGAACTTTTTCTATGTTTCTTGGGATTTAATTCTTACCAAAGACTTTTGGAAGACTGTTTGGACACAGTTAATTTCTGAGTCAAAATATATGCTGATGGAAAAATATTTTCATGACTATTATTTAATTACCGAGACTGTTGAGCAATATCAGCTGTGTCCTGGCGAAGGGAAGCCTGGCGCAGGGACTGTGTGACCCAGGCCACGTGGACCGAGCCCTCTCCGAGCAGCAGTGAGGCAGTTCCCGCACGCGGGAGGAGCCACACGAGCTGCAGTGTCAGCGGCGGAGCGAGGCGCGGCGGGAGCAGCGGGACCCGGCAGTGCCCACCTGGCCCCATGCAGCACGTGGTGGAGCGAGCCCCATGAACGCCTGTCCGAGAGGAGCGGCGCTCAGGCGGCGGCTGGCAGCAGTGGCAGTGGAGCGGAGCCGCGCCCAGCCGAAACGTGCGCTGGAGCAGGGCGCGGGGGGGTCATCGCTCAGGGGCCCAGCTGAGATGTGAGTGCGGCGCCAGGCAGCGGCAGCAGAGCTGCAACCACAGGAGGCGACACGCAGAGAACTGAGAGGCACGGCCCGGCCCGGCCCGGCCTGGCCCGCGTGGCCCCAAACGTGACCCCAGGAAGAGCACACAGGCATGACCACCTCCGGTGGCCCCGGCAGCACGAGCAGCCCTGGCAATTCCAACACGGGAGCAAGTGAAAGAGAAAGCAAGAACGCAGCGAGACAGAAAACAGCAGCCACTCGGAAAAAGGAAAAGATCATCATAGCTAAGGTTTTAGGAATAGTAAAGTGGTATAATGTTAAACAAAATTATGGTTTTATAACAAGATGTGACAACCAGCAAGACATATTTGTTCATAAAACTGCTATTAAAAAGAATAACCCTGAAAAATGCATCCCAAGCTTGGGAGATGGAGAGATGGTGGAATTCAAAATTATACAAGGTAGAAAAGGGTTACAGGCATCGCAGGTCACTGGGCCTGATGGTGTTCCTGTAAAAGGCAGTATACATGCTAAAAATCGTAGTCATGTTAGACAGTATTTCCATTGAAGGCCCCCCCTACAGTCTCCTTTTCCTAATCCCACCTTTCCCCTTTATCCTATATCCTATTACCTCCAGTGTATTCCCAATCCATTTTTTCATGCATGGTTTCCCTCACAAAACCATACCTTTGCCAATTGTTTCCCCAAAAATCCCTTTCCAATGCCGAGTGGAGGATGAAGAGGGGGAGAGAAGAAATTAAACCCTCTCCTGCCTCAGTTTCCCCACAAAGCATGCTCGGAGAGTCCTGTCTCCCTTCTGTCAGCCTTAAGATGTTCCAGCGAATCTGTTTGGACATTTAAAGATTCAGGAGGGTAGCTTGTATTATTTTAAAATTGTTCTTGTTATGTTTATCCAGTTGTTTTCAATGTTAAGTTTTAAATCTCTTTTTATTAAAAATAAACGGGTGAAATGACGGGGTCTCCTCCCCCTGCCATGTAGCCCTGGGAGAGGGGCCCTGAGGGGACAGAGACGGGGTTTCCCTGGCCGCTGGTCAGCCTCGTTCGCCACTGGTTGTTTTGTGTTTCCCTGCGCGGGCAAGGACCCTTGGTCCTATGATTGAGGAGTTCCTTGGGAGACCTCAGCCATGCAGCTGGAGAAATAAACATCTCTGAAACATCTATCAAGAGTCTGTCCATATATATTTCTTTTCCACAGGACTCCTTGTTTGGTACATCGTGTTACAGTATCCCCACTGCAACAACGGACCATGCTGTGTGCTAGCAAAGCCAGCAAGCAAAGCCAATTTATTACACTCATCACCAGCATTTATAGTTCTCCAACTTCCACACAAAATTTTCCACTTAGACCCCCCTGCCCTTGCTCACTTAGCAACACTATCTTGTCAGTTATCAAGACCTTGTCAACCTCCTTTTTGTGCCACAGTGGCTAATATCCTCTTTGCACCAGAGGAGTCAAGTTGCAGCACCCTCTTCATTCCATTTTCACTTCTTGCTCTTGCCTTTATCTTTCCCAAGGCTTCTGCTGCACCAGAGCTAAAAGGTCCACACTGCTGTCTAACTCCATTGTGCTCTCAGCTTCTATGGCTGTCTGATCCCTTACAGGTTCTTACAAAGCTAAAGATGTGGTGTTCACAAATCCATAAGGACAAAGGCCTGACAAGTTTCATAACATGTAGAGACTAAAAGCAAGGTTGCTCTCATTTAAGAAAGCTTGACAAGTTTTTTGGGACTAATTAGGAAAAAAAAAAGTAAAAATAATACAGGAAACACTTCAGGAGTTTGGTCAGCTACCCACAGTGTGAGGGAAATAATCCTTATTTGAAAATATTCTAGTTTGAACTATAACAGTTCAAATTGTTCATTTTTAGAAGTCCTTTATAAAGTCTGTGCAAATGTAAGGTCAATTTATTAAAGTGAGTTGGAATTTATTAAATACTCTTAATCATAATTAAGCCTTAAATGACATGTGAGCTCAATGCAATTCATAAAACATGATAAATTGCTGTATACTTAGCTTAGATATTTAAATACTGGTAGACCGCAGTTTTATGGACCAGTAAAGACTAATTACCGGGGAAAAATACATATAATATAGCCTTGCTAGTGTGTACAGAGAAAAAAGAAAGAAAAAAAAAATAAAAACGGAAATTAATTAAATTACCATATCCTACCAATGGACAACAAACTGAATATTCAAAACCCTGAAAGAGAAATTGTCAAGGAAAAAGTAAATTTAAAACTGAAAAAAACCCATAGCAACTAAACTTTAATGGGAATATGATGAGAATTTCAATCTGAGCATTTGCTCCTGCTCAATAGCATGCTCAGCTCTGAAATAAAAATCAATCTCTGTTTTAGACAAGAAGTGATTTTGAAAGTGAAAAGACATTTAGTGTGGTGGTGCAAGTGGCAGCAGCCACCCTGACCCCTGAGGATCCAACAGACGCCAAGCTGTGGTGGCCAGGCTCCAAGGTTTAATGTCTCACTCATATTTAGGGTGAGAGCCCATAATCCCCCAGTTCAGTTATCTGCATACTTCTACATAATTGGTTCGTGTTTTCCACTCCCAGTTTTATGTGTAAGTCTATGTAAATTCATTTCCCTTAGTTAGTATGCATAAGTTCTAGAAAGTTCTGTTATACTTGATACCCCATTGATTCCTCCCCTAAGTCCATCCTATGTACTGTTCCCATTGGTTCCCTTTACCTCAACTCTGCCTCCTGTCAAGTATCCCATTGGCCATGTCCCTTATCCCCACCATTCCTATCCCCACTATAAAATCCCTGGACACCCTTAGATCCTTGGCTCTTCATCTCCTCCCCCCATCGTTTCACCTAAATAAACCTTCTGTGTGGAACTTATATGGAGAGTTCCCTCTCTCACTTCTTCCCCTCTGCCTGCGTGCCTTCACACCATGTTCAGGGACAGCCCCCTCCAGTGAGGAGCGCACCTCCGTCTGCCTGCTCTTTTGTGTGTGTGTCGCCGTAGTGCAGTTGGGTTGCAGCTAGACCCCCGGGATCTCTTTGAGCTAGTGCGCTAAACCTGACAATTTAGCATTATTTTCACAATCACAACTCTCTGGAAAAAAAAGCTTTTTTCTTCTTGCTTTTGAAGACCAACTCTTTAAAGACTTAAGAACATGGAATTATCTGGCTTCAATATCTGAGTTTCAGTTTCCAGTTCATTATTTTGTTTCAAAATGAGAATTTGTATTAAACAAATTAATGAAGTATCATAATTTTTTGTTATGATTAAATTTAGAAAAGTTGGCTTTCACAGTGAAAATAAAGTTGTTAATTGGTTGTTAAAAATAAAGTTGTTAATTAGTTGTTAAGAGAGGTTGTTAATTAATTTGCAGATAAACAGTCAAGTTTCCAGTTGTTTTGTTTGATTAGTGTAAACTATCAAAGTTAAGCCATTAATTGAACTGTTTAGCATGCTTATTGTTAATAAACTTATTATGGGGATTGTGGTACAAAATGAAGAACCGGTAATCTTCCAGGGCATCTATGATGTAATTATAAAGGAAGGGCCTCGGACCTTATTTACATAATGGTGGAAATAAAAGTCCATTGCTGGATGTTCCCCGGACCAGTAACAAGACCCCAGACAACAGCCAGAGGACAACGAGCTAATAAAAGGACTCTAGACATCAGTGAGCCAATCACAGCACTCCGGTGGAGCGGGGAAAGGGGCGGCCGGGAGGCAGAGACTAGGGGTATAAAATGTATCGCCCGAGTCTGCAAGGGGAGCCTCTAGTCTGATCTGTCCCAGATCAAGCTCCCAGCGCTGCACCCTTTGTTTTGTGTATGGAAAATCGCCGCAAGAGGTCTCTTATTGTCTTTTGAATTAGTTTTGTTAATAAATTAATTTTAAAGCTCAATCCTGAGCCTGGTTGTAAGAGTCTTCATCTGAATTTAGAGTGACAGTTTACAAATACTGTTTACCTCCACTTGAAATCTACACACGTAGTTTCATGTCTAGCTCTGAGAGAAGATGATGAAATAAAACAAAAATCAGAAAGGAGGTTCTTCTTCCAGCTCCTCTGAAAGATGTTTGCACAACCCAAGCAAAGCACAATTTCTCCCACTCTTCTCTTTACCAGTGTGATCTGTAGAACGGAAAGGAAAACAAAAGCTGCTTCCAAATCCACATGAACTCCCACACACAAATTTGTATCCACCCTTGGGCAGCTGGATCTTGCTCCAAATAACATCCGTGGAGAACAGCTTTCTGATGGCTGTGCCAACCCAGACAAGTACCTCAAATGTAGATACCTGTGTTTTAAGCACCTTACATTTGGTGCCATCAGCCTCTCAGGCTCTCTTCTTCTAGAGAAAAAGCATTTGTTTAATTTAATTTATTCATTCACTTGTGAAAAATAAATGCAGGTTTGAGGTAGTTGAGTTGTGAGGAAGACTGGAAGTTTCTCCTCATGGGAAGAAACTCAGTTTCCACATATAAGTCCTTTTCAGACAGTTTGACAAGACAATGAGCTTCAGAAATGATACAAAACAGAGTATTTTGCTTTTTGTTCAAGTAGATTTTAAAATTTTGATGGAACAGTACAAAAGTAGTGTAATTATTCAAAGTCCACAAAGTGGTCAACCTTTTGATGATTTGTACGTATACATACAAACTTTTTGACACACTTTCCATTCAGAAACCTACATTGACATATCATATGAAAATTGTATATATTTTGTAGTTTACTTACAGCAAAACTAATACTAAAAAATATCAATTTGACCTCTTCAGCAAGGAATTATAATTTCTGCAACGTGGTTGAAAACAGACTACTTCAGAAAGACATATGCAAGCAAAATGACTTTGTAAATTACCACAATTGATTTCCTCTTAGGAAAAAAATCAAGTGACTTCTTAGCAGTCATTTCATAGTACAAGGGGCTTATCTCCAATGAGCTTTTAGTAATAGTAAGTATTTTTCAGCTGATCCATTTCCCACTTGTAAAGCACAGTAAATTTCTATTAAAATATGCTGTGGAAGTTGGCTAGGCAGTATTATTGGAAGATGCAGAAAGTACTGTCAATAATACACAAACTACCAAGCTATAAAAATACCCTAAGAACCATATTTACTGTACTGAATGCTCAAAATATGGACAAATCTAAAAATAAAGCTGTATAAAAGATTTTAAGTTAACATTACAGAGATTAATGAAGTAGACTGGAGTCATCCACTGTATTTAACGAGCTTGCTTATAATCTTTTATGCTGAAAGTCCTAACATTAAAATCCTGCTATTATAACTCAGATACTAACTCTACAGTGATACTTGAGGGAAAAGAAAAAAAAATTGAAGCAATGGACTGTCAGAGTTACTTAACTGATAAGTTCCTCATGTGGCACCGTATCTTTTGTTTTCTGCCAGTTAGCCTTACATTAAACTTTTGTATTTTTCCTCTTAATAGAATGGCAGGATAGGAGCAGGGAGGGGCCAGCTTGTAGGCAAACTAATATATATCATTAGTGGAACTGGCTTTTGAGCATTTTTTCCAGTGGTGACCAAATTTGGCAGTGGAATCAACAAACAGAAAAAATCTTCTTAGAATTTCAGACATCAGTTCCTGTCCAGAGGGAATATAAAGTTGCCAAAGTAAATATTGAGACCGGCTTTGAGCTTAACAGCTGAAGAAAATGAAAGTAGAATAAACCATACCCTTAGAGATTGTAGGGCTGATAAACAACATACAGTACTGCACAAAAAAATCTGTGTTTATGTGTTTGGATCGTCATTTAAAGCTGCACTGAATGGTCAAAACAATGCTGTATGTACATGGAGAAACAGGGGGAAGAAGTGAATTGTAAGGATAATGGTAAAATGTTTCCATCTTGTCCCATGTTGAAATGCAAAGGGCTATTTTCCCTCTTAAAGTGCCAATACGCCAAAAACCTAGGTTGTAACTATATTATCCCTATAATTAATGTACTTCAGTCAAACTTCAGGCGATATGAAGGGTGATAAAATAAGAATTAATTTTTTTTGTATTCAAAGGTTGCATTCCTCCACCTTGATGTTACAGCAATTATTTTGGGCCTTGCCCTCATATTTTAATTTTCACAGATTCATTACAAGTGGACAAAATTACATGGATGTGGTAATACATGTCAGATACTCATTTAAGTTTTGCTTTGGAGGAGAGATGGCTTTTATTCTTCACTTCTGTTTTATTCAGTCTGGTGGTCACTGATCTCCACAAAAGGTAATTAGTGGTTTACAAATAGTCTGTGAAAATTAATTTAAACACCGTATTTCAAAATATCAAGTGATGATTATCATAAATATGCAACTAACGCATATTGGTGTGGAATTGGTAGAAATGGTGAGGAGCTCAACTACTCTGACACTCTTGATTAAATCAAAGTTTATGTTTCAGACTTCGGCAATTACATTTCCCTATGCCAAACCTATCCTAACGTGATTTAACAAACTTTAATTACAGATGTAGTTTACAGTGCTCCTCAAAATACTATCCACAAAGCATAGAACTCTTGAGATTTGCCAAATACCTTAGTGATGCTTGGATGTGATCTACTTCCTTATCAGAGACTGTTGTAATGCTAAATGTGCCCTTAAGCATAAGTAATTTCTAAATATCTAACATTTACCAAGAAATATCCTTGTAGCAATGATTTCATGTGCAAAATAATTCTATTTTAAAATGATCATAAACCTACAAATACATCGTGATTCAAAGTGAAGCAAAAAGCACAAGTAAAAGCAGGAAATAAGCCTTTTCTTTGACATTGAAAAAAGCCAGTACATAATTGCGTGAGAGAAGCAGAGCTAATGTTAAAATTTTCTACACTCACGGTCAGGAATGAGGCCACACTCAATTTAGAATTTAAAATTTGGTTTATTAATTAACAGGCCGAATTCCCTTATTCAAATTACTTTTCCAGGCTACAGTGATTAGAGACTCTAAGCTGACTCAGCTATGAACCCAAGGTAAAGCACCCACAGCACTCAACATTGCTAGGGCCGCTCCCAAGCAGGAACACACCTCTCCGGGCTGTGACATGGGGTTTTATACCCCCTAGCCTATCCCATCAAATTCAGTGTTGCCATGGAGCTTGCTGACAGGTCCACAGGTGGTTTCCAAATATAGCTCACTGGATAGTCCCTTTTGGAGCTTCTCTCCTCTCTTGAAGCATGACTTAATTTATAGATTAGTTAAAGAAATATAACTTTATAACACATTTTAAACTTTTTTAGTTTAACATGAACATTTAACATAAGCATCAATGTGAACTTTGAACAGGGTAACAATATTAAAACTTGGAGGGTTTAACTTTTATAATTCAGGTTAATTGTTCAATTATACAATTTTAATTAATCACAAATTAATGAACCATCACTCATTAATGGGAAAGCCAACTTTTCCAGTTTCATTTATAACACTCACTAAATCCCAGGAAATAATAACAATAGTAAAAGTTGATTTTGTTGTATGAATTTGAACTACCACAGACGGTCATCTCCATGGCCTTTAGGTAGCATATTCATGTATATGGAATATCTTCTTCACATTTTACCTGAACTGAGATTAATAGTATAGGCCCTATACTTAAAATCCAGTAATCTGGTATTTTGTCTCTCTCTTACCATTTTTTCAGTCAGAAGTCACATATTATTGCTTCAAAAAGGTAGGTTTCTGCTATTTACCACCAATAGAAAATGTTGTTAACAGTTAGATATTCTGATGCCGCATGATAATTAAAGTTTCCAAACCTTAGAGATGCAAATATATACACACACACACTAAGAAATGAATGCTGAAATCAATTAATGTAGATTAAATGGATGCCAAATTTCTGTTTTCCAAGATTAAAAGCCTCAGCAATGAAAGAAAATTTGAGAAAAGCATGGCAGTTTTAGAGAGAAAAGTCAATATTTAATAAAACAGATTTTTAACACAACCAAACACAATAAACACATTAAACACAACTAGACATATTAATGCCAAAAAATAACCTATGTTCATGAAATTAACCTACATAGAAGTGACAAACTGAACTTTGCCCCGTATTGAAGTAGTCTGAATCAGAACAGTGTCATTTAAAAGATGCAGGAACTTTGTTAAGTGCTTGGAAAAATATCTTAGTCATAAACACTATATGTTATTTATTTCTTATCTTAGAAGGTTTTCTTAAATAATCTTATAATTAGTTATATAGCCATTATGTGATCACAATATATTATTTACATTCAAGTCAGACCTGAAGAGTGGTTAAGAACACATTGACTTTATATATTCCAGATAAAATGAAATTCAGGTGGAAAAATTTTTACCACCCCACTCAAATTTGCAGAGGCAAACACTAATAATCTTCAAACATGTGCAGAGTTCCAGTGTCATTTTAATTTCTTCTTCAGTATGTGCACATTATCTTGCAATCTTCTTTTATACTGTTCCACATAATTGTTTTCCTAAGTTCTGCCCCTTCAGTGCATGGGGTCATATATATCCCAAAAAGGCTTTCCCCCTTAATTCTAGGGAGTAGCTCCCAGACCATAATACATAAATTCCAAGGCTAAATACTTACAAGAAAAAAAAAATGTCCCTGAGAGCCACTGAAACTGAAAAATGAAAATAACAATTGCTTCTCAGGAGTCACCAAGTTTCAAATTCAGAGAAATATGCAACAGAGAAACAAACCCATATGGTGGAAGAAAAATCACGCAAGATGGGCCCAGGTAAAATGTTCGTAAAGCTCAAGGAAGAATAAGGGGAAAAATTGACAGTTACAAGGAAAACTAAAAGTATCTCAACATAAAGGGAACTGAAAAAAAAATGGATTTCTTATTCATAAATTTCTGTAAAGTGAATCAACTGGTTATGTCACTTGAGTCACTCCGCTGGTTTTGTAAATGGTCTTTCCTGAGTTAATTATAGAAAATACCGCCTCCCTCAACTAGCCAAGACCAGTATAGGAAAGTGTATAGATAGCTCAGTCAAAAGTGGAGTACTAAAACTAGGGAAAAAAAACCCAAACCAAACCAAATAAAGAGTCCACAAACAAACAAACAAAAGAGAATGAAGTTTAAAGAGAGAAGCAAACAACAGACTTGAACTGACTTCAACCCAAACATTCTTTCCTGAGAACTGAGGGTGTCTGGTGTGTCCAGAAACACCCTGGTGAGTGTACAGAGCCAGGTAAAGGGAGTCACATTCCGTGAGAGAAAAATTCTAACTATAAAACTGGGGACAGCTTCTTACAAAACATTTTGTTAGCTTTTATCTTTTAAAGCCTTAGATGGCTTCATCTCAACAATTTACATTTTAAATCAATTCTTTTTATCCTCTTTTTCTTAGGGGTACATTAATAGTATTCAGAGCACTAATTTTTGTAGGAGAAAAATCCACTTTTAAAAATAGCAGGCAGCTTTTCCTGCTGGAAGTACAATACAAAGCAGTAAAATATCACAATCCATTTTCTTATTTAATCCTGAGGTACAAAGGTGATTTAATGTTAAATTTATACATGCATTTTGTATAGTGTTTGGCATGCAGAATACAAATGCCAATGCCAATGGCATCAAAATGGTAAACACCATTAAGTTATGCCTAAGTGTTTATTAAAATAGTACAAACACTTGCAAGGTTATATATTTTTGTTTGTTTGCTACCAAAATTTAAAATCAGCATAAAAGAGATGTTTCTTTGTCTGTTTATAATCAGAATGGTTTTTATTTCATGATATTTAAATAATTGTAGCAGTTCTTGAGCCACAGGAGCTAAAAGTGAAACATGAATATTAATAAAAGCATCTAGAAAACCAATATTAATACAAGTTATTCCACAAAGACTCTGGCATAAATCCGTTACATTATTAGATTATATGAAGCTATTTCACCCAAGGCATAACAAGATACTAACTCAAATTAATAGTGTAGGAATAGATATTTTGCTACCTACAAAAATATGAGCCCCACATATCCTATAAATTGAGAATACAGGACTGATTAAGAGATAAATGGTTTTTTCATTCTTTTTGACATAGTATATGCAGGTTATGAATGAAAATAAAAATGTCCTTCCATCAGATTTTGTCTTCATTAGAGAGACAAATGTGTATCCTGCCCCACCTCTCAAACATACGAGTCCAAGAGAGCCCACGAGTAAAGCCTGTGGACTTGCATCCCACTCATTTCAAGACAGTGTGGATCTCAATACATAATTATGCTCTTCTACACAGTTTACCTGACGGTCTCAGAATATCAAAATACTTTAAGAGCATAGGATTAAAAAGAATTCTATAAAATTTTTCAGTAATGCTATTAAAACAAGAGTGTACTTCTACCACAACTGGTTATGGTCTGTAAAATACTTCTTACATAAATGCATATTCAGCTTCCATAACATCTTAGCACAACATGTATACTTAGCACACCAAACACATTTTACTTCTTTCTGTCTTGAGGAAGTCATTCCAGTAATCATTTAACCTGACAGCTAAAAGAAAATGTACTGATTTATGTATTTATGTTCACTTATTCCATTTGCTTGTTAGGTACACACTCAGATGATACTGCATGTTTTTGTATTTCTAAACAAAAACACTAAAAAAATCCTTGAACAGATAATAAATTAAATTAATTATTTTAGGATGTTTTTGTAAATGTTAGTTTGTTATCTTCAGTCTTAAAATAAAATGTATTGTCCCAGAAAATTTGGCCAAAATAAATAATAAAAAAATCCCTTGTAGCACGTCTCAGGTTTCCAGCAATATTGATGCAGAGACTGCTGGGTTAATGTACAGCATCCTTTCTTGAATAACAAATTTATCATCTATCATGAGCAGTTTCATAGCACTTGCAGCAGGTACATGCTGAACTTAAATGTCTGAGCATATCTCTAAAATTAGTTTTATAGATAGCCTACAGCACACAAAAGTGCTGGAGAAGAGGACCTGTTCTATAGGATTTTAAAATACCAAACTCTGAATGTTGTAGAAAAAATGAGGAATTCAAGTTTGGGTTGCTAGAGGAAAATAGTATCACTTCTGCATTTTTATTTTGGTGGAGTTTAAAGTGTTCATTGCTTGTAAAATAAAGCAGCAAAATGACTGACATTTTGATAAATGTCACAGATTTATTTAATTTGGAGTGTACTTCTAGGGGTCCTCTGGTTCAGCCTGCCACTCAAAGCTAGGCCAGCACAGGTCAGGTTGTGCAGGGCCTTCTCTGGTAGAACTTTCATTATGTCCCAGAAAGAGGTTCCATATCTCTCTAGATACCTTTGTTTAGTGTTTGACAATCCAGATTGTAAAATTTTTACTAATAAAATTGTAGTAAAAAATATACTAAATTATAAACTCAAAGCTTTTCTTTTAATTTAATGAGGCATCTATGAAATTGCACTGTAAATGTTTCTAAATTAATTTTTCAAATTGTAATCCAAAGGAAAATTATTGTCATAGGTTAGCAAGCATAGTCCCGGAAGGGACGTCCTTGCTAAGGGGTGCTTACAGTTTCCTCTGGGAACTGGTAGAACCTATCAGCTGGCCAGTTTGAATATGGACAATTCTTTAAGCCACTTAAAGTTGTGACCACCTCTGTGATCCACATTTAAGAATAGACAAACTCCCCCCCAAGCTCTCTCTCGTTTCCCGTGCTGGGACAGGTGGCTGCGGGGCCCGTGTGGGGGCCAGTGGGCCCGGCCAGGCCCTGCCTGGGCCAGGCCGGGCCGGGCCACGGCCATCCTGGAGCCGATGGACCTGTTCCAGCCATGGAACCCCCCCCACTGCCTTGCCGTGGGCAGCCGGAGCGGCTCGGCTCTCCCCCCTCTCCACTGCGATAAGCAACATTCAACATTCCAGCTGCAAAGCTGCAAGGCCGAGGTGAGATTAACCCTTTTATTGCTGTGAAGAGCTGAAAACCTGAGGGAAGAGAGAGAGGAGATGCTTAAAGGGGAAATTCTGTTGTGAAGCTATGATATACCAGAGTATCCTGTTGTAATTTCATGAAGATATGGAGGGTGGAGTGTTCAACCCGTGAGCAAAAGCACCTGCACTGAGATAGGCAGATGCTGACACAGCTGTAATTTCATGAGAAGTTTGAACAGGGAGAGATGAACCAGATGAGGACTTTTGCTCCAAATGGGAAAGGAGAAAACCTCAGTCCCTAGAGATGCTCCCAGAGATAGTCCTAAAGAGGAAGATGATGAAGACCCTTTGCTCCCAGGGAAGGAGAAGGGCCTCTGTTTTTGTTTCTGAACGGCTCAACCTTAAAATTGTATCCCAAAAAACTTCAAGACTGGACCCTCGAAAGCAGTTGCGGGAAAAGCTGCAAGTCGGGGGAAAGGACTCACACGCAGGCAGAGAGACTCCTCTTCCTAAATGAACTGAACAATATTTGGAAGTGGGCGGCTGTCTCGTTGTGATAATGTTTTCACAGCATGAGCAAGAAGAGACTTCTCTTTCTAAATGGACTGAACAAGGTTATTATGGCAGTGGTAAACAGACTGAACATCTTAAGGGTTGTCTTTGAACATTGTCAGTGGGAGAAGGGAGGAAGGTGGGGGGAGGAGGAGAGTTCTGAAGGTGGTATAATTTTTTTTTCCTTCTTCTTTTAGGTCTGTTAATAAACTTCTTTATATTCTTTCAAGTTTGGTGCCTGCTTTGCATTTCTCCTAATTCTTATCTCACAGCAGATAAACAGTAATGAGTATTTTGGACCAAACCACTACAATTATCAATACAGTATGAAAGCAGTTCTTTCAGAATTTTTTAATGTCTGTGTTAATAGTTCATATCTGAAACCTCACGGTCTTTCTTCATAGTTTTCGGGAGCAACATAAATACAAAAGTTAGCAATATTAAACATAGCACAGTGACTTGGCCTTTAGCATTTGACATTTAATGTGTTGAAAAACACCAAGACAAATGAAAGGCATGCAAACTACAGATATGTGATAAGAATAATGATAATCTGGAATTCCTGTCTTAGACGTAGATCAGATTTAAAGTTCAGACTTAAATGTTGTAGGCAATTTTAAACCTTTGAAGTTTATCTTCTGACTAAAACAAGATTTTCACCTCAACTGTTGTCACTGCAGCCTTTTTCATTATCGCTGACTTCAACTTCAAAAATTTCCATTTAGTGTCATCTTTGCAAGCTGATTTTTTCAGAGTTTAACTTTTCACTGTAAAATGATAAAGCAGATACCACATTTAAAACAGATTAAACAGACATATGTTAATTTATTGTATTAGGGAAATGCAAATTAACAGGATTAGATTATTGTGACATATATTTGGACCACAGCTTTGGTGAGAGATCAGTAATCTTTAAATCAGTCAATGAAATTGTGACGATGCTGCTGAATTTTAAAACTCCACCAATCCTACTCATATGAAACAAAAATCCATGTTGTGATTCCACAAAGTCCATAATCGTCTCCCTTTTTCAGTTAAAATGTCCAGCAATCACTGCTTCCATTTTTAATTTTCCACATCTATTTCTGGGTGAATAGAGGATTGATGATATAAACCAGTCTCTTCTTCTTAAATATTGTCACTATTTTCTTTAGGTGGACCTGTGTCTGGGAACCGTAAGAACCACTGTCTAGACACTCTCAGATGAAATTGCAGCTATAAGGAATTTTCACAGTAGTCAACAGTCTGCTTGAAGCTAAACCTGCTCTGCTGCTTAACAGGTAGCATCATGGATCTAATGTCACAACACAGAGGAATGTGCTGTGGACAAGGTATTGTGTGGATTAGAATCAAAAAAATCTTGTCTTCTCCTCTCACATTCTTTCTCTGCGTAAGTCATTTGACCTGTAAGTTTTCATATTCTCAACTCCTAAGCAATTATACTCACACTTAACCTGAGCATCTGAGTTTACAGCTGTTTAAGGTTTTGTAAAGAGTTGTTAGGGACCTTCAATAACACACAAAAATGTTTCATGTTAACACGAGGAATATATATTCACAAATTTTTTCTAAATGTCTTTAACTCTTCACAGAATGAAAGTGCAAAGAGAATTTACAGATTTTCTACAGGAAAAAGATGAAAGCTTAGAGTAGTTTCAAACTTTTCTAAAATGCACAATAGTTTCAGGGTGTCTTACATTTCCTGTTTACACCGTATAAAAAGCTATAATGTTATAAAAATAAGAAAATTAAAAAATTTTATAACTCTCCTCAAAAATTTTAAGTTCTGCTACAGGTGTTATAAGGAGAAGTCCAAATTTTGGGCTGAGTGTGTACAGTACTGTACCTACCTATGAAAGAACTCACTGATGACTCAAGGGAAAAAAAAACGTGTTGACTAAGAGGACTCCTATTTATGCGAGGAAGATTTTGGCACAGATAAGGGACTATTTGAAAACTGTGTTCTTCTGAAAATGCCTGCTAGTTTCACATATCCTCAAATACTTTGAAAATTCACTCCCTTCTGTCTAACCTCTGCCTGCCTTTAAGACTAAGTTTTGAAAGAAAAATGAAAAAGATTGTAAAAAAATTTAACAGATTTTAGGCTTTTTTAAATCATCACAGTTAATATCTAAAACTCAACAGTTAAAACTCTAAATTCCCTATATAGATCCAAAAATCCATAAGTACATACAAAGACTTAAATGCCTTTATTGCATATGATGGAAAGAATTGGGCTTCATTGAGCAGCAGAATTGTATTATTTTTCCTCTGGCTTAGCTAATATTTCAGGACCATCATTTCCAGCAGAATAAAGCAGTACTCTCAAGACTTCTATGGATCATGAAACACTGATCTATAACAGTGAGTGTAACAAAACAATGAGTTAATATCATTACATATTCTAGAGTAAAGATTCTGATTCTATCAGAAAGAATTTGGAAATGAGAAGCATTTTGCATACAGGCACTGAAATTCCCAAATTAGTGACGCTGAGTTATAATACTATCATTCAGTACTTCTGTTTGCATAATAAATCTGTCCAACTACCAGCTGTTGGAACAATGTGAAATTTAATCAAAAAAGATAAGAATAATAAATTTTAGGTAATAAATCCCAAAAATGCACCTGGTGTCCTATCTGTCTGCATTGGCCTTACACACAAACAGTTATAACCACATTGTTTAGTCATGGCTACTGCTGATTCTTGGCAGAATACCTAAGTAAATCTTCTGAACATAATATTTCTGCTTGAAATATTAGCATTAAATATTGGTTTTTTTACAATTTGAATAATTTAAATATAGAAATATTTCAACAATATTGGAAATTTTTGATTCTCAAAGGGTCATTCCCTTTTAAAAAAGGAATTATTTTGCATTTATTTATAGCACTGGCCTAAAAATTTTTGTTACATTTGCAAAAGACCATTTGTATTTTCATGGAAGAAAGTTGACTTAAGTTGCACACAAATTTTTGCAGTTTCTATAAATATGCAATTGCTGCTCATATCACAAATAAACTCCTAAAAGGAAACTTTCCGTACATACCTCAACTTTGGTGTGATATATATCTTTCAAATTGCACCCATTAGAAGCATTTTTTGAAATTTATACTTCAAAAGTCCTTATGACACCAAATCACTTAATCACCAACTCAACAAGGGATTTTGAATTGATCTGATACTTATCAATATTATATAAATGTGCATTTAACATTGTTTTCCATCAAAACCAGTTTGTGAAAGCATTGCTATTGAAGAAACTACTTAACTTTAATCAAGAACATTTTTTGTAACTCCATGTTGTTTTCAATACTCTTTCTATTCTTTCTCACATATTATACATTGGAATAAATTCCTATTAATGTCTTGCCTATTACAAATTTAAATAGCAATATTTTCCTGAATAGCTTTTCTAGTTAGAATTATCTGATCAGAGCATCATTTTATTATTGGGGTTTACTTTGAAAACTCCTGTTTCATTAAAAAGAGTACATTATTAATATTTTGTCATAGATTTTTATATTTTCTACTAAAAAATTCAAGAAAGTGGTTTTGGTGCTATGGAAATGTCTATTGTATTGGAAAAGCTACACACATTAAAAAGAAATGGTGCTCAGACAATATGATTTGTTCAGAGAGCTGCAGATGTTTCACTCTCAGAATCTCAAGACATGGCTTTTTTGTAGATTTTTTTGTAACTGGGGAGAGTCAGAAAGAGTGACAGACAGACAGAAAGGGAAATATATATTCATTATTGTATTTATAATATGAAATTGATAGCAAAATGAAACAGATAAACCTTATAAGATTCTCATTCATTTACTCATCTTTTCATAACATTTTATGAGAAATCATAATTATTTTCTATGATGCAGGCAGTATTTCTTTTCTTCAATCAATCTACTATTTCGTTTTCTCAGAAAAATGTATTTAAGGTATGAAACAAATACCAAGTGATGAAATCTGCACTGTTGTTTATAGAAAGGCAATACAGTTAATAAAATGTGTATGTATGGCTTCCTCTCAATCTGCAAATATTACACAAAAGATGTGTAAGAACTGACACACATCAAAAGAAAGAATAAAATTTTGTTCCTGAAAATAACACAGTTACTTCGAAAGTACAGCAAAACTATTTCCTTGCAGAGGGATGCAGTCAGCATGTTGCATAAGAATATGCAGATTTGAGAATGTTCTTTACATAAGATACCATTTATTGCCCAGCTCTTATTCTAAAAGCCTCAAGAAGTTTTTTATGTAACTTTTCACTTAATTAATTTAGATCCTTTATCTAGGTCATTATCTCTCTTCTATTACACTCTCTTTCCTTGAATAATATTTTTTGTATGTTTCTATTATAATAGTTTTTATCAAGGTTTTAAGACCTTTAAAAAGGTAAATATAGGATCTCTGGATCTGGTTTCCTTCTTGTATGGTGCATATAATTCCATAATGTAATTTTAGCTGCGAAAAGAACCCCAAATATTAGTAACATTTAGCTGTTAAAACAAAACTAAAGAAAGAATCTACCACTTCTATATAAACAAGTTAGAGTTGATACAAGTACAGATCCTTCTTGCATGGCTCATTCTTCAGTATGATAATTCTAATAAGCATAATCACTAATTGTTCATCATTAATTCATAACTGCCTGTCATAACAAGGTTTCCCCTTCCTTCTCTTGATCTTGCCTTTATGCAGATATGTCTCCAAAGTAACTGACATCATAAACCAGCAAGCCTGATAAAAGATATAAAAGTCCATTTAGTTTATCAACCAGGCATTTCTAATACCTTATACACAAATTTCATTATTAAGTGGGAGGTTGAGGAAAGGCATGTCCAATTAAGGCATAAACAACAATTTCTTCTCATCATGGTTTAATCCCAGCTGGCAACTAAGTACCATACAGCTGCTCACTCACCATGCTGCCTCTGGTGGGGAGGAGAAGGTAAAGTCTATTGGTTGGGATTACAACACTTCAATAACTGAAACAAAATAAAATATAGTAATAATTGTAATGAAAAGGAGAGGAAAAAACCAAGAGAAATAAGTGATCCACAATAAAATTGTTAACCTCCCACTGACCAATGTCCAGCCCATCTCCCTGCAGCCATCTTCCCCTCCCAGTCAATCCCTCTCCTCTCCCCCCTGCCCAAATTTATATAGTAGCCATGATATTCTACAGTATAGAATATGCCTTTGGGTCAGTTGTGTTAGCAGTGTTCCCTCTAGGCTTTTTGTGCACCTGCTCACTGGCAGACTGGGAAACTCGAAACTCCTTAGCTAAGGACTTGGTAAGGGCTACCTGTCAACCACCAGTGTGTTAGCAACATTTTTCTCATATTAAATTCAAAATACAGAACTTTACCAGCTACTAAGAAGAAAATAAACTCTGTCACCTCCAAAGCCAGGAGTTCAGGAAAGCATTTCCAATTTTTGTTGCCTAGCGCTGAAATGATGTACTTTGTTCTGAGCGTATGTCAGATTTCCTAGAGGTTATGCCACTCCCTATTATCAAACCAACATTTTTTGTTGGCATTTTTAAGATACTGTTGATCCTTGAGACAGGCAGCTGTAAAATGTAGACATTAAGTGATTCAGGTGAAACCAGTCCTAATGAGCCATCAAAGAATGTGCTAGTAATTCACACTATGTTCTTAGTGTATGCGCACTTCATTTGAGCAGCCCCTTGCACCTCTTCTCTCATGATTTCTATCTACTTATTTAATTGCAAAGTTTTGCTTCTGCTGCTCAGCTCCCTTGCACTCTTTCTTCCTTTCTGTGGGCCTGAGAAGGGCACCTCTGTCACCTCTGCCAGAGGGTAGCCGGAGCAGGTTAGAATGGTTCCCACTGATGGCTGCACTAATAAGATGCCCAGCAACATGCTGTTGAATGTTGAAACAAAACTTTCACTGGTTTCTAACAAACTTTGGCATCATGCACTTTGATGCCTCATTTTAGCTGCTCTCAGCATATCCAGTGTATCTTCCAAGAAAGACTGTTTTCCCCAAAGGAGTAAAGCATTTCATGTATGCTAAGAAGTACAATGAAACTCTGAAAGTTTTTCTCAGGAAACAATCCCTACCTCACAAGCTTCACCTTATTCTCTCACATCACCCTTTCTAAATATAAATTCCAATTGTAGTCAGAGACACTATACACCATACAAGGTGGAAAACTCATGGCAAATATTTTACTAATCATGTAGAGAGACAGTAATACGCAGGCATATTATACGGAATATGTAATTTCCCCATTATCCTGTGAGAATTCCAGAAAACAGGTCAAATTGCTAAAGTTCAAAATATGAAAATAAGAATTAAGCTTAAGATAGCATTAAGTTTGCAATATTGCCTTTCTTCTGTATAACTTCTCTAAGAAGCATAGAATTATTTCCTGGATCATGTCCTGTTAAAGTTTCTGTGTACACAACATTTTTGATAGGAATAGTTGTGTTCAGCCAAAATTGCCAACGCAACAGATCAAGAAGCAGTTCTGCCTTTCAAATGGCTCAGTCAAGAAGTCAGTTGTACTGGTGGTTGCCTTTCAGCACCAAAGAAGTTAACTAAACTGTATTTCAGAAATGGTGAGAAAAGCTGTATTTCACATGCAAATCTTCTTCTCTGCACAGCCCCCTTTTTTGCTGACTGAGGTTTTCTCATAAATTGCCATATGATAACACAACTATGCTTTCACACTTGAGTTCACAGCTCCTTCCCATCCCTCAGATACCGGGATGGAATTTAACAGTCTTTAGCCCAAGGAATAAGTTTTCCCATCACTTCCTGTAGGTACAAAAATGCTGTTAGTGAGGATCTTCTTGTTATTTTTCTAAGTCCGTGAGAGCCTTTTCTCTCTCACAGAAGAGGTAGCAGGGAATGTAAACAACCAAGCCACCTGCAACCTTGCAAAGTCTTGTTTATGGTATAGTAGAAAATATTTTGATCATGGATGGTTTAGGATTTTGGCCAGTCACCCCCAAGGGGTGGCTGGTCCTTTGCCCAATTAGACTATGAAGAAAAAAGTCTATAAAAGAGTTTGTAAAATAATTAAATAAATCAATCTTGCTGCACAATTCCTGCCTGCTGGATCTTCTCCTCCTCCTCCTCCCTCTAGCTGCGGGACACGGTGATATACCGTAGGAACCAGGTCTGCGGTAATAACTTCCCACATGTCAGTTCCAAAATAAGTTCTTGAGCTCTCAACAAATTCAGAAAAATGCTCTAGAGGATTAGCAGGAGTACAGAGAGATGTTGAAATTTATAGTTAATAAAGGTTAAGATAAAGAGTTGATTTTCCTGTTTGCTCTCTTTCTTTGCACCTAGTGAACTCTAAATTTGATTTAACAGGGGTGAGCAAATTGCAAATGGTAACACAGCTATTCATAACATGAAATAATCTGATTTTGCATAAGTTTCTAACAACAGTGTTGAGTTTGACAGCATAAACCATCAAAACCAAAATGAAGAAGAAGTAGATATGACGTGCATGTGCATAAGCCCTGTTAAGGACTGCATAACTTATTTTTAATGTACACTACTGAAAGCTAATTATGGAATATTCTGACTTAAAGGATCCACAAGGATCAGCAAGTTCAACTCTTCAGGAAATGGCCCATACAGAGGTCAAACCCACAACTTTGGCATTATTAGCACCATGCTCTAACCAACTGGGTGATATAGAAAGCATGCAAAAGTCATAATCCAGACAGAGAATATTGAGTGCTGTCACAGCAAAGCCATCAGAAGTGAATCAGAACTGGATTATATGTTTATTCCTAACATTTTTGTTAAGATGTTTTTTTCATTTTACACATACCAACAGTGAGATCTGGTCAGAAAACCAGATCAGAAGATATGCAGGTTTCAGTTTTATGCCCATAAAGTAGTATGATATTTATTCTCTGCCTTAAAAGAAGCCTTTCTTGATTCTTGAAAGAATCTCAGCAGAAAATGTTTCGAACATGCAAGAAAAGGGGTTTTTTGCATAGTCCAATGTGCGAGAACCCTAAACCAACAAAGGCCATACAGCACATAAGCCTAGTCTAGCAGCTACCAATGCTAGGTGTAAAAAAAAAAAGCAAATGGGGATCAGACCACAAGAGAATTGAACGTAACCTAATATTAAATGAAGCATCTAATTATTTGCCACATTCATTATTTGACACATTCAGAGTTGTAAAATTAAAAGAATGTTGTCTTAAAAGCCCCTATATGTCTCACTGTGCCTAACCTTGATCTTACTAAAAATTACATTTATAATTGATATGCGGATCAACAAGTCTCAAAACATGTCATCCTCTGAGCATACTCAAGACAAAGGAAATGTTGGAGACAATCTCTGTTTAGGGAATGAAAATAATTTTAATAAGAAAATTAAACATATTTATAGAAGGGGGTGATTTTTTGCCTCTCCAAATATGCAGGGTAGTTTCTACCCTAAATTAATGCTTTTAAAGCTAAAAACATATGAAAGGATAGCAAATTATCATGTGACTGGTAAATGCTTTTAGTAGAAATTATGGCTTTTCAAAATGTTCATCAGTCTAATATTTTCACGTGTAGGAAATAACATAAGCAATTATGCTAAGAAAAATATCTATCATCCTTATTTTACCTCATTGGAGTACATTTCTCTACAACCCATTGAAATCATTCCAGCGTTATACTGCCATATCACCCTATTTATATGGATGGGAAAGTTCAGAATTTTTGAAGAGAAGACTATTTTGAAATTTAAGCAACTCCTTCTTTTGAGACCATTTCAAAAATATGGGAACAGCATTTTGCTATTTTTATTTGATACTTCAGCTTTACGGATTTCTTTTTATCCTGTATTTCTTTTCTTAACTTGAAGCTCTGAATAAAAGAACTTAGCACAAATACTGTTCTTATTTTTGCATGAAGTATTCTGCAGAATCCACTATCAGTGAGCATATAAATTACTAGTTTGTGTAAAATGTGGGAAAATAGACTTTGGTTTCTTGATTATAGCTAGTTATGAAGGCACTACAATAACTGTACAGGTCTAAATGAGCAGAATCTTGTCCCACATTTACACAAGTAATCACTTTCTGCGGAATTCTTTTGTTTGCTTTTTTAGTTGAGTTTTATGGTTTTCTCTGGCTAATTAATTTTTGCCCCTTCCAAGAAGCCTCCAGGAAAAAGTTGATTTGAAAAATTGCAGAGTTTTGATTGATTGAAATCATTGCAGGGAGTGCTGCCAGAATATGTTGGTGCTTGGTTTGGGTTGGAAAGGGACCTTCACGATCATCTAGTTCCAACCCTCCTGTCATGGGCAGGGACACCTTCACTAGACCAGGTTGTTCAGATCTCCATCCAACCTGGCCTTGAAGACTGCCAGGCATGGGGCACCTGCAACTTCTCTGGGCAAACCGTGCAGTGCCTCATATACTCACATTAAAGATCATTTTCCTTATATTTAATCTAAATGTACTCTCTTTCAATTTGAATACATTCCCAAAAATGAATGGTCAAATCAAATCTAAGAACAAATCTAAGAACAAATCAAATGTAAGAACAAAATTCATGCAAATAGCTGGATAAAATCACCAAACACTTCTCCAGTACAGTCCTCCTTTATTGCACTTTCCCTAAAACAGAACAAATAAAAATAGTAAAGAACAATTTAAAAAAATAAATATTCCATAATAAATATAAAAGAGAGGGAAAACACCAAGTAGCATATTCTAAAAAGGCTAAATATTTTTCTAAAGCTCTTTGTAGCCTTATATGTGGTGGCTGCAAATCCATAGCAGTATCTTGGAACCCAAGTCACAGATGAAGATCATTTCTACTACATGCAGTGTAAACATAGATTAAAAGAGCAAGTAGAAAATGAATATGGATTATGCTGCAATTGGAAATTGCAATGTATAAAAATTGTCACTTGCTGATCTTCAATCCACAGCAATCCTACATCACTGGAATCTTCCAAGATCCCTGAAAAGGTAGACAGCTGTTCAATTTTCTCTGTGTTCATGGCGGATACACCAAAAACCCATCAGTACCTTTCTAGGTCATTGAGTACTTTCTGCTTCACTAATCTATGCCCACAGTACGTTGGATCTCTGGGTTGATCACAGTAGGATGCTTTTGCTGCTGGTCACCCTTTAGGCTTACCTCAGCCTCCAAAACAGACAACTGCTGATATCCCACTGTCACTCCAAAAGTATACCTGGCTTCCTCCTCACTGTATCCTGATGACATTAGGGTGGGTACATTGTGCCCTGATGTCCATCTAAGCCTTATACTTCTGTGGACCTGGTGTGCCAGGCAGTCAGATAGATCCACACAATCCTTAAAAACCAATTATCCATTTCCTTCTCTTGGCATAAGTCAGAGAACTTCTTGCTGGTCAGAGTATTCACTGCCTGACCATTGCAGTGCCAGAAGTCCTTTTGTCACAATCATGATGGCACTCTCAGTCCTTTGTCTATGTGTAGGGAATCGCTGCTTGCTTTATATTGTCTCAGAAGCAGCTGGAGTGACAGTCTTCTTGGATGACCCCTTCCTTCAAAGTTGTCTTCTTTCCTGGTTTGCAGATGTGGGCTTGTAGCTTCAAGGTAGGTTAACCATCCCAGTTCCTTGTGTCCTCTCGCCGGTCAAGCAAGAAAAAACAGAATGCACATGGTATAGTTGGGATAGAGCTAACTTTCTTCATAGCAGCCAGAATCAGTACAATTCCATTTTTGGGGTTTTCTTGTTTCCACCACTTTGGCTGCAAGGTCACATTAATAAATTTATTACAACAGTTGCAATTTTTAAAAAAAAACTTTACTCATAAAGGTTTAAAAATAAATATATCCAGACAATTTCCTTGCAAGAGGGTAAATCAATACACTTAAATATATGGTCATGTAATAAATAGAAGAGTTAATAGAATGCATCCCTGGCTGTCATTTCATATCCAATGTGATGAACTAAATGATAGTATAAGAATATTTTGTATTCTAAGAAAATAAATGTACCTAGGTTAATTTATATCTCTCATTAGGAAAACAGTAAAAAACATAAATTACTTTGATCAGGCTATGAGAAAATACAGTGGCAGTTGATGGCATCCAAAATCCATACCGTATTACTATATTGTCTAAAAATAGTTTTCACTATAGACAGTGCTATTTATTCCCACTTAATGGCAATATGAACAAAATATCCAAGAATTGTAAGTGATGCAATTTATTGTTTAACTTTAAAGTCTGTAGCAGTCATAACTGAACTGTACAGAGGTCTGGGGTGCTACGGAATCCTGCAGACACATCTACAATGAAGACCTTCATCAGGCCTATAAGCAGGCCGGAGAATCTATGTAGTGGATTTGTTCCATGCAGGGATTCAGTATCTCAACCTCTACTTAACTTTTTCATAATTGATCCATTTCATTTTCTTCATCTGGAAAGGGAGAGCTTATTGATGAAATAGGCATTGAAGTACAGTTTTCCTTAGTCAATGCTTTGCCTTTAGGATAGAATATCTTGGACTCCGTAAATGCATCACTGAATCTCACTAATGCCTGTCCCCCTTTGCAGAAGTTATAGGTACATATTTGTGGTGTCAGTGAGTTCAGCAGTACGGATTTTGGCTGGAAAATGTGTGCATAGTTTCAGACTTCTGTTGCACTTATTTGCTGAGAAATAAAACAGAATCCATGTTTTTCTTTGTCTTAAAGAAAGGTCATATACATGAAACAAAATACCAATATAGACACTAGTACATGACTGTGTCCTTGTAAATCCATGATTGTGTTGCATAAATTAAATGGAAGCTTATTGAACAAAGCAATTGCTTGAAATATTGCATCTTTATAAATGAAATAAGATTTTTAAGCAACATAATTTATTTTTAAAAATCTTATAAGTTACATGATTTATATACATTTGCTTGTTAGTTGGCTTTAAAAGAAGGTTTCATATGTCGTCTCTGAGAAAATCCCTAAAAACTGATCACACATACATTCATACCAAAGTATAGCAATAAGTAAAAGAGAAAAAAAAATCACAAAGCATACACTTTGAAAAATTCAGATATGGGGACAATACCCGTAATTATTATCCCACCAGGAATGCATAGGAAAGGGAATCACAGCAGCACCTGTCAGAGTCTAGAACACAGGAGCAAGCTAGGAACATACAGATCAGATGGAGACACTGAAATCAAATCACTCACTCCACATGACAGAGAATGGCACAGATGACCCTTTAACAGTGTCTAAAAAAAGAGTTCACAGCAAGTGCAAAAGATATCTAGATTTTGTATATGTGTTATATATAATGCACAAGTAAGCAGAGGAAGTAGAAACTAAACGTCATTAGATAATAGCCAAAACATTTATTAGCAAAGAAAAAAGGAGGAAAAAAAGAAGGAAAAAAAAGTAAGCACAATCAGTATTTTCCTCATTGGCACATACATACTAAAATAAAAAGTTAATTGTACTGTAAACCAAGAAAAGATCTTGGAAGTAAGGAAGTTAGCTCAACCTAGAGAACCAAAGAAAAAAAAAAACAAAAAAGTCCTGTCTTGCCATAGAGGACTCATTAAATATTTTTAGAACATTTTATTTTCACTTTCTTGAATTTTGCTGTGCATATATGGAATCATACAATGCTGTCTTGCTCTGTGTAAGATAGGTGTATATCTTGATTTTGGTGGCAACTGTTCATCATAGGTGAAAAATTGTTTCGGTTATGAATGATATTACATAACAAATAATTGCATGTATATATGAGACACTGTCAAATACTGAATTTTTGAACCCTTATGCAGAAACCTTCCACTTGCCAGCTGCCAGTGATATAGTTCCATTTTAAATTTTGACAACATCCTGGCTAAACAAAAAAGATGCCCTGAATTGTCCAAATAATAAAGACACATGAGACAGAACCATCAATTAGGAAGCTGATCACATGCTGTACTTCTGTACATAAACATGGGAAAATTGAGAGTTTGGAGTCTTTCAAAAAGAGAAGACAGTTCCAAAACCAGGAGTTCACAAAAGGAAGAAGGGGATTTTGAAAGATGAAGGTGAAGACCTTGGCTGCAGCAAAGACCCTGTAAGTGAGAAATGGCACTAAAAGTCACAGATCTCTGTGGAGATGAACACCGGGGTGCTCAGTGAGCTTTGTCCCAAATGCCTGAGGCTGGGAGCAGAGACACATCAGGAACCAACACAGCTTTCTGCCCAATGTCTCATGCCACCTTCCTGCTGGGAAGGGATGTCTTGGACAGGGAGGTAGCTGGTGTGAGCAAATAATTGAAACAAGTAAGGTAAAAGCTCTGATTTTATAAGTTAAATCCAGTATCCAGATTCCCTACAGGTTGTTCATTCTGTCTCACCCTTAGCACTGCTCAATGTATATGATTCTATGTCTGATACTGAAAGACCTTGAAGAAAAGGCTTGAGAATATGTAAAAAAGAGGAAGTTATACATAAAAGGTGCTTTTATCTGCTGAACATGAAATAAACTAGTGGATGAATAGCTTTTGCCTGCTTTCCTTGAGTTTCGTAGTTGAATTCTTTAATATCATTTATTTAACAAATGTTTAAATGGATTTAATAAATCAAAAACAGCTATCTAGCAACACAAGTTTCTCCTACATTTTTTAAAAATGTACAGAGGCTGTGGATTCAACTGAACTGCAGGAAAAAAAAAGGAAAAAGAAAAAACAAACAAACAAACAAGAAAAAACCAACCAACCAAACAAACAAACCCCAAACTCCAAAAACAAAAACGAAAAAAAGAGAAAAAAACTCAAACAAGCAAACAAAATAAAAATACAAAACAAACAAACAAAAAAAAGCCCTGAGACCCTCAGCTTTCTAAGACAAATATATGGGCATTGATCTAAATTTGAGAGTCATCGTTTGAGTACTCATAGCTCAATCTTTCTGCAGCCTGCATCAACCTACTTGACCTAGGCTATAATCTGGCTTATTTTGGAACTGAAAGGGTTGTACCTGAGCTAAAAGGAATTGTAAATCCTAGTTGGGGATAATGTAATCTTATTAAAATTTATAGATATTCATTTAATCTTTTCAGTGACCCACCATTTCTATGCAGAATAATCAGGGCCTCCATACTTTTCTAGGCTTTTCATTTTAAGAATCTCATATTTGCTTACACAGCAATAACTCCCATGCAGAATCCTTTGACTTATTTTTAACACTCTGTTTACTATCAGTGCACCATTCAAACTGGAGGAAAGTAATAATTTCATTTATTTCAATGAAAGAAGCATACTGAATATTTTCCTAATATTTTATACAAACTACAACAAAATATACTGATCAGTTACTGGTGACTAAAGTTTCAAAGATTTGTTTTTCCTCTAGCTGCTGTTTTCTCATTTATTTCAGTTTTTCTTCTGATTCCAGAAGTACTGCAGGTTCCACATCTGCAGATACACTATTTTAAAATTACTTTCAGAGATCTAGACAGAGATAAAAATATCATTTGGCTTCAAGGTATAAATTCTAGACAGTCAAAGTTGAAAGGAAAAATAAAAGCAGGTATATGTTTTTTTAGAATACACTAGTAAATTATTCTAAAAATATGTTTTCAGCTTTCGTATCTTTTTTGCAGCAAAGAGAACGGCAGTCTCTAAATTAGTTTGTACATATTGCAATGAATACAAAAGCAAAGGGACTGTTTGATACCTGAAAGCATATAAACAATATTCACTGAGTAAACTGGTGTCTACAAACCAGAGGAGTTTCAGGAAGGTAAATTTATAAAACAGATACCATTCTTGATTAATTTAGTAGTGGTTTGACAGACTCAGAGACAAGGCTCATCCATCAATAGAGCAAGCTACTTTTCTTGGGGAAAAGGTGTACAAATTTCTACATGATGATGCACCTTCACAAGGTACTGAGGTCAGCACTGAAGTCTACATTTTTCACTTGTGGCTTAACCACATTACTATCCAGTGATACTCTAGACACTATGATTTTGTAGTCACTGTGAAACTTATCAGTAAATGTCAAGTTTACAGTTACAATCTGTGGGTTACTCCTGTAGAAAGGGAACATATCTTAGTCTCCATTTAGACACTCAGGTATTACTTTCTTCCATTCAGTAATTCTACCATTAAAAAGCTGTACAAATGGCATAAATGTCTCAGAAGGGGTTTTTTTCTGGCAATATTTTGATGAATATTTATCAATATTTGTTTGAGGAGTTAAAGATATTAAAAATCATTGGTTTATTTGTATACAGCACACAAGCTGTGACAACAAATCCTGTTGCAGTTCTCACTAAAAAAAAACCTAGAAAACACATACTTTATGGTGAATAAGTTCAAATCACTTCTTGGCAGGGTTTATTATTCACCTGTTTTGCAGCTCCAAGTATGTTTTTTTATTTTGTATCTTCAACATCTCTGGCTATCAGTTTATGGAAAAGGGAAACTTTAAATTTAGACAAGCAGAATAAAACTATTTCTACCTTGTTACAGACAGAATGATGCTATAACATTTATTCACTTGGATATTATCCTTTCCTTGAGAATTGCATACCACCCCGAGGGCTCGTATCCCATGAGCACCACTCACTGGTACATCTAGTTGTTTGCAAAATTTAAGTTGCTTATAATTAATTTTGTGCTATCTTTCTGTGCACTTCACAGTCAAACACGAGTAATCGCTCCCCAAGTGTAACTCCTTAGATGCTAATTTTAGATAGCTGAAAGACAAACTGCATAATGTTTAACCATGTAGGCCTATTTTTAAAAGATGGTTTCACTAACTCTGTTACTGGGAAGTTATGATGAACTCATCAATAATGAGAACTAACAGTGGAAATGTAATTACACATTACTTTGGGTAATTGATTCCTATGTAAACTTTTTTTTACACTTTCTTTTTGTTTCTTTGGTTGATGAAGACAGCCTATAATTTACATTTCAACTCCTTGGTCTCTGTCGCACACAGAAAATGTCTAAATCATGTGTATGTATGTATGTGTGTACGTACATATGTATGTTGGTAATTCCAGAGAGCAGGACGGAAACTTGAGGTCCATATGCTTGCTGGGGACCAGCCAGGCCAATTCTTTATCAAACCATTGAGACTAACACTCTACAGTGAGTTTGGCTGAAGTAGACCTAATTCTTTTACAGTAGCTTGTATGGGGCTGTGTTTTGTGTTTGTGGCCAAAATGTCACAAATACACTTATTACTCAACTGTGCTTACACTGCATCAAGTCCTCTTCTCTTTCCCACACTGCCACTCCAGAAAGCAGTCAGGGGGTGTGCAAGAAGTTTGAAGGGAACAGAGCTGGGACAGTTGAACCCAACTGACCAAAGGGATATCCTATACAGTATGACATTATGCTCAGAAATAAAAGCTGGTGGAGGAAGAACAGAATGAAGTTCAGAGTTTCTTCCCAATTAACTGGTACACAGGATAGCTACCTGCTTTCCCAAAGATGACTGAACACCTGCCTGCTACAGGGAAGCAGTGAATTCATTCCTTTTGCTTTACGTATTAAACAGTCTTTGTTGCAATCCATGAGCTTTCTGAGCAAGCAAATGTGCAGTATTTATTTGCCTGCTGGGGTTATATCAAGACAGTCTTTTGTGCCACCCAATATGGGTCTTGAAGGGTTTGAGTTAAGGACATATTTGACTGGAATGTGCTGCTTTGAATTCCTAGCTGCTGTTACTATCATTTAGCTATAAATCAGCAGGTTTCTATGCTTGCCAAGGGGCTCGCTTGCCATCCTGTATATGAAAGTCTAGTGCTTGTTAGAGGCTTCTTCTTACTTTTGCCGGTCACAGTACTGCTGTGCTGCTGAGCTCTGTTCTCTGCTGTGGCCAGGAAGACTTGGATAACAGCATGGAGATGTGCCTGGGCTGGCAGATGGCCAGGGCATGGCTGCAGTTTCTGTGCTGCTGTACTGGGCAGGATAAAACTCCAGTGTGAACCTGAGTCAAAGAGACTGTGAACTTGTGGATGGGTGCACACAGGAACAGGACACCCTGGGGCATTTGTGGCTGTGGATGAGTGCATGACAGAGCAGGTGCACCTAGTAGCATCTGTGTCCATGGCTATGTCTGTGCTGCAGCAGGTGTAGCTCTGAAGGGCTTGTGGCCCAAGGATAAGTTCATGCTACAACAGTTATGCTTTGAAGTGCCAGTGACTGCTTGAAGCTGTGCTGGAATACCTTGAAATGTCTGTGCCTGTGGATAAATCCATGACAGAGGAGGTATACCTTTGAAGGGTCTGTGGCCATGGGCAGTGCCATGGTGGAGCTGATGCACACCAGAAGGAATTGTGGCTCGTGGATCAGGTTAAAGTGGAGCAATTGCACCACAAAAATTACTGTGGCTCTGGATAAGTCCTCGCTGCAGTCACCCCTAAAAAAGACTATGGTTCATAGACAATACTCTTCTAGGAGCAGGTACACCCATGAGGACTGTGAACTGTGGATAAGACTTAGCTGTCTACCAGAGTAAAATCACAACACACTGCTATTGCCTTAATTTAACATGTAATCACCCACCCCAACACAGCACATTTAGGCTAAAATGGTGATCAAGAACATGATTTCTGGCCCAGGTCTAGCTAGTTAGGGGTGTGACAGAATGCATATGGAGACCATAAGAGGAACTGTAAAATCAAATATTTGAATGAAAAAGTGGATACAAAAATTATAAGTAAGGCCGTGATTGTTTAAAGAGGTGGAAACTCACAACTATGAGACCAAATGAGATAATCAAAATGGAGGAAAAAAGATAAATCAAACTTATTTTTCTTTGAAATATCCCTCAATAAAACAATTATATTCACTGCTTCTGAAAATCATCTTTACCTTTGGGTAAAGGCCTCACATTTCCAAATACCTTTTTATATGCTTGAATTTAAGCACTGGGTCAGTTATATTTACATAAATGAGAGGAATATCCTCATTTCAGAAAAGGAGGCCATTCATATGCTTAAAGATAAATATATATCAGACTGAAATTTATTTTGAATATTTGCAGAGAGATCCACTAAAATATTGATGATACATTTTCTAGATCTTTATGTCACAGGGTTCTTTGGCTTTAAAGCAATTTACATCAGTCATTCAAAATCTGTGAAAACTTAGTATATTATCTGATTCACCTAAGCCCTAGATAAGTGGCAGGTTTGTTTGGTTTTGGTTTGGGAGGTTATTTTAGAATCACAGAATTAGAGAACAGCTCAGATTGGAATAGACCTCAAAAGATCATCTGATCTTTTTTCATGGGAAAGGGAACTTAGATAAGATCTTCTAGCACACTATCCAATCACATCTTCAGAACATCCAGTGACAGATACTCTACCACCTCCATGGAGGGCTTCTTTCAGTGATTGATGGTTCTCACTGTAAAAAAATATCTTACTTATATTAACACAAAACCTCTCCTGGTGCAATTTGTACCCATTTCCTCTCATCTTCTACTTGTTGTTTTCATATAGGTGTATGGTTGATAATGAATTAGACTTTAGGGATAGACACCCCTATAAGCAAAAAATGTATTTGGTTTTTTTTCAGCTAAGTGAGAAAACACAGTGAAGTCGCTATTACAAGGGAATACAAAGGTCTTGAACTAAGGGATGTGCACCAATCACATCTAGAGCATCATGTTTTCTGTGCAACCTAGAAGTATTTGCTATAGGAAGCCATCAGTTGCTACCTCTAGAAAGCTTTATCTCTACAAAAAGTGGGGCACTAAGGACGTGCATTGTTCCGGAGAACCCAAACAAGACCAGGGTGTTTTACAGAGACCATGATCAGACACAGCCTTCAGGTGTCCCATGGGGCTGGGGACAGTGGTAGTTCAACATCTGGCTGGAACACCACTGCATGGCATGTGCCCAGGGTTAGACACATATGTAGGATGACAGGGCAGGGTCATGAGAAAGTGATGTACTGAGAAGTACAGGTAAGGCGCATGGAATGGCATGGCATGGCATGGCATGGCATGGCATGGCATGGCATGGCATAGAATAGAATAGGAATTTAAGCCAGTTTTTTTCTTCTAAGTTTCGGTGCCATTCTTCCGCTGACACAGTCTGCCCCAGAACTCCAGCAAAGCCATCTGCTTGGAAATGTTAATTCATTAATTATTCTTGAGCCAGCAGATTTGGGTCACCTATTATATAAAGGTTGTGATTTGACAAAGCATTTTAGTGCCACTTTAGGTTTCAGTGCTGGAAAAGAAGCAATCTTGGCACTTGCAATAATGAGCTATAAAGCAAGGGAGATCAAATATCATCTTAGAAATCTGATGTTTCTCTCCTATTCATTAAGATTATACAATTTCCCTCCAAGCGAATTCAGAAGTAACTCAACATCTCCCTCTCAAGAGTCAGACTGTACCAGTTCTTCCAGTTTATCAGCTTCAAACACACACGTAAACAAGCACAAATGCACTCATGCAAGCATATAACCTTTTTCTTTCAGAAACAGTAGTTTGTCTATTTTAAGTTGCACACACCTATCTGTACATCTTAACCTAAGAACAACTACAGCTATCACTCAATCATTGTGTCTAAAATACTCTTGTTCACACCACTGACTCGTAAGTGGAAAGGAACTCTGGAGGTGATCCTGTTCAACCCCACCAGTTCAAACTGAATCAAGAATAAATGAATAGAGGCAGCAGATCTCTTAATTTAACAGGCACTACAGACTGTCTACCAAAACTGGTCCTGTTGGGTTTTAATCCATTAATTGTGAATATTTTCAGTGATTTCATGGGGAAGGAAATCCCTTGTAGAGTTGTAATGAAGCCATGTGCAAACAGCCTATCTTATCTCTACTCCTGAGCTGTTAGAGACAGAACATTTTATTAAGTGGATTGTGCTCTGAAGTAACGTGGCATTTCTTGTATGGAAGGTTGCCTAAAATATTTGGTTTTTAGCAGTTTTGCTTGTTTCCCTCAGTTGTCTGCAAGATGTAGAATCACAGAATCACAGAATCACAGAATCAATTAGGTTGTAAAAGACCTTTGAGACCAATGAGTCCAACCTATGACCCAGCACTACCTTGCCAACTAGACCATGGCACTAAGTGCCATGTCCATTCTTTTCTTAAACACCTCCACCACCTTCCTGGGCAACCCATTCCAGTGTCCAATCACTCCTTCTGTGAAGAACTTTTTCCTAATGCGCCACCTAAACCACCCCTGGTGCAGCTTCAGACTGTGTCCTCCTGTCCTGTCACTGGTTGTCTGGGAGAAGAGACCAACCCCCATCTGGCTGCACCCTCCTTTCTGGTCATTGTGGAGAGCAACAAGGTCTCCCCTGCCCCTCCTTTTCTCCAGGGTAAACAAGCCCACGTCCCTCAGTCAGTCCTTACAGGACTTGTGCTCCAGATCCTTCACCAGCGTCGTTGCCCTTCTCTGGACATGCCCCAATGTCTCAACATCCTTCCTGAGCTGGCAGGGCCCAGAACTGAATGCAGTACCCAAGGTGTGGCCTAAGCAGTGCTGAGTACAGGGGAAGAATGACTTCCCTGGTCCTGCTGGCCTGTTGCTGATACAGGCCAGGATGACATTGGCCTTCTTGGCCACCTGGGCTCGCTGCTGGCTTGTGTTCATCCACTGTCAATCAGTACCTCCAGGTCCCTTTCTGCCTGGCCTCTGCCCAGCCATTTTGTCCCCAGCCTGTAGCGCTGCAGGGGGTTGTTGTGGCCAAAGCACAGGACCCAGCACTTGGTCTTGTTGAATGTCATATCATTGGATTTGGCCCATCTATCCAGCCTGTCCAGGTCCCTCCTATCATCCAGCAGACTAACACTCACCGCCAGCTTGGGATCATCTGCAAATTTGTCAGTGGTAGACTCAATCCCCTCATCCAGATCATCAGTAAAGATATAAAACAGGACTGGGCTCACCAGAGAACATCACTAGCGACAGGCCACCAGCTGGATGTGGCACGATTCATCACCTCTCTCTGGGCCCAGCCATCCAGCCAGTTCTTAACCCAGGGATGGGTGCACCTGTCCAAGCCATGGGATGCCAGCTTTTCCAAGAGAGAGTGCCATGGGAGACAGTATCAAAGGCTTCACTGAAGTCCAGGAACACAACATCCACAGTCTTCCCCTCATCCACCAGGCAGGTCACCTGGTCATAGATGGAGATCAGGTTGGTCAGGCAGGACCTGCCCCTCCTAAACCCCTGCTGGCTGGGCCTGATCCCCTGGTTGTCCTTTATGTTCTGTGTGATCACACTCAAGATGATCTGGTCCACAACCTTACCAGGCACGGAGGTCAGGCTGGCAGCCTGTAGTTTTTCCAGATCCTCCTTTCAGCCCTTCTTGTGGATGGGCATCACGTCAGCCAACTTCCAATTATTTGGGACCTCCATGGTAAACCAGGATGATATGGCTTTATGATGATAAATGATGGAGAGTGGCTTGGTGAACTCTTCCACCAGCTCCCTCATCACTCTAGGATGAATCCCATTGGATCCCACAGACTTGTGAGCATCTAAGTGTCTCAGCAGGTCACTAACTCCTTTTTCCTGAATTTCAGTGGGTCCATTCTTCTCCCCATCGCTATCTACTAGTTCAGGAGGCCAGTTGTCCTGAGGATGACCTGTGTTATTGTTGAGAACTGATGCCAAGAAGGTCTAAAGTACCTCAGCCTTTTCCTCATCTTTGGTAACTATATTCCTCCCCATGTTTATTTGAGAACAGAGGCTCTCCTTCCCCCTCCTTTTCCTGTTAAAGTATTTATAAAAAAATTTTCATTATCCTTCACAGAAGTGGCCAGATTATGTTCTAATTGGGCTTTTGCCCCTCTAATTTTCTTCCTACATGACCTAGTGGCGTCCTTAAACATTTCCCAAGTAGCTTGCCCATCTTTCCAAAAGTGATACACCCTCTTTTTTTCCTTTCATTTTTTCAAAGCTCCCTGCCCATCCAGGCTGGTCATCTTCCCTGTCAGCTTATCTTTCAGCGTGTAGTGACTGACAGCTTGCTCCTGAGGCATCAATATTTCTTTCTTGAAGTATGTCCATCCTTCCCTGGATCCATTTGTTTTTAAGGGCTGTTTCCCAAGGTACTCTTCAAATCAATCTCTTGAAAAACAGAAGTCTGGTCTCCAGAAGTCTAGTGTAGAAATTCTGTTGATGTGTGATGCCTCAGATTCTCTAGATGCTCTGTGGAGATGGTACAGACTATGTCTCTTTTAAGAAAATCTGGAAAGTATTCAGTCTGGCATTGTTTATAGTCCATGAAATCAGAGTGGAATAGGATTTGCCAAATGCTGTGACAGTCATCTCCTCTATGTAAACATGTCCTGAACACTGTTATAACAAAGAGCCATAGATGTACATCTCCCCATACGTCAGGTCCTCCTCCATATTAAGCCTTTTACATTCCCCACAAACTTGAAGCCATATTGACTCACTGGAAGGAGGGAAATAAATGACCTGCATTTGAGACATAAGAGTCATTGCAAATTTACTGCACTTGAATCTTTGAGGGAGACAAGTATGTCTTGTATCAACTACATGCAGGTAATACTGCACATCAAAACTGCAGACAAATCAAAGGAAAACTCAGTGTTATATTTGCATGGAGTATAGTCATTAAGAATATCACTTATTGCATCAAATCCCAACTTATCTAAACAGCCATCCTGAAAGAAAATTGCATAACCCTAAGCCAACACAAAATAACATTGACTTGAGTGACAATTTACAAAGGAAAGCTTAGGGTTCTCCTAATGAGGTGTTCAGAGTTTCAAAACTAGGCGGCAATTTTGTGGAGTATTCATGGTTTCTCTGTAATAGGGGTCTTCTCTTTGGCTTCTTTAAAACTGCCTTGTGTTGAAGGCAAGGTGTCAAGTCTTACAAGTGTGCTTTTGTTTAGAAAACCAATTTCTTCTACATGGGACTGTGCTTTCTGAAAAACAAGTAAATAACTGTAAAAAAGGTTTATCATTAAATGCAAGTAGTTGAAATAGTCAGATGTTACACCCAATGAATATCAAAGAGTAAACATACCACATTCATTTATTTAAACAGTGGTGAGTTAACAATACTTCACTAACTTTTGTCACAGAATGCAAGGAAAAAAATAAGGCTAAGTGTGTCTATTTGTAAATAAAACATGTTCTTGTTCAATTCAAAGGATATAACATCCATTTCATTGCTCAGATAATGAGCAATGCTGCATGCAAATCAGTCCAGCTGCAGAGTAATGAAAACACAGAGGAGAAACTGATACTGCTTAAGAGTTAGGCTAGGAATGCAGGAACACTGGTTGAATAATTTACTTCAAAAATATTGCAATTCACAGAATAAATTATTTTGTGAGTATTATTCAGCTGGCTTCAGCAGTGAGATTAGTGCATCATAATCTGACACTAAAATTGACTGCTCCAATGAAAGGGCATCTTTAATGAGTGTCACCTCTGAAGAAGTCTCTGCTTAGCAGACTGCAAATCAAGAGGATCTGTGTGAAAAAAAAAAAAAATTAGTTCGAAATACTTTATTGGTAGCAGTCTATCCGAGGTTAACTCTTTAATATTAAAGAAATTGCAAGTGTCAGAAAAGAAAATGAGAGCTCAGGAAATAGTAACAATCATTCATTGACTAATAATAGAAACATTCAGTAAATTAACTTTCTTAGAAGCCAAGAGCAAATCTAATCTATTAAGGCTCTGACGTCACGGATCACCTGGTCTCTGAATGGCCCTTCAGTACAGTTGGAATGCAGTTTGAATGCTGTGCATGTATAACTAATAGAGATGTAACATATATACATTTTTAAATTGTCCTCTAGGTAATGGAAGCAAGTAAATTTGAAAAAGACTGAATGTACTTTGAGACAAAACTAACAAGTCTATGATGTGGTTTTCTGTCATGGCATATGCACTTATGTTTTGCCATTTCAGGGTAATGGGACTACATGGACAGCACCCTTCTCTTGTGGTTATTCTCACTAACAGACTTCCCTGATTATTGTTTGGTTTTGTTGGGGGTTTGGGAGGCAGTGGGGGGTGTTGTGGTTTTGCTTGTCTGTTAGTTTTTTTCTGGTTGTAGGAATTTTTTCCCTCCGCATCAATAATGACGTGAAAGTACTACTTTCAAACTGCAGACTATATTTTCAAGTCAATTACAAATGCAGACTTGTTCTCAGAGGTAAGAACCAACCAAATTCCTCCACTTTCTGAGAAATTTGATTATGCAGAACACAGCAAACTAGAGAGACTTCTTAAAATCAATGTTAGGACTCAAGTTTCTACAATCCATAGCAAACAACCATTCAGTGCAAAATGGAATCGTCAGTGCCAGTAAAAAGATCTTAGTACTGAGATGGGACCAAGGGTCAGGTGAAGTACGAGAAGATAGGTAGGCTGTCAGGCATTGTGAACAAATGTTTTCTCCTCAGTAGTACAGAAGCTTTGCATGTTTGATTTTGGAAAACAGATTGCACCTCAGAAAACACAATTCTGAAATTTCATGTTTTCAATTGGTAGTAGCAAGACAGAGTAGAATAAGATTTACAGAGTTGGTGTATTTTTTTTTTGCTCTTGCTCATCATCTCCACCCCACTGTGGGGGCATTCTTAAAAGAGGAGATGCAGTTCTTTCAAACTTTTGATGCTGCCCAGAAAGCTTTGCAACAGTTTTAGTTAGGGCCAATGTAGTCATTCTGCATGAGATTCCCATCATACCTAAAGAAATGAGTGGATTGTGAGAAATTCACGAGTTGTGTCCTAGAGCATAATTTTTTTCAGAGAAGAGTGTTATAGTGACAGTCAAATATTAATTCCCCCTACAATGCTGTCCTTCTACCCACTCTTGAAGAAGATACTTAATGTCCCGTTTCTCTAGACCATCACGGTCCCTCTGGATTGCAGCCTAACCCTCTGGCATATGAGCCATTCCTCCCATCTCAGTTTCATCTGTAAACCTGCTGATGATCCACAAAATCACCACCCTCTGACGCTGACCACTTATCACTTTTCAGGTCAACTCATTGTCTGTTCATCTAGCCCAATCTTCATCAGCTTCTTTCTGAGGATCTTATGGAAGTCAGCCTTAAAAAAGTTCTTACTTGGCTCTTCAAACTAATATCACCACATACAGGAAAAGAACGGTCATGCTGTCATCATGAGTCACAGCTTAAGATCATTCAAATTTATATTACCTTAAGAGAGGAGTGTAATAACAGATTGTGGTTGTACTCGTATGACTGTGCTGAAGGAGTGTAATTCAGTAACTTTGACTTTATACCAGCAAGACCTCTGATTTTGGTGGCCTCCTCTCGACTCACTGCTCAATGTTCTTCCTGTGCCAAGAACTTCAGAGCTGGACAAAGTACTCCAAGGGGGTCTCACCGGAGAGGAGCAGAAGGGCAGAATCCCCTTTCTTGCACTGCTGGCCACGCTGCTTTGGATGCAGTCTAGGATATGGTTGCCCCTCCGGGCTGCAAGTGCACCTTGCTGGAATCACAATTTGAACGGGGTCATGTTCAGCCTCTCATCCCCTAGCACTCCCAAGTCCTTCTCAGCAGGGCTGCTTTCAATCTATTCATTCCTGAGCCTGTATCTTTACCAGGGGTTGCCCCAACCCAGGTGAAGCACCTTGCACTTGATCTTGTTAAACTGCATGAGATTCCCATGGGCACAGCTCTTGAGCTTGTCCAGGTCCCTCTCAGAGGCAGGTGTTCTTCAGATGTGTCAACTGCACCACTCAGCTTGGTGTCATCTGCAAATTTGCTGATGGTACACTTGATCCCTTCACCTGTGGCATTAACAATGATATTAAGTAACACTTGTCCCACTACAGACCCCTGATAACTTCTCATGAACTCAGAAAAGTCAACAGACCAAACTTGAGGCATGCAGGATATTTCTGTGCTTAGATGCTGAAAGATCTGAAGCAATGAGCAATGTCAGGGTTTCAAGTAAAATGCAGAGGTGTTCTAGTCTGTTTGATAGTTTGATATTTTTAAGGCAACTTCTTTCAGTCTCAGAAGGTGGAATTGGATAAATAAAGGAAGCTATATAAAAAAATACCTAGTCAAGAGTAAATGTTCCTTTGACATTATTAAAACCCAGTTTAAACTGCCTAGTGACAGTTTAACATGTCATTTAAAACTCATTAAAGTTATATAAAATTATTTACATTGAATAGTAATTACTCTACAGAAATGATCTGGAGACCAGTGATTATTTACGGAAGAAATTAGAAAATTAGTTAAAATAATAAAGATCTAATGATTTAGTGAACTAGTTGCTGACAGCAACCATGCAAAGTGTTCTGAATAAATTATCTTTTTTAATTATCATCTGCTCTTATGTTTGGTTTGATGTCTAAGTGGAACAGCTGTGTTTACAAAATACAGTGTTTTTACAAATAACAAAGAAACATGAAGTGTCCAAGAATCCTTAAGCACTTGATTATGGGAATAACATAAATAGAAGCTCTGAAGAAATCATTAGATTCCCTCTCTGTGATATTCTCGTTACCGACTTGAGCTCTTTTTTTTTTTAAATCTAGAATGAGCCACTGTCTGGTTTCCAAGAACCAAATGATGATAACATTATGATTTCAAATAATGAGATACAATGTTTAGTAAAAGTTTTCATTAAGTTTGAAAAACGCTGTATGCATTCTAGATATTAAGAGCTGTATTTAGTACTTGCTCAGGAGAAAAATATGTATCTGCAACTGAGAAAATTTAGAAATGGAAATATTTCTAATTTGAAAATATTTTTTGTTTTCAATTTCTAATGTGAAAATATTTCTTAACTGTGTTTTAAAAAAATATTTTGTATCACATTATTGGACATGATTTCACACTCCTATTAAGTTATTTATCCAGCAAGATTAAACAAATGTCTTTTCGTGAGTTACAATTTTAGGACAATAGGGCAAAGTTTGGAGACCAACTTGTCAGCTATTATGTCATCTTATGTCTTATTCAGAACTCCTTTGATGGTGGGCACCATGGGCATATATGGTGAAAATCATAAAGTGTCAGAAATTCTATATCTGAATTGACTCTCCATCAAATGGGCAGTAAGAACTTATTTAATCAGTATTGCTTTTATTTGTTTATTAATTTCTTATAAAGAATAAAATTTACAGTAATTCATAACAGAACTTATTTAAACTTTCTTCAGTGGTATTTCAACAAGATTCAGTAGCATAGGAGCTTTCTAATGGAGCTTCTTAGGGAATTTATGACCTATTTGCATTTTCCCAAAGCTGCTTTCGTTCAGATATTGTTAATTGTTGTTTCTACCTAGGAAATAAACCAGAATGTTTTTTCACATGAGTCATTCTGGACAGAACTATAATGTGCAGGAAGTTATACAACAGATTATATTCCTATTAGTGACACCCAAATCAAAAGACTTCTAAAACTAGGAAGAAAATTTTCAGTTGTAGAAAGAAACCCCACTTATATATTTCCATTGGGCTGCTGTGTCTGAACTTAACACCAATAAATCAAAAAAAGCCACTTCTTTTTTTTTTTTTTTTTTTATGGACACCAAAAGAACAACCATTTAATCTTACTTATAGTTTATTTGCATTCTTCATAGAGATTACTTTTTTCATCCTGATGGGGATGGAAATTTTTTATTTTAATTCTCATTTATAAATGTATTTCTCAGTTGTAAACGACCAAATCAAAGAGAACAGCTAAGGAAATAAGTGAGAGAAGTAATGATCCATTATTTGGGGCAGAGAATACCATAACAGACTAAGTTTAGATAGGGAGACAAAGAGGAAATTTAGAAAAGTCTTTTCTTTTGTTTTTTTAGGTAAAGCACAGAAAAATACAAGAAAAAATAAAGCACCAGAGAGTGTTTGAGTGGGGTTGTTTCGTCCAAATAGTGAATAGTGAAATATCCAAGTGGTGAAATTGAAATCTTGGTCAAAGCCTTATCCTGACATATTTCAGTAAGTAAGATATTGCAAAATGTCATATTGAATCCAACTTCACATGTGACCATATAGGAAACATGGTATGCTGAGAACCAACCAACCACTGAGCACCAACTACATTTGCTGGTGTTACCAGTACTATACCTCTGCAGAGTGATCAGTTGGAAACTGGTTCACAAAGCAAGAAAAGCTTTGACTCACTGCCCTCATGGACTCAGGCTCTGTATTTTGCTTTGTAATCACGTTGAGAAACTGATTATATATCTCCTGAAGCCTGACACAGTGCCTAGAGGAAATCATTCCATTCACTTCAGCAAACCTTTCACTCTAACCTCAATGTTCTGTCAAGGAAGTTCTATTGATATTTTCCTTTCTATTTAATATATTATGGTGCACATAGAACCAAAATAAAATGGTAAATAAAGTAAGATATCGATCAATAATACAGGAAAACAGACTCTGCAGAACCCCTAACAGAAGTTAGTAATAAGACTAATCATAGAATTAACTGTTATTGATCCAGCAATTTTAGCAAAAAGGATTGTGAGTGCAACGGATTTTGCAGCAGTTTTGCCACACTGCACAAAGCAGTCCCCTTTTCCAGAAAAGAAAGCAAGGGTGCATGCAATACTGAGTACTTAGGCCTCCTCAAATGAAGTTGTAGTTTATTTTCCAAAGATTTCTGCTGTGACTCCAGAGCAGACAGACAAGGAGTTATTCAGTCCTATCAAGTCAAATGCGCTTCCATGTACACAAAAAAAACACGGCTATTTATAAACTTGGGGATCTACAGAATCTGGATGCATCAAGGTTTAAGAACACTGATTTCCACTCAGGTACCTAAATTCTGGTTCAGTTACAGTTTAGGTCCCTCTGTCCCTTGTTGGTTCTCCCATGACTGACAAAGTCAAACTAGATGGTCCTATCGATAATTTATCAAGCTCAGGACTTATACAGTCATAATGTACACCCATGTATATCAGACTGTCTGATTGTTGAAATTTAGGATTTTAAGAAGATCTAGGAATGGGCTTGACAGAATGTTTATTTTTGTTACTTAACTAGCTGGTTATTTTCAAGAATAAGAGCATTTTTTTCCAAAATAATTAATAAAACATGCCTCAATTTCTCTATTTTAGCTATTATAAATAAGTATGCAATTTTCTAAAGACCCATTCAACCAACTAAATCATTAAAAAAACCCGGTATTCACGGACAAAAACTCTCTAACTAATTAAAGTTAGAAAGTGGTATGTTTATTACGCCAGTGGGCGGCATGGGAATCGCCTCCTAGAGACGTGCCAGCTGCTTACACGGTTATTTGCCTTCTATTTATTTCAAAAAGTGTTACATATTAATCATATACATATCTCCAGCACCTCCCATTCCTGCTTCCTCTTAAAATGAGGTTACTAGTCCTTTTTGCATGTGCAATTCTTTTCTTGGTTTGGGTCGGTGGTCTTGATTTGAGTCAGTGGTCTTGAAAGATGAAGGCAGGGATCTCTTTGTCACCATGAACTTTCTACCTTCTATTGTGGGCAAGCCTCGGCAAGCCTTCTGGAAGACAGTCCATTGCTCCTGCCTGTATTTGATCATGCAACCTAGGTGCTAGCTATAATTCTATCAGCTTCTTTTGTCCTTATGGCAGTTCATTTACTATAAGCAAAGTTTCAGACAGGTACATAATAGTGAATAGAACTACAGTTCTTGGCTAAATTTCTAACTCTTTGTTAACTTATCTTTTGGTTCAATCAGTACAAATTGCTTCTAACTCCTAGCTAAATTTTAACTCTTCATAATCTTGACTCACAACAACCTCTAAAGCTGCATTTTAAACAGCATAGTATTTTCTTTCTGGGGGGAAAGTGATCAGTATTTGCTTGTTTTGCTGTGGTTTTATTTTATGGGAGAAATAAGAAACTAGTGGAACTGTCTGCTGGCTTATTAGTCTCCATAAATGAAGTTTAGATTTCAGTGTTGCAAGGGAAATCGTATAACTAAGTCTATTTTATGGGAATTATATTGAAGTATGTAATTAACCTTGAATGCTTCTAAGTGTCTTAAGGAATATTTTTTCAGCCTTTGCAAATTTTTCAATTCATCCTACAAACATCTAAGTCACAAATAGTCCTTTCCAGAATATAATGTCAAGCCGGTTACTTTATATCTTTAAAGCCAAAAGCAAAATCCATCAAATGAAGCTCTTAATAATTACATTACTAAGAATGATTATTGCAAAAGTAATAATTACAAAACTAATAACAGGAAAATACTTTTTTTTAATGATTTTAGGTATCTACCTATCTATTACAGAGTTCTTTCCTGGCGTGCCTTTCAGGTTCACTTCAGTGTATACTCGTTGCTAACTCATGCTTCACATTGACCGTTAATAATCTCATGGATTTGCCTACTTGTTTCAGGAGAATCAATCATGTTGAGTCAGTCCAGCAAAACCTATCAAGATCACTAAAGCTTTGTCCTGCAATCAAAATGTCTCTTAAACTGGCAAAAAAATTACAAAGGGCAGAGGGCTAAAACAACACATTTCTTTTTTCCTAGTCCTATAAAACTTTCCAAATGTGAAGAAATTTTAAGTGTCATCCATTACATCAACCAACAAGTCTACTCAACTTGTTCATAATAAATGCTAAAGCACTCACAATGGAATTAACCTGCATTTTGCAATCTACAGTGTAAGCACTGGCAGACTGTAATAAGCTATGTAACATAAGATATGTGTCAGGGGTAGCTGGAGTGGTGCAGCCATTCTAGCGTTCGAATGTGCTCTGCATGTAGAAAAACTGTCTGTCCTCTACTTTACTGAGCTAAGAAAAGAATAGTGAGTCATAATCATTACTTTCTAGCCAAGATATTAATTGATGTCACTGAGTAATTTTTAAATTGCCCTATAGGCCTTTGGTGTTGCCCTATGGGCATTGTGCTGCCATACATTCTCTCTTTAAAAAAACAGTGAAAGGCCTTTCTAATTTAACTCAGCAATGAAAACTCTGTAAACTGTAAGTCCTTTAGGTAACACCTAATCATTGTTGATTCTTATTGTAGTAAGATGATTAATTTTATAGCAAGAGTTTTTTACAGCCTGATAGAACATTCTGTACATCCGATTTTGGACTAACCTCTAGGTGACTAAAATTTAATTGAATACTATGTTCAACTGTTCCATACATGCATAAAATAAAAAATTCTTTTACAAACCTGATTAGAAAACAAAGAGGACATGTGGGAAGAGAACATGAGGAAAGACTGCTATTCCTTTAAAGGTTGAGATGCTCTATCCAGAAACAAAACCTGCTGATTAATCTACAGAGTCTGTAAGAAAAGAGGGGGGGGGGGGGGGGG
>NW_024581117.1:2260229-2288348 GCF_017639235.1 Corvus kubaryi
GAAGGGGAAGGGGAAAAGGGGAAGGGGAAGGGGGGAAGGGGAAGGGGAAGGGGAGGGAAATTATAAAATTCAGAATTCAGATGATGCACGACAAATAAGTAAAGCCACATAGTAAATAATCCTCATCAAAGTAAATATTGAACATCTTTCTTATAATGCAGGAGTTTAACGGAAAAAAGACAAAGACACCAGTATCTGATGGTGTAATTAAGAATCAAAGATCATTATACTGTTGTTATTGAAATTGTTGGTTAACATCTCCTCATTGCTCAGTATGGTTTTGCAGTATTAAAGCCTTTCTTTTTTTGGTGTGTGTAGCAGGTTTGGTTTGTAACCGGGCGGAAACACCAATTTAGTGTAGTGGTTTGGTCCAAAATACTCATTACTGTTTATCTTCTGTGAGATAAGAATTAGGAGAAACGCAAAGCAGGCACAAAACTTGAAAGAATATAAATGTAGGTTACTGACGGGTTCGGGCGGTTGGGACGGACGGAGATGAGAGATCTCTATAGGCAGGTCTTGGGACACATGGGGTTTATTGTAAAGGGTGTGGGTATAGGGGCACTGCTCAGAGCTGCCAGACTCAGCTCTGAGCAGGCCCAAGAAAGCAAGAGAGTAAACGGGTGAGAGAGAGAGAGAGAGAGTGTAGGAGCAAGAGTGGAAGTGAGAGCAAGAGTGGAAGAAGTAGTAAGGAATGTCTGAAGTCCTGGTTACAATACAATAAATCATCTTCTGTACTGAATATTCTAATTGTCACTAACCAATCTAATACAAGATACAAATCCTATAGCATTTACATACAGCCTATAGAGTGTTACATCTTAACTTCTAAAAACTACTCTTTGGACCCCTTCTGCTGAGCTAGTAGGGTCTGCTCTGACCCTTGGACCTGCTTGCAAGCAGAGGGTATTGTTCCATCAAGAGGGGATTACCTTCAGTCGGCCATACCATTGTTTTCTAGTTGTTCAGTAACTAAGACTTGGTATTTCAAAAGTGGCTTTCATTTCGATGTTGCCTGTAGTTTTCATATTCCCAAAATCTTTTGTCAAGCAATCATATTTATAAAGCTTTCCTGTTTCATCTTCCCCAACAGGGGGGAAGCAACTTTTCATTACTTAAATGCTTCCACTAGAAGACCATCCAATTTCCTGGGGGAAGACTACTCATGAGCTCAGAATATTCTACTGCCATAATTTTTCATTTAGACAAGACAATGCAGTGCTAGCAACAGCACGCTCTCTCTTTCAAATTCTTCCCCATAACAAAAAAAAAGGGATATTTTTACATGATCTTCAGACTTTTATACCAAGATGAATGTGTTTGGTGCTCAGTTTGTGGCACAGGTAAAGCTTTTCATTGATCACCTTCTCTTGAAATATCTGGATCCCATTGCTTCTCCATCTCTAAGAGCTGAAACTAGAATCAAATAATTTTAAAAATTCAGGATACCACTGTGCTACGAATGTGTAAGACCTATTTCAAATACCTTCAATGTCATCACAGAACAATCCTGCTTGAAGATCTCTAAAAGTATCAGTGAGAATCCTTTATTCCTCTACTCTCACATGCATTTGCAGACAACAGAATTATCCTGCAGAGATAAGTGGCTAATCAAGCAGGTCTGTAATTCACACATCAGACAATCACCAGCCTCTGTGAAGAGATCTCACTGTTCTTAAAGGAAAATTATTGCCCCTCCTGCACACCTTTCCATGAATCCCACCCCCAAAAAAGCAGCAAATCACAAACTAAACAATAAAATGTTAATGATCTCCTCAATGCAAGGCCATTAGTTTCCATCTTTATCTCACCTGAAAAAGTTCAAATTGTGATTCCAGCTTCTCTTCTCAGTAGTTAGCAAGTTAATCAAAATTCAAACGCCTTGTAAATGAAATATTAGTATTGTGACCCTAACCCTATGGATCTTTTGAGTGCTTATCCTTCATTTCCTTATTCTTCATCATTCCCCTCCCTAAACTTTTCTTCTCAGGTGCTTCAAAAAGAGAGAGAGAGAAAGAATTTGCCAAACTGTTACCTACAGTGGAATATGAAGAGATTCAAAGGTATCTTACTTGGATTTTCTCTTCTATGTTTTTCAGCCCTCTAAAAGCAGTGCCTAGTACTGTGCATGTAGATGAGGGATTTCTAAAGCTAGCTTCACTTCAGAAAGAATAATTCAGAGAATACAAAAAAATTAATCAAAAAATTAGTTACTTGCCTGTATTACTTTAGGGCTCTGGCAATCCCCACTACTAGATAGTCATGAGAAATACCAGAGGGGACTTTGGCCTCAGCTGTTTGTACAAAAAACCCTTTACCTGAACTTACAGATTTGTGCATTGGCATAGCTAAATAAAACCTCAAAAGTCATTATCTTTACTTTAGCTTATCGTACCTTAATTTATTTGACGATAAATGAGGTATGTGTTTAGACTAATTATTCTATAAAAATCAGTTTTCTCTGATCAACATTACAAGCAGAAAAATAAAGCTATAAATGATGAGTAAATATGAAACTGATAGCCTGAGCCTGATTGAGTTGTTTACTACTTTAGGATTCCAAAGGCATTTATTTCACAAAGGCCTGCATATGAGTTAATAACTGAATATTCATATGATCACATGCCCCAGAGAATTAAAAAAAAAAAAAAGTTTATCTAATTCAGTTTAACTTCATGTTTACATATATATATTTGTGGGATAACACTGCTCTATTCTATCACAACCTTATCTCAAATGGTAAAGCAAGGTGCTAGTTTTCCAGATGAGTACTTCCAGGGTAGGTAAGACTTCGTTTTCCAGCCTATAAAGGCACAGTGATTATTTCAGTAAGAAATTCTCTCACCAAGAATCTGGCTCGTGGCATTTAGCTGGATTTCTAAAGACATAGAATAAGCTCAGAGTCAGGTACTGATTTTTTTTTTTTTTTTTTTTACAAATACCTGATCAAGTTATTTAAATATTCATCTACTACTTTTTCACTTCTTCCTCTTTGAAATATTTTTTTCTATATTAGGGCATCCAAGAATATTGATAGAGAAGTAAAAAAAAAATTACTTGGTGGAATGCCCACCCAGACACGAAGAGGACACAACAGCCTTTTGGGTTCAAATTCCTATTTCAGATAATGTTTAAATTAAGTTTGAATAGAATTTTAATACAAGAGATTAAATAAAAATATGAGAATACCCCACCATCTGATGCTTAAGGAGGAAGAGAAAGTCCAAATTTCTCTCTCAGAGGAATTAATTTAACATTTCTTGCTCAAGTACTCCAAAAGTACTCATCATTAGGTCTTTTATCAATTTAGCTCAAATGCATATAAACTGAACATAAACATCACATATATTTAATTCTTTTCATTTTGTCAATGACAGAACTCTAAATCTGGTTCAGTTCCTCCAGTTGTATTGTAGTTTATTATTGTTTTTGTTAAATGAACCAAAAATAATTCAGTTGCTCAGATGGTTCCCCTTTTAGATCCTTTTGAAGCCTCTGGAGAAAAGACCTTTATTTTCAGAAAACCTGTTTCTTTGGTTATTTTCGTCAGTAAAACTAGCCAGGAATGAAAACAGACCCATTAACAACAATGAAAATACTCCCAAAAATCCTCTCACGTGTTGGCCCCAAACATTATATCCATCTTACCAACCCTGTATGCGACAAACAAGGACCATCTGTCTGAGCAGAGGTGCTGCCAAAGGAACTTAGCAACTTCACACATAGCTGCATCATCCCAATGAGAAGGACACTAAACTTGACTTTCACACAAAATTACTAACAACACTGACAAGGCAAAATTGGATTAGAGCATCCAGAGAAGGCCTAGTTTTTTTACTTACCTAGTGGGAAAATAGGCCAAAGGCAGAAAAACAGTGTCCCACTAGAGCTATAGCCAGTCCCTGAGATGCTGTCAAGTGCAGGAGCACGAACAAAGCAAGGCTAGATTAAGTGCCCTCTGTTAGATGTTGCAATGTCTTCAAGAAATGTGTTTCTAAGTGAAACATAGGCATCAAAAGAATGGAAAACCATGCAGTCAAGAACACGAACAAACAGAACAAAAACAAGTTTTAACTATCAGCTTTTCAATAATGGAATGCAAGACCAAGAAAACATCTGAAGATTTTAAAAGGAAATGCTTTCAAGTTTAATGACAGCTGGTTTCATACGTAAAATAGTATTATAAGGGGACTGACTTTCTCTGCAAGAGGATATTGGTTTAGGTGGTTAATTAGACTTTTGGAAACACTAAACAGGAAGCACAATCTCTTCACTCACCCAAAGTAGGATGAAACAGAAGCGCCTACACTTCTGTTTTTGTAAATACACACTTGCCACTGTATAAATGAGAAAATCAGATTGAATAGGTAATAAGAAAAGACCTAACACTTCATAATAAACAAGTCATCAGCCTGGGTCTTAAAAATATTCATTAATGCAATTTTCCTCAATGAACTACATAAAAAGAGTATGCACACACCTTTGAGAAGATGTGTGTGTCAGGTTTCATTTACATTAGTAAAGGAAAGGTTTCAATATGGCTGTGGAATTCCTCTTCAAAGAAAGGAAATTATTTGCTGAAACCACAACTCTTATTGAAATCTCAGTTCTGAGTCCCCAGTCCTCTCTGAGACAGTTGATTCTTGTGGACATACATACATGTAGGACCTAGTAATCTCAGAGATGTAATTAGAAACTAGATATGCTGTGGGGTATAAAATAAATATTAAGGTTAAAAAAAGTAAAGCTCACAGGAATTCCATGTCATTATTTACTTCCTGCAAATCAATTTAATTCATATCTCTGCCAGAAACATGCAAAGCTTATAAGTGAGGGCACTCCAACTTGTTCATATATTGTATATGGGTATTTTACGTGTTCCTCTGACATTTACACTACAGGAAGGTGTACAACTACCCCTTATTTTCAGGATGAAAAAAACCAAAAATCAACAACAAATACAACAAAAATCAAACAAAACCAAACCAACAAAAACCAACCAACCAACAAACAAGCAAACTAACAAACAAAAACACCACCTAAAAACACCCACTCCCACAATTAAAAGGCATATTCTCTATTCAGTCTGGTCAGCTGTCTAAAGTAGAAGATGACTTGCTTCCCACTGTGAATAAATCTTGTATGTTATCACATTCAAATCTCTCCTCCATTTCTCAAAGAAAATTAGTTAGTGCACATTTCACAAAGATGAGGATGCCACAGAGGGAAAATCCAGACCTTGAAGTTTCAGGTGTTTTACCAAATTTGTGATGCACATGCAAATTGAACTTACCAGCACTTATGTGCTTATAAAGATATTCCAACACAGACAATATTTTCTGCAAATTAGCCAGATTGCAGAGAAGAACAGTCCCTCAGTTTCCTCACTTAAAATCTGCAGCCTCATCAAAACTCTGTGTAGGGATATTTATCAACTCATTTATATGCACTCCACCACCTAGAAATTTGAAGCACTGCCAAGTGCCTTGTAACAAGCTTTCTCTTCATTCCAAAATATTTGGTAGGAAAAACCAAATATTTCTATGTGTAAGATATTTCTAAATTTGTTTATATTTTTCTTTCTTTTTTTTTTGCATTCATGAAAAAAAGGATCTTCATGCAAAAAATGACTGTAGAAATTAATTTTCTCCTAAAAGTAGCGAGATCTTATATGTTGAAGAAGTGAGACAACAAACAGTACTTTTGAAACTGAAATAATTTTCCAGAGCATCTATACAAGTTTAATCATAAAATGAGTGCTATAACCAAAGTACAAACCCGCATAAAAAGATACAGTTTTATTACTTTCAAAGAGGTAGGGGAAAAAAAGGGAAGCAGAAAACTTACCTTCATCACAATAGACTCTCAGAGATATAACATAGCTGCTATTATAAAACTAGATATTGGGATGAAAGATCAGCCTGAGCTTCTAGGATTTCCAGTACACTTCTCAACTCATTGTATTTATTTATGAGGTGATTGTTGTTGCTAAAACACGTTTGATTCTTGTGTTGTCAGTGTTTACAAATACTAGTCTTTTTCAACTCAATTGTTATTCCCATTGTGTTCAACACAATTTCACTTATATTCACCATAATTTTGGGGGAATGAAAAATATTCCCCAAAAGTACTCACACTCATGGTGAAAACTTTCCTTACCTATTGACTCAGACACAGGCTGAGGGCAGGCAGTTTGCAGCACTCATACACAGTAACAGTAATGGTTTCATCCTGTCAGCATTCTGGTTCTTTTCTTTGGCAGAGTGGATTAACTACCTATATACACTGAAGTGGCTACCAGCAGATGCTGTAAATTACTTCATCTGTCACCATTACAATCATATCATTCCATTCAAAAAATGCTGGAAGATGAGATTTGTGTTGTTGCTGGGGGAGAAACATGAGAGGGAAAGAACCACAAAGTAGATCTCTGACTACTGAGAAGGCAACAGTCTCCCTTCATAAGTCATGTTTAAAACCAGTATAAACAGTAGATAAAGATCTTCAGGGAACTTCAGGTTCCCTAAAGGTACCACAGGACTCCTTTCAGAAAAGTGGAGTCTTAATGTCCTTCATTAATACTTCTCATGAAATGTGAAAAAATGCAGAGGGAAGGTGTTCTTAAGAAACAATGAAGCCTCTGAGTACCAGTTTCTTTTGCTAATAAGGTGTTTCTTGATAACAGAACATAGGTCACACCTGTTCATTACTCTGTTCTATGTTTTCTTACCAGCTATTAATTTCTGTTAGAAGCTTGGATGATTCCAGTAGGTGCTCCCATTGTTGTGTTTATTTGTACCATAAAAACATGGCAAACTTCTCAATCCAAAATGAGAATAGTTTCAAATTGTCATCCTTGATAGGGCTGGATGACACTCAGAACTTTTGTTCTGGAGAAAGCACTGTTTGCCTTACAGAAAACTGCCTTACACTAGCCAAAAAGCCTTTCAGTCCTCAGTGCTGGAGGTTCACTAGCCTGCAGAGAACCTGGCCTGCCTATCACCAAGCTTCTTCTGAAGCCACTGCAAGAAAGAAAAATGGAAAAGTATAGCTTTATCCATACTATTTTCCATCCTTCTAGTATTGAAAAAATGGACTTAAAATAAAAATCTGGTATCATATCAAATCAGTAAATCAAAATGTAAGCTCAAATTAGCTAGGAAAAGAGAATTCATTCCTGCTATTTCAGTTTACAACCAAGTCATTATCAAAAGCAACCTTAAAATTTTCTCTGAACTTTTAGAGTAATAAAAATAAAATTTCCCTTTAACATGTATTAGCTGATTTAAGCAATGCACACATATTGACTCCCTATAAAAAGAAAATCTCACTTCTAGTAAATGCTTAACACCCGAGTAAACAGCTCTATTTTGCAGGACAAGGTATAGTTGTTTGAACGTAAATTATATCATGAAATTCATATGCCTGTTGAATTAATGGATAGAGCAGACAATGAGTAAGACAATATTTCAGGGATAATTTTTTTCTTTTTCTTTAAATGAAGAAGCCTTCTTTACAACTAATAGTATATTCTGTCTAGCGGTGATGTTAGAAGTCCCACTTGCAGGGTCCTGTTCCATTTTGGTTTGGGTAATGAGGACATCTTCTGGGAAATAAGAGAATAATATATCAGACAACGGGGTTTTTTCATCATTTTAAATGCCTTTTCTTTGTCACTTCAAAAGGCCTGGTAGGGCATTCAAGTAGTGGAAGGTTTTTCCTATTCCATTTAATCTCTCCCTCTAATTCTACTCTATCCTCCTGGAAATGTGTTTCCTATAAGCTACCTGTAAAACAAATATTTGTCATAGTTATCAGTACACTGTCAATTCAATTTTTCTTTGAAAATAGTTAAGAAATTCCTCTGTGGATGAGGACCCTATCCTTTTTTTTTATCTCTCAAAGGGGGAAAATACAATAAACTTCAAACTAGCAGGTAAATGGACTTCTAATCTGTGTTTAATAAATCATCACAGGATGACTGTGAAACAGCTTGATCTCTTTTGAAGAGCTCGTCATACTTTGAAAAGTTCTTTAGAAGTTCTTGGAGGGGTCTGAGGATATTCTAATTTAGGAGCCCATGTAGTCATCTGTATATGACTCATGCTTCCAATGTCCTTCTTTTCCAGTAAAAGTGATAAGTACTATAATTTGATTTAGTTAAAAAGAGGAGAAAACATTTACAGCTGAGTGCTGCCAAGGTGAAATACAGATCTTTCTTAAAATTAATGTGTTGAAATAATTACTGATGAACTTTGCAAAATTCCAAGGGTCACTGAGTTCATACCCTGATGATCATGAATGAGAGTACGAGAGCAAACTGTATGACACAATTGGATTGCCTTCATTGTTACTGAGATTCTTTGTTAATTAGAAAACTCTCAGGGCTCTAATTCTAATTAATTCTTTAATAATGTAAAGTGGATATCTGACTGATACATTTTGTCACTTATCATTGGTGAAAAGTACAATTAGGTGTCCCAATGCAGAGTGAAAATTCTTGGTAGTTCAGTGAGCAGCACGGTTGCTTGACAGAAAGTTGGTGACAAATGAGAGTTTATGTTGTAAATCCTACTTGCCAAGTAATAGAAAACCTGAAAATGCAGCCACTGTTTCTGCCTTCTCATTTATCCTGAACTATCAGAAATCTTTACAGTGGACTTAGCTTTCAGCTGGTAAAAGGTGGCTAGACTCAGTGAAGCCAAATAGAGCCCTGCGAAAAAAATCTGGCACTATAGGTTCAGCTGACTGGTCACCCTGATATTCTAGTTCTCTGAGCAGTTTTGGGGGCCTTCTGTCTATCTCCATACACTGTGGCACAGAAGAGTGTTTCTGGTCTTTGTCTGCCTCGCCAAATTATACCCGTCTTAGCATTTGAAATCTCCAGAACACATGGTAAGCAAATCCATAACACTGGTTTAGGAATGGTCTTCAGGAGAACAAAACTAGTTACACAACAATGGGGTGACTTTCCAGCCAACGCTTACTTCACTTTCAGTCCTATAGATCTAAAATATCTGTACACTTCACACTGTTTTGCAAAAGAATGAGGACTTCTGCTATCAGCATGACACCTTCTGCATGTGACATGCATGTGACTCTCCACAAAATACACTCTGTATTCACTCTGAGAATGGGGCTCACAACATTGTTTCAGGGTAAATAGAAGGCACCAGGAGGGGAATGAGGTGACACAGCAAGCACATAGCTCTTAGGATGCATAACTTTGTCATATAGTAGGTAACCAGCATGTTTTCTAGTGTGGGGCTTGCCCACTTTTCTTTTACACTTTGTAAAATTTCTTTAAAATTGCGCATTTGGTCACATGTCTAGAAAAAAACAACCTTTATTTTAGGACTATTCTTTAAGCAATAATATCATCTTCTATCATGAATATTCCTTCTGCCACCACTTTCGAAAATAATTGTCACCAGTCAGCTTATTTATCCATCATTTAGAAAAGAGATATTCTTTTTTAAGAGAGAGATCACCAGTCTTTCTACTCATTCTTGTTACCAATAGAAGTTATAGCCTTATTTTTAACAGTGTCTCTGTAAGACTTTCAACTTCAATATAGATCATTTCTAGGGCAGCAGTATTGCAAAATATGTATCCACCGTGTTAGTTTTATTTGTTTGCTCCTTTCACAACCATACCTACATCAGATTGCAATTTACCAGCTAAAGAATCTTTTGCTATTTAATATTTTTCTTTTCTTTTAAACGAAAGATTTCGTAAAACATCAAAACATTTTTGAGGCCTTTTTTTAATAACAGTTTAGCAAATTTTAATGACTTTGTACATACCATGTAAACCAAGTTACTGGGATAAAATAATTATTGAAATATTATAATTTAAGGAAGAGATCAGTGTTTAATATTCTTGCTTCCTTGAAGAGTTGTGAGTTCAGCACATGCTGAAGACCTTTATTAAAAGAGAAACATAGGCTCACCTAAATCAAGGGACAAGGCATTCTCTTCTTAGCCCTGGGCCCTTTTTAGGACAGCTCTTATTTCACCTTGACTGCATGTAAGGATGAGAACCTCAGTAGGAACTAGCCACCTTCTTCTCCCTGGAATGGAGGAATAAAAAAGAGGGCCAGATAATATCAAATGCCAAAACTGGCGGAGGTGGAGGGGGCAGGGAGCGAAGGCTTCTGAACACAATCACAGAACTTGCACACTCCATTGCTTAGGAACATTCAGTTGTAAGCATTAAAATGTTGCAGTTTTCGATGTCATGAAAAACATGATTTTTCTATGTGCTGTGAGGAACTATAGAAGGATGTAGAAGGATGTAGAAGTGTAAGTATTGTTGGGGTTCCTCCTCCCTGGCATGAGGTCCGGAGAGAGGGGACCGTGGGGTAGAGGCATGGCCTACGGGGTCTCCCTATTCCCTGGTCAATCCCATTCCCCATTGGTTGTTTTGTGTTCCTCTGCCTTGGAAGGACCCTGATTGTCCTGTGATTGCTCAGTTCTTCGGCAGTCCCCCGGCCACGTGGCTGGAAAATAAAGATCTCTGAAACACCTATCAAGATTCGGTCCCTATTTCTTTCCACGGGCCTCGCTGTCCTATACGTGCTGCAGAAATCCCCGCTGCCACAAAGTATAACAAAACAAGAATGTTACGTGACTGACACCAGCTCTGTAAGTTTTTATCAAACTGAAGTCCCATTTCTTGTAATTCTTCGGCATTTTTTGTGCCCATTTCAGAAAAACAGAATTCTGCCCCAGATTTCATATAGTAATTTTAGACTGAATGAGAGCTGTAGGATTAAGAAACTGTTACAAGAATCAGCAGAGAAAGAAGGGTGATTATACGAGAAATGTGACTTTAGAGATGTCATCTGCAATTAGATAATTTCCATGACAAATGTCAGACTTACAACCATATTCAGATGGACGGAACTCATGAACTCCAGAAATCTTCAGCACAATTTTTCATGCAAGAACAGGCCTGAATGCAGAAATGACCACATTCTTTTAAGCTTTAATATTTTTTCTGGTTTTAGGCATGAAATAGTCATCTATCTTGTGCATACATGGAAATGTAATGACATGAAGAATATTTGTACCTAGATTAACATCAACTTATTTATTACAAGATATAATTCCTTATGATGAATGCAAACAGACTAAACAGCACCAGAATATGGGCAGGTGGCCTTACACTGCATTTATCAGACCATGCTAATGGGAGGAAAAAATGATCTTGTGACCTCAGTGACTGCAATGCACAATTGCTAAGTTTGCGTTTCTAAAATTGTTTCAGAACTAAGGAGGGTTTTTCTCACTGAGTTACAAAAAATGTAAAGGTTTAATTTCTAAACACTGATTAAAATCTGGATTAAGAATGCACAGTCCATCTCATATATGAACTTACTGAATTGCACTGTACAATTATGTTCCACTTAAGCTCTGTAGCTGAGATGACTTTTTGCAGGTTGACTTTCCCTTTTTCTCTATTTTCTTCATGACTAACTCCTGCAATCATGGTTTGGCATTGGACTGGAGTGAATCAGGTTTTCTGAGGTTGAATACAAATTCAACCCAATGCTCTTGCTTGGAGCTATCTGATTTATGGATATCAGCAAAATAAATACATAAAGTAATGGAGTTTTTTAAAATCATTTTTTTGCATTCACTTGGTAAAAATGTGATATTGCAGTGTTTAAAACCAGTTTGAGAAGAAATATGTTTTAAATACATTAGAATACTAAACAAGCCACTGCCAAATGCACTAAAGTCTAATATGCACTAGGTTATGGCTTTCTTACTCATATTACTACAGTGAAGGGCGCTGAGCCCTTCCATTAAAAAACCTATTTTCTATACTTTATAAGTCTGTTGTAAATATTAAAGTGGACGGAAACTCAGAATAAAAGGTTTCAGACTGGAAATATGTAATTTAAAGTTTTCTTTGGTTTGTGTTTGTTGAGGTTTTTTCCTCTGTTTCTTAGTTTATTTTGTATTTGTAAATGCAGAACAGAAAGAAATATATTCTTAAGACATTTTGCACTGAGAGCACAAGAATGCATTTAATATGATTGAGACTGGCAAAGTATAATTTTGCACATCCAACCTGCATGTGCAAAAAAAAATATAAAAAAAATTAAATGAACAGGTGAAATTTGATTATACCAGGGCTTAGCTTTACCTCACTTTATAAACATGCTCCCTTTATGTTTAATCTAATATATACATTTATGTCAGTCATTATAATGTATTTTGGAATAACTATTCAACTAATACACAGTAGTAAACTGCCTTCTAAAGTATCTGATCAGGGGTTCAGTGTCTGTTAGTGTGTGTCAGTGTTTCTTGACAACCTGATTTACAGTACGATTTTATGGCAGATTTTAAAGTACTGGCCTTGACTTATTTCACATAGTTCACTTTACGGAGCACAGAATTAATATAATGATCTCACTTGTGATCCATCAAGTTCACATTTGGTAAGTTAAGATTTGAAAACAAAGCTCATAATCCAGTTAACTTTCTTGGTACAAAATGAATTGATTACTTCCACTGGTAATATAAACATGACATTCATAACTGAAAAAAGAGCTTTGTCTTCCATATCTGAAACACTTTATATGTCAAGGTTGGGTAGCTGATTTAAAAATTTTAAAAATGAGGTCAAAATATTTTACCAAAGTTATTCTTAAGTACTAGGAGCACAGGAGAAAAGTAAACATGATGGCAACACTTTTCTCAATTCAGTATCTCCACAGAATATTTTCTTCAGAGAAATGTATGCAAATCCCAAAAGAACAATTGGTAAGTTTTTTCCTAAGACACAGAAAGAAAATTATCTGTTTCTGTCATGCAGTCAGACACCTTTCTATTAATTTTCCATGTTTAACCGTTTTCGTACAACACTGTACACATTCCTTAGAATTACAGAATAAACTGGGTTGGAAGGGATCCATCAGGCTCACAAGAATCAGAATCCCAAGAATCACACCATGTGCCTGAGAGCATTGTCCAAATGGATCCCGAACTCTCTCAGGCTGGTGCTGCGACCACTTCCGTGGGGAACCTGTTCACATGCTCAGCCATCCTCTGGGTGTGAACTATGTCAAGGTTTTGACCTTGAAACTACTTAGGAGCAGTAAGTTTTGCAACTGGACCATGAGCTTTTTAAAAAAATCCTTTTTTCTGCTGTAGGTGTAATCCACTTCAGAAATCCTTGAATGTGTCTTTATTCTTGCATTAAGAATCATAGAATCATTAAGATTCAAAAAGACCCGTAAGGTCATTAAGCCCAGCTGTCAAAGATGGCACAATGAGAAGTCTTATTTTCCCTAATTATATTTCATTAATCTCTTCTCCGTATGTTCACATTCTTCTACTTTAAATTATGCTACTTAAAAATATTAAAACATTCTTCTTTCCATTCTCAGTGAGTTTACAGGTGTAATTACAGATGATGTCTCAGCTAAGCTACAGAGTATTGACAAAATTCTTGACTACAAGTATCAAATGTAATCAAAATATTTTAGAAGTTTACTTAATTTCAGAGATTGTGTTTAAGGGTACAGAGTGTTCCTTTAACATTCAATAAAGAACTTGTTAGGGATTTCTTGTTAGCTCTCTTGTTAATATAGCCTTAAGTGCTGTATCTTAACACAAACTGACTACCACAGAAGTTCCCCAACAAAAATTTTGTATATTTGTTTGAAGTTTTCCATATTTGCCATTCATATCTCTCTTATCCAGTAACATATGATATAGCTTTCTCTGGTAATTCTCGTGATGGGGAAGGAAAAAATAAAAGGGAAATAGAATATTACAAGTGCATAACTTGATTTAGACACATTTTCTACTTCTGAAAAATGCTGACATTTCTTCTGCAATTGCAAACAGCTTGTTCACCAGCATTTATTATGTGTTTGCTGTCTGTGCAAAGGTATCCATTTTGATAATAAGGGATCCAATCAAACACTTACTGATTACCTGGGTTCCATTTCATTCTGGTTTTGAAGCAAAACATTTTGCAAATCTAATTAGCTTCTTGTTTCTAATTGTCATGGTTACTCCATGCACTCTTATATGCTATGTTGTAACCAGCACCATTTTTATGCAATGAGTATTTTTCAAAATAATTAATTCTGTCAGATGTGAGATGAGATGTCTTATTATTTCTCCACATAAATTGAGCTTTGAAAGGAAATATTACAGTACTCTTTGTTCCTATCCCAGTTAACATCATCTTTTCCTCTGCATACTTGCAATGTCCCATAAGGATTAAAATTCTTTATTCTCTGGCCAAATTTATGCCTTCATCTTTGTACACCAATAATCCTTCTAGGGTAGATGCCAATAAAACACATCTGTTACATTTATATTCTGATGATAGTCCAACTCTGTGCTCTGAACCATTGTGTTTTGATGCAATGTGCTATTAAGCAACTTCTGTGTTTTCCAATAAAGAAAGCTGTATATCACTGAATAATTAAGTAAGCTATTTATAAATAGCATTAATATCAACATTAGTACTTTGTCCTAAGTCCTTTATTGACCTTGTATCTTGGTTAATTTCTTCCTCTGCTGAACTAACTGATGTAAATTGTTTTGATGCACATTGCTTTCAACTATTTATTTCAACAATAAATAAAACAAAACACTGGCAAGCTATATCCAGAAAACGCTCTGATGTTTCAAGAGTTGTGATCAGGGATGTTAAAGGCTGAAGAATAGGGTATACACTTGAAAAACAACGCACAAGCCAAATGTTATTATTATTCTTTAACAGGCAGTATATATTGTACCTTTTATCAAAATATATAACTGTTTCTGAACAAAGCTTTCAAGCTTATTAAATAGGGGAGATTACTGTTATTTGTATTACAAGACTGACACCACTTTTTCTTGCTGTTTGGACCAAAAGTTCTTCTATCAAACATATTGGTGCTTCCTGTGAGAAAGTATGTGAATGCATTTATGGATTCTATCACAGTTGGCTTCCCTGACATATTAAAAAATCAAATTCCATAAAATTGGAATGCAATGACTAAACATGAAAAAAGCAAGAACATTGTATATTGCATTCAGTTACCTGTATTGTCATTTAGCCACAGGTGACAGAAGAAACCCACTCGCCCTCCTCTACTCTTTCCCATTGGAATAGGGGAGAAAATCAGAAGGGTAGAAGTGAGAAAACTTGTGGGTTGAGGTAAAGACTATTTAATAGATAAAGCAAAAACTGCACACATAAGAAAAGTAAATAAGGATCTCACTCGCTACTCCTAACCAGACAGCAGATGATTAGCCATTTCAAGGAAGGGAAGGCTCCATTATCCTTATTAGTTGAGAAGACAAATGCCATTAAGTCCAAACTCCAAATTTCCTCTTTCTTCTCCTCCAGTTTTTTATTGCTGGCTATGACATCCATGGTATGGGAAGTTCCTTTGGGAAGTTGGGATCTGCTGTGCAGGCTGTGTCTCCAGCTCCAGCATGTTCATTGGTAGGCCAGCATGAGAAGAACAAAAAGGCCTTAATGCTGTGGAAGTACTGTTCTGCAATAACAAAAATATCCCAGCACTGTTTTGGTCACAAATCTGAAATATAGCACCTACTATGACCAAAATTAACTTTATCCCAGCCAAAACCAGTATGATGAGTGTTCTAAGAAATCAGAATCTGTTTCCAGAAAATAGAATGCAGCTACTTATAATGCTGTTTTGCTTGCCTTTGTTAGATGCTGAAATAAGATTAAGTTTCAAGATTGATAGTTCTATAGATGCAGGGAAGGCATATATAAGCTTTTTCTGTCAATATTAGGCTGAACTCAGAAGTGCAGGGAAAGCAATGCATCTTACCATAATCAGAAACTTATATACCAGAAAGTCAAAATTGAATTTTGCTGCAATTACTGTACATATAGAACCTGAATGAGGCTACATGCTTTACACGTGAATAACAACTCAGTGAATGACTCACAGGACTTACAATTGAATCTCAGGCATTGCACTGTGAATGAGAACGGTAAACAGTAGACAGATAATTATAATAATAATAAACTTTAAAACTCCTTTGCATTCATTAGAATAAAATCATTATGCTGGCATTTCCTTCTTCATCAACTGCTTTTCTTTAGATGTGAGTGTATTACAGGTATTCTGTGTCTTTCAGACAGAAAATAGGACTTTTGAGACAACAAAACAAAACATTGTCCATAAAAAGAAATTTCACTGCCTCACTGAAAGGCCCAAAGCTACTTTTGGAAACCGAAAAATTATTTCATTAGCCTAATTCCAGAATAATGTTTTCAAATTAAAATGATTTGACTTAGAATTGCTCCTTCTTCACAATAAACTCTTTGCACAAGGTAAGTCCTGAATCACAATCCCCTCTGATCATTGTCTGGAGACAGTCATCATTTGATCACTCAGAGAAAATGAACACACTTGATCGGGTATCCTCCAGTTTAAACATGCTAAATTCAGGATTCATGCGTTTAAATCATTCTACCATCAGCCATTTTTCACTGGTGTCACCTTGTCTGTTTTCTGCAGAGCTGTGATAAGGTGACAAAAACAGCTGACAATACTTGTCGTTATTTTTTCAATATAAAGTCTAGCACTGTCTTTGGGCTAATTCGGTATTCAGTATTCAGACATGATTCAGAGGAGGAAGAAGTATGTCAGAGCATAGGGTGACTGCATCATTTCTTCAAAATGGAACTTCTTCTATCTTGAATCCATCAAGTGATTTTATCTTGGCTAATTACACGTTTTCACTGATAGCACAATAATAATCCCTGTCCTAATCTATCAAGTATTTTTCCCAAATGAGCACAGGCCATTAATTAAAAAATCTAATAATTGTCTTTGAAGATGTGTACTTTTCAATCCTATTCCAAATAATATAAGTGTAAATGTAAAAGGAGAGACAATGCCATCTTGCAGGTTATTTGGCTGTGCGGTGTACAGGGCTGCAGATGCTCTCCAAGAACAGCTAGTTGCCTGGAGCAATGTTATAAATAAAATATGTAATTTGTGCTATTATATATAAAACTGAAATATAATTAGACCCTACAGAGACCGAGTTTCTGAATCCCTGCACCAGCCTGGCTGAGAGAAAAATTTCACAACACTAAAAGTATTTCTTTCACAATAAGTGAGGATTCCACCTAGGTGGGGTTGGATCTTATCACCGGGACACCACGAAGACTTGATCACCACACTCTGATATCTACATTGCATCTGATAAGGAATCGGACATTCCAGGAACTAAAAATAGCTTTTCCAGGAACCAGAGATGGCCCATCCATCAGCAGAAATGGCCCAGTCATCACCCAGGATGGACAATTCATCAGACCCAGGAAAGGCTTTGTGCGGCCCAACTCCGGGACAAGAAAACTTCATGAATACGAGAAGAATAGAATTAATTCGGACTCTGCCAAAAAACTGTATAAAAAGGGACCAGCCAAAGCAGCATCCATGAACTTGGAAGGTCTGATGCAATAGAGATCAGATCTATGCGTGTTCACCCAGCTCCGACCCCGGGCTCGGTGCTGTTTTTCTTGATAGTGGTGTTTGAAACCGATATTTCGGTCGCATAATAAATGTCATTTCTTTATTAATTTTGATTCGGCAATTTTGTTTATATTAGCAACAATACTGCAGGCTGTTTGCTGGCTGCATGCATGCCTGTCTAGATGCCAGGCTGCAGGGACTTTTTGTTGCTGTTTACTTAAGGCATTAGAGGTCTCAGGTCAAGACTAGGTAATAACTAATTCAGCTTTTATATATGATTGCCTCCTCTTTAACAATCAAAACCAACAGCTCTTACACGACTGTTGTTCTTTCTCTACTCAGCTAGGGTCACTCTCAGTGAAACGTGTTGCCAGACGATGACATGTGGCTTACCAACACACCTATGATTGGTGGAGCCATTTGTGAAAGTACCACCTTTAATTGTACTGCGATGAAGTTTACTGCAAGTCCTGCAGACCCCAGACAATGGTGGGGCACCACCAGCTCAAACTCCCACAGGGCTTGTTCCCATACAGAGATACAATCTGCACCATTTATCTCTGCTCTGGCACCTGCTTCAGAGGAGAAACAGATCCAGATTCTGCATTTGGTGCATATTTTAAATTGTCCTGAAATGCAAATGTAAACCACATCGCAGTCACCATATCAAACTAGATCAAAGTCTTAACCTCTGTAAAATACAAAGGCTATACCAGGGGTAAGTTGTAAGTATTAAAAAGGCACCAGAATGTTCTAATAGTGAAATAGTGATAAATATCTTCCACACTCACATTCAGGTATCTTCACTTTTATACTTCTTTTATGATCCCTTGGGAAATCACTTTTAGCCTATATAAACATGTTGGAATAGTTTTGAGATGTAAATACTATTTCTCCAGAAGGCTTAGAAATCTCCTTCTCCTGAGTTGTCATGATTAAAGACTACAGCTTGTAGTATTCTTATACTGTAAAAAGATATTCTTTAAAATTAGTAGAATTAATCTGTGCTGTCTGTGCTTTTTCCCCATATGTCTGCCCTTTTCTGGACAGGTTTTCCAATTTCAGAGTATCTACCGACTGTGATGCACTATATGCATATCTACAAACACTTAGATAAAGAGAAGAGTGAAATCTGAATAAAAGAATCATTAATACTACCTGGTGTGCTTTAGAAAAGTGCCATTTTTACATGAACACAAAACTTTGGCCATAATCATATATCTGTATGTAAGTCTAAAATTTAAATTCCCACTGTTAATGAATAGCACCAAGCAATGGAGAGGATATTTTTATCTAAACCCCCAAAATATGGAGATTATTAGTTTACTTTAGGTACTAACATCGTATTTCCTATTTGCAGCAACCCTGCTGTTGAATCATCAGATGCAGAATCACAGAAAAAAAATCACAGAATCCTAGATTGTCCTGAGTTGGAATGGACCTACAAAACTGGATCCTGCACAGGACAACCCCAAGAATCACACCATGTGCCTGAGAGCCTTGTCCAAACACTTGGAACTCCACTGGTTCTGTGACCTCTTCCCTGGGAGCCTGTGTCAGAGACTGAAATGTTATAACTTACGACTTAAACATTTTCTTGAAGGACTTTTAAAACTGTATTACAAAAGCTACAGAGAAGACTACAGCACCCTGAATGGGGGCCTGACTGAGGCCTTACCCTGCTCGCTGATGAAGATAAGATAAAGTAACAACTCAGGGCTGGGGACATTTTACAAAGCACAGGCTTAACACCTCCAAGGTGGAGACCACAGCCCCAGGGCTATCAGCTGCCAGGCTCCCACAGACCCTCCACCAAAGGGCGGAGGGAGGAGAGGCTTTGGGTATCTGGGAAACGCCTGTGGTCAGAGGTGCAGTGACTGCCCGTGCTCCCCTGTGCAGAGGAGCCCAGCTGAGGGGTCCTCACCAGGGGTGGGGGGGGGGGAAGCTTATCCACAGCAGAAGGGGGTGTCATGGCCCATCACAGGGGCCCCCAAAGGGGTTCCCAGACCCTGCACCAGAGATGAAGCAACAGACCCTCAGTGTTGCAAGGGACAGGGTCAAGCTAGCCCCTGCAAGAGGAGGCATGTGGGTGTTCCCACCTGGCCCAAAGTGTATATGAATCCACAGGATTCTGTACTCTTTGGCGTGTGGCGGCATGGCGTAGCATGTGGCGGTGTGGCCACAGCAGTGACGGGGGACGTGCACCACCAGCAGACCAGATGGAGGGGAGCAACGAGACATTGCTGGAACCCTTGGATGGATGATATGCTTCCACCTAACCCCTGTCACCTCTCTCTGTTCCCCCACCCCCCACGCACACTTCTTTTTTCCATCTTTCTTTCTTTCTCTTTCTTTCTTTCTTTCTTTCTTTCTTTCTTTCTTTCTTTCTTTCTTTCTTTCTTTCTTTCTTTCTCTTTGCCTCTCTACTATTAAATAAAATCCATCAATTTTTTGGAATCAACATCTAACCTTGTTTGGTTTTAATCTCGTTTCTGGGAATATTTTGAACTTTCTAAATTCTTTCTGGTTTATGCACAGAGATGTAGCTTGCTTTGCTTTTCTGAGTTTAAACTGGATCCTAACAGCCTGTGCCAGTGTCCAAACACCCTCTGGGTGAAAAATCCTTTCCTAATATCCAACCTAAACCTCCCCTAACTCAGCATCAGGCCATTCCCTTGGGTCATGTCGCTGGGCGCCACAGAGTGTTTGCCCCTCCTCTTCCCCTCATGAGGAAGTTGTAGACTGCAATGAGGTCTCCCCTCAGTCTCCTCTCCTCCAGGCTGAACAGATCAAGTGACTTCAGCTGCTCCTCATACAGCTTTCCTTCTAAATCATTCTCCATCTTTACAGTGCTCCTTTGGCTGTTCACACATAGCTTTGTATTCTTCTTATATTGTAGCCCCCAAAACTGCCCCCAGCCCTCGAGGTGAGGCTGCCCCAGTGCAGAGCAGAGTGGGACAATCCCCTCCCTTGCCCAGCTGTCGATGCTGTGCCTGATGCACCCCAGGACAGGGTTGGCCCTCCTGGCTGCCAGGGCACTGCTGACTCATGTTCAGCTCGCCAGGACCCCCAGGTCCCTTTCCATGGCACTGCTTGCCAGCATCTCATTCCCAGTCTGTCCATACATCCAGGGTTGCCCCATCCCATGTGCAGAATCTGGCACTTTCCCCTGTTGAACTTCATATAGTTGGTTATTGCCCAGACCTCTGATTAGTCAAGGTCTCTCTTCAGGGCCTCTGCCTTTGAGGGAGTCAACAGCTCCTCCCAGTCCAGTACTGTTGGCAAATTATTTAGTGTACCTTTGGGTTCTGCATCCAAGTTATTTAGGAAGACATTGAAGAGCACTGGGCCCAAGATGGATCCCTGCAGAACCCCAATACTGACAGGTCGCCAGTCCGATGTGACCCCACTACCTATACGAATAGTTCAAGGGTGCCCTACCCGTGAACCTCTTGTTCACCCCTTGCATGATGTGTTTAACCAACTGTGTGCTGGACATTTTGTCACAAAGGATACTGTGAGTCACTGGTCTTTAAAAGTGTCTTGGTTTGAAAGACAGGTGTCTGCTAAGGAAGGCAGAAGCCTCCCGTGGAATGGCAGATGCAACCCCTTTCCCTCCGAGTTATTATAATTTTGAAATCAAGGGCTTTTAGGCAAAGATGTGGGAAAATAGGAATAACAGTTCTTTACTATTATATATATAACCAGTCAAACAAACAGCAATAACTGTGGCAGTAACAGCAAACAATCACAAACCCAGTCCCAGCCTTCTCGGCTGTCAGGCCCTTTCCCCTCAGGTGCAGTTCCGCTCGCAGCCGGCAGGGGCGCTGGCGGCTCCCGGTGAGCAGGGTAGGTGCGATGGTTCCCCCGCGGCTGCAGGGGGCGCTCCGGAGCGAGCTCGGGGAGCACGCGGCACCGGTGGCCTGGGATCCCGGGAAGGGATGGGACAAAGGCTTCACAAACCCCAGGCGGCTGGCCCCGGTGTCTGGCTGGACCCTCGGAAACAGTAGGCTGGAACGGCGGGCTGGAGCGGCAGGGACGAGCACAGATCCCAGAGGACAGACGAGATGTATCCAAACGGGGAGCCCCTTGGAGGTCGGGCAGGCAGGGCGAGCACGGCTACAGCGCAGTGAAAGCTCGAAGCAGCAGCGGGGCAGGGCGGCCACAGCCCGGCCTCCAGCAGGGCAGGGAAAACAGCTTTGGGGTCCTGGCGTTGTTTCCAGCAGAAAGAAAAACGGCCGAAAAAAGGAACCAGCAGCTCCTTTCTCTGCAGCTTCTCTCTCCTGACGCTGAGAGCGAACTGCCCCCACAGCCAGGTGAAAACAAAAGAGTAGCCAGGCCTGCCCCACCCCCCTCTTTTGTCTTTCTTAAGTACAGCCATTTGTCCCCTAGCAACCTGCATATGGGAAAAAATTCCTTTAACAGGAAAAAAACTAAGACTAAACTAGAACCCCAACAAAACGCTAAGAAATCATTAGTCTTTAAAAGCTAAAAACTCACTGGTCTTTGAAAGCTTTATCTTTCAATTCATTTTAAAGGAAAAGTGGCAGTAAAAGAAAGCAAGTAAATCATCTGCTTGAAATCAGAGCCTTCTTGCAATACCCCAAGGCTGTATTTTGCTTCCAATTAATGTTTGCCTTTTTGGAATCATATACAAATAGTTTTTATGTTCATTATGCACAGCAAATCCGTCTAATGACTTTCTTAACATGTTCTAGTCCAGATCAAAGTACTTAATTGCTGTAACAATGTTAACTTTGCAAGTCTATATTTCATGATGAGTGGTTAGCTGTTTCTTAAGCTGTACTGTCACATATGAAGAGGAAAATGAACACAATCTAGTAAAAAGTTACATTGCCATGAAAATAACTCTTTCAAAACTATTTTATTATGAGCTACTAAGAGGAAAAAATTGCAATTTTTTGTGACATGAATTACAGATACTACTTTTTATGGAGGATCAAAAAAAAAAATTAAAAAAGAAAAAGCATTTCTAACCAATTATATAGAATTTGCTTTAGTTGTATATTTGTATTTTTCTGGCTACATACTTTCTTGTTGTTTTCTCTTTGGAAATATGTAAAAGCAGCAGGAGAAAATGCACACAGAAAGTAGATGTAAAGGATGAATCAGAATAAAATTCTACCCTGATGGTCCCTATTATTACAATAGAACTATAAAAGTACATCACCCCTAGAAATCAAAGAAGTCTTGCTACCCATCAGAAATAAAATCAAGTTTCTGGGCCCAAAATTAAGTTATATGAAATATTCATACACTAGAAAAAATATATTCACAAGTAGTGAGTTTGGACTAGAAAGAGAAGTTTTGCTTTCCTGGTAAAGGTGCTAAGAAACAAAAAGAAAGCTCATAACTCCAAAGTTTCATCTTACTTTAACTCCAGTTACACATCCGTTTTCTCACATGCAAGAGAAAGAAACAAGTGTTCACTGAGCACCTACAGAGATTAGATGACATAGAAGTCAGGACATCTCCCATCTTTTACTATAAACTCTTGAACTCAAATCTCCTGAGGCCTTATCACTAAATCTAAAGGCAGAACAATGGTGGAGATTTCACAAAGCATTTTTAAAACTCGACTTACATCAAGAATAGGAAGGGGGGAGGGGTGAGGAGAGGGGTAAAATTGCACAGAAAAACTGTTCCAGTTCAATTTTATATGTAAGTGACGAATAGGCTGGTTTTTAGCACTCTTATTTAGAATTATACTCATCACCATATCTCACTTAATCCATAGAATAGGAATAATTAACTGTACTATTACTGAAAAAATTAAAATCTTGTTCTATACACTCAAAGTACATAATTGTTGTTCAGAAACTGTAGAATATATTGGTATTATTTTCACTGTTCGTAACTTGATTAATTCAGCCCACCAACAAATTCCAGCTTATTCACATTTTAATGAATTATCTGCAAATAAAATCATTTCCTTCAATATATCAAATGTCATTCTTCTTTTTCAAGATTAGTTATTAGTATTTTGGATGATTATTTTAAGCATTTACATTTATTTTGATAAAAATTAATTTTAAATCACACCCTGTAATGGTCATTTCAGTATTTAACAAACATTTTTTTTTCATCTTTGGAAAAAATGTCAAAAAAAGGGAGTTTGCACCAGTGGGGGAGGAGAAGACAGCATAGGGAATGAAACAGAAACAGAGAGAGAGGGAAAATGACTGGCAGTAAAAAAGGCTCCACAACAAATGACTTAGCTCTTTAATAAGATAAAGTAAAAAGAGGACTATAGATAGTGAGTAATCTTTTGTTCCTTCAGATACTAGCAACCCCATATACTACTGCTAAATGGGTTTTCCCATGCCATAATGCAAACATCTTCTCCATGAAAAGGGGTTAACTGTGATATTTGACTTCTCGATGTGCAACCGTCTACCATTTACAGGATCACTACACTCCACCCTTTGATCCATACAGTTTACTTCTCCCAAAGATCTTGTAACCTACAGGTTATAACAACAGCACACAGATTTCTCAAGCCCTAAGTATGAGGGCAAACAGAGAAGATATAATTCCTCAAACACAATGCCTCCTGCAAGCACTATTTCAATCATCCTCATATTTTCTGTAAAGGCAACATAGCAGGGCACAAACAATCTAGGTCTTATCTGAACTGCATTAAGAAAAACTCCCTGCCACAGGTGATCAAGGAGACAACAATGAAAAGTGGACTTCACAGTTAGAAACTAAGAAAAACTGTCTTTGGATACAAAAGTAGTGAGCAGTCTTGGCTGTAGAGACCATGAGATGGTGTAGTTCAGGACCTAGGCAAGAGAGTGCAAGGAAAAAAAGCAGATCACAGCCTGGATTCAGGAGTGCGGCCTTTGCCTTCATCAGAGATGTACCATATCATAGGATACAGCCCTAGAGAGCAGAGTCCAGGAAAACTGGTTGATGTGTCCTTTCAGCTCAAAAAAGGTCCATACTAACAAGCAGGAAATAAGCAGAAGTGGCAGGAGGCCTGAAGGAACAAGGAGCTCCTGACTGAACTGATTTAAAAGGGAAGTGCAAAAGAGGTTAAAGGAGGGACAAATAATCCAGAAGTGCAGACATGCATTTTAGTTTTGCAAGAATGAGGTAAAGAAAGCCAATAAACACCTGCAGTTGAATCTGGCAAGAGCAACAGGAAAGGATATTACAAGAACAGAAACAGGAAGGAAGACATGGGAAAACCTGGATCCACTGCTGGGTAGGCTGGGAACTTGGTGACAAAGAATATGAAAAAGGTCAAGGTTGTCAGTGCCCTCTTTGCCTCAGTCATTACCAGTAAGATTGGCCTTGATGCATCCATTAGGCCCTGAGACCATAGCGAGTATGAAGGAAGGCAGATATATCCTCAGCAGTGGAGGACCATGTTAGAGAACACTTGAGCAAACAACATGCTCAAGTCCATGGGCCTGATGAGACATGTGGAAGGATCTCGCTGACATCACTAGGAGGCCATTCTCAATTATATTTGAAAGGTCATGTCAATTGGCAGAGGTCTCTGAAGGCTGGAAGAGATCAAAGGTCACTCCTGTCTTCAAGTACAAGAAGAAAGATCTGTGGAGCATCAAATGAGCCTCACATCAGTCTCCAGGAAAGTGGTAGAACAACTAATCCAAAAAAACCTTTCTGAATATATGAATGACACAATGCGCTTGAGAACAGTCAGCATGGATTTATACACAGGAAATCAAATTCAACCAAATTTACAGACTCCAACAATGGGGTACAGAATTTGGTGGATGAGCATGTTACCTCAGCTTTAGGAAGGCTTCTTGCACACTGTCATCCTCAAAGATAATCTGACAAAGCATACTTTAGACAAGTAGTCAGAGAGGTGGATGGAAAATTGGCTGAACAGCCAGGCCCAGAGAGGGCAGCAGAAAGTCCAGTTGCAGAAAACCATCAGTTGTGTACCCCAGCATCAATACCTGTGCCAATACTGTCTAACCTCATCATCAGTGACCTGAGTGTTGGGACAATGTGTGCTTGGAAAGTTCATAGATGACAAAAACTGGCAAGAGTAACTGTTACACCAGAACGTTACACTGCTATTCAAAGGCAGCTGGACACGCTGGAGAACTGGGCAGAGAGGAATCTCAAGCAGTTTATCAAAGGCAAATGCAAAGTCTTGCACCTAGGAGGAATTATCCCAGGCACCAGTACTTGTTGGGGACCAACCAGCTGGAAAGCAGCTTTGCTTTGCTTTTTCTTTGAAGGAAAGGACATGGATGTTCTAGTGAGCAACAAGTTGACTATTAATCAGCCGTGCAACCTAACAGCAAAGGCAGCCAACAGCCTTCTGGCCCACCTGAGGAAAAGCCTTGCAGCAGGTCCAGGGAAGTGATCCTGCCCCTTCATGCAACTCTAGTGAGGCCACATCTGGAGTGCTGTGTCCAGTTAGGGGCTCCTGAGTAAAAGAGAGACCTGCAGCTCCTGGCACAAGTCCAGTGAAAAGTGACAAAGATGATTAGGGGACTGGAGCATCTCTCTTATGAGGAAAGGTTGAGGGAGCTGGACTTGTTCAGTCTCGAGAAAAGCTGATTGAGAGGGGTTCTTGTCAACATATACAAGTATCTGAAAGGACAGTGTCCTGAAGATGGAGCCAGGCTCTGCTTGCTAGTGCCAAGCAACAGGATGAGAAGCAACAGGCAGAAACCAGAGTACAGGAAGTGCTGGAACAGGCTGCCCAGAGACTTTGTGGAGTCTCTTTCTCTGGAGATATTAAAAACCCACCTGGACAAAATCCTGAGTAATGTGCTCCAGGGAACCCTGCTTAAGCAGGGAGGTTGGACCAGATGACCTCCAGTGGTCTCTTTCAACCCTACCCATTTCGTGATTCTGTGAAGATTGAGAAAATTTAATAATTTGTCCAGCTATCTCAACTAAAATGTATAAAAAAATAATAAACAAAGGGGTTTTATATTCCTAAGAATGCACGATTCTGTAAATTAATACAGTGCAAATATTCTCAAATTAAAATGCAAACTTTAATGCCTCAGTAAAACTATGTAGTAATGACTACTCTATAAGTGGCTTATCAAAAAAATTCATTTATTATTCATTACAATAAAACTAATTACAATTAATTTATTTTCTGTGCCTATCATTGTAAAAAATACTTGATCTAGCATAAGTTAATAAATATGTAAATGAAAAGTTACCAAAGCACGGTAAAAAAGAATTGGATGTTAACAACACTCCATGTCCTTTCTTATTTTGTAAATGTATTTTGTGCTTTGGAAACTTCATCAACTTCTTGTTCCAAAGCAACTAGTCTTTGTTTGCTAGTCTCATTAGTACATCCAGACATATCCACACTGGGATTGTAGACCAAAGGAATACATCTACATGGCAAAAAATGAAAAAATCTTACAAAAAAGCAGTTTCATTGTCCTCCCTGGTAAATTACAGAAGTAATTCTTTTGTGATCTGTCATAGTACATCAAAGTGCCACCAGGTCTTCAGTTACATAAATTTAGCAATTCTTGCAAACATAGAAAAGTCTAGTCATTGGACTATTGTACTTACAGCTGGGTAAATGACCATGATTATTCGCAGATACTACTCTGGAAAAAAATACTGTTGCTATTTTAAAGATAAGAAAATAAAATCTTTTTACTTTTGTAAGCAGGATGGTTCTGTAAAAAGCAGTGAGGGAAAAAGATATTACCATCTTGAAGCAGGAAGTTTGAAGCAAATAGCAGTAACTGGAAAGAGGTTCCCTTGCTCACAGATGAGTATTGTACAGCATAAACTCTAAATATAAAAGTGTGAAAAATGCTCCAGTGTGAGAATTCCTTCAGGGAGACTCAAAATTACTCAGAAAAATTACTCTAAGGAAAGGATAAATCATATGTATTTCACTGATCCAATCAGTGAAAAGTAGAGACGTTAAAGGTATTTGTTCAAGATTTACTCTACTTTAGTAGTGTGTATATGTGCATACTAGCACAGGAAGGACTATTAAAAAGCTCATTTCTATTTTTACATCATTTATTTTGTTTGCCAGAAATACAGGCAATGGAAAACACTCCTCCCCTTTCATGTTGGCCACAAGATCGATCACCTGATGACAATGACATACAAAAATGTAGTGCAGACATGATTGGGTTATTTTACAGAGCTTACTTTCAATGTCCATCTCCTTCATGTGAGTTTTCTGAACTCAGTTCAAGAGTGGGTTTACATCCACCCTTAAAGTAAGCAGTACTGGGCCCCTCCTAAAAATTATATTATCTTCCAATTTTAGCTGGTAAGCCACAGAGCATTCCATCACCTTAAACCATGCACAAATTGCCACATGCCCAGCACTAAAAGTTACTTAAAATTTAGCACATACCTGAGACAAAGGCCTTGGATTTTGTACCCAACACTGAACTGATTGGCATTTCTGACAGCTTGAAAATGCTACTTTTTCTCTCACTGAACTAGGATTCTCCATCGGAAAAAAATTTGAGATCTACTACTTTCACAGGAGAACTGGGAAGATCAATTCATTAATGTCTGGTAAGTAATCAGATATTAGGCTAAGTGCCCTGGAGAAAACAGCAACAACAATAAGAAAGGAAAAGGAAAAGGAAAAGGAAAAGGAAAAGGAAAAGGAAAAG
>NW_024581117.1:2293348-2450796 GCF_017639235.1 Corvus kubaryi
ATCAAGAGGGGATTACCTTCAGTCGGCCATACCATTGTTTTCCAGTTGTTCAGTAACTAAGACTTGGTATTTCAAAAGTGGCTTTCATTTCGATGTTACCTGTAGTTTTCATATTCCCAAGATCTTTTGTCAGGCAATCATATTTATAAGGCTTTCCTGTTTCATCTTCCCCAACATATAAAGAAGTTTATTAACAGACCTAAAAAAATTAAAAATAAAATCATACCACACCTTCAGAACTCTTCTCCCCCCACCTTTCTCCCTTCTCCCACTGACAATGTAAAAAGACAACCCTTGAGATGTTCAGTCTGTTTATCACTTCCATAATAACCTTTTTCAGTTCATTTAGGAAGAGGAGTCTCTCTTGCCCATGCTATGAAAACATTATCACAACGAGACAGCCGCCCGGGTTGGTTCTCTGTTTGCATCATGTGAGAGTCCCTTCCCATGACTTGCAACTTTTCCCACAACTGCTTTCGAGGGTCCAGTCTTGAGTTACTGGGGTGTAATTTTAAGGTTGAGCTGTTCAGAAACAAAAGTTCTCTTCACCCATCTCTGGGAGCATTTTCATCTCTAAGAACAGAGGCCCTCTTCCTTCCCTGGGAGCAAAGGGTTCTCCTCATTTTCATCTCTAGGACTATCTCTGGGAGCATCTCTAGGAACTGAGGTCTTCTCCTTTCCCATTTGGAGCAAAAGTCCTCATTGCTTCCATCTCTCCCTGTTCAAACTTCTCATGAAATTACAGCTGCGTCAGCATCTGCCTATCGCAGCGCAGGTGCTTTTGCTCACAAGTACAAGCTGAACGCTCCACCCCCATATCTTCATGAAATTACAATGGGTACTCTGATATATCATAGCTTCACAACAGAATTTCAGCTTTAAGCATCTCCTCTTTCTCCTCCCTCAGGTTTTCAGCTCTTCACAGCACTAAAAGGGTTAATCTCACCTAGGCCTTGCAGCTGGAATGTCGCTTATCGCTGTTGGTCACATGATCTGTGCCAGACAGCAGTGGGCAGCTTTCTGCTGAATCTTGGCTGCACTGGAGAGGGGGAGCCGAGCCGCTCCATCTGCACATATCAAGGATGTGGGGGGGGTTCCATGGATGGAACAGGGCCCATCGGCTCCAGGATGGCCGTGGCCCGGCCCGGCCTGGCCCAAGCAGGGCGATGGCCGTGGCCCGGCCCAGTCTGGCCCAAGCAGGGCCTGGGCCAGGCCCGCCAGGCGCCCGTACAGGGCCCGCAGCCACCTGTCCCAGCACGGGAAACGAGACAGAGATCTGCCCGGGGTTTGTCTTTTCTTAAATGTGGACCACAGTGCAGTCACAATTTTAAGTGGCTTAAAGAATTGTCCATATTCAAACTGGACAGCTGATAGGTTCTGTCAGGTCACAGAGGAGCTGTAAGCACCCCTTTGCAAGGACATCACTTCCAGGACTATGCTTTGCTAACCAATGACAGTGTGCCCTTTGCAAATGAAAGTGTGTATGTAGTTCTTTAGAAGCTGCATTGCCTTATGGGCTAGTTTTTAGACATGTTCTCTTACTGTCCTTGTCCACAGAGTCTTTATTTGAAATTGAAGTAGGTTCTGCTTTGAGCAGAGGTCTCTGCTTATCCAAAACAGCAGCCTTTTCATGAGTATTGCATGTATAGATTTGACAACCTGTGTGTCCAGGAAGTTTCCCAGGTAATGCATAATGGAAGTTGTAAACTCAGCAAACACCTGAAAGATGTTTTATAAATTATCAAAAGCTAATCAGTGCCTCACACAGAGAATGGGTGACAGAACCATATGCCCTCTAAGGGTCCAGCAAGAGACTGTGCCTCAGTATGAGTATTTCACATTACTAAGACAATATAAGGAAGAAAGAATCAACATAATGACACACAGCATCAGATACAGTCTTTAGTCTTTAATGAATCTCCATTTTTGGTATATAAATTTCAAAGTTTCATTCTGTCTTTGTTTGAGTATTCATAGCTAAGATTCCATCTGGCACACAGAAATTTTCTTCCTTTGATATTCCTCTTTAATTACATGTCTTATGACTGCCAGTGAAATCATTATATTAACCTAAAGGAAGCTTCACTGCATCTCATTACACTCAACAACAACAAAAAATAATTAAAAATACACATTGTTGTGTTATTGGATCATTACTGCAGTATATGTAAAACTCATGATCACTTCTTGTTCTATAATGGGATTAGAGCATTATGTGATCTTGCATTCATTTTCAATCAAAGTCAGGCTTCTTGAGGGACTGTATGACAGCAAACTTTAATTGCAATCAATACAAAGCTGTCCACAAGAAACTGTTGTCTATACTTTGATCTTAATTCTTTTTTTTTATTTCTATTAAAATCCATAATTTTATTTAGTATAATATGACAAAGTATGTTCAATAAAAAATTAATTTCACACTCTTCATTTAATGATCTACCAGTGGTTAACAAAGCCAATTAAGTCAAATGAAAATATTTTAATTATTTGCTTTCCATTATGCTATGTCAAATTCCAGAGATTCAGGAACTGGTGGAATGGATTTGTTGACAGAGAATTTGGACACAGAAGACATAATTGTGCTTGCCTTTGAATTTTTTAGGGGCTGATTAATGCACCAAATTAATGACTCTCAAAAGGAAGGTTCTTGTCTTCACTAATTAAGTGTAATGCTGTAGTGTTCTCAGTATCCCATTCCATGATTGCATAGTCACGTCTGATTTCAGACAGACCCCTTCTACTACAAAGTGTGTTTAAAAGGAATTACAAGACTTGGATGTGCCCAGTATTCTCAGGGAAGTGAATTTGCTTTTTATTGACTTTTGAACGTTCTATTCATGAGAAAAATTCTGGAGATTAACATACCTGATGCACAGGTACAGGAATTTTCTCAGAGCCAGTAAAGGCAAAAGGATGCAGTCAGAAACACGAGCCACACCAGACACTTGTTTGTAAGTTTCAAACTAGATCTAGCTGAGAAGAGACAAAGGAGAGGGGTGAAGGGTAGAGAGGAGGAAAAACCAAAAAAGAGAAGAAAAAGGCTAACAATCTATGTTTCCTGATGGAGCAGCTCTACTCCTTACAAAAGACCCAGTCTATCTTGTCAAGTAATCATGAGGCCACTTAGCAAATGTTTGGAAGGCTGATTACACAGCTAAATCGGACCTTCTCAAAAGGTGAGTGTTTAAATCATATTTCCTTATTGACTTTTCTTGAACCAAGTCTCTCTGTAAGATACCATGTAGATAAAAACTGTTAATCCCTCAGGTATTACAATCAAGGCAAGGGAGATCATTCATTGCCAAAGTGACTTAGGCCACCTCACATGACTTCAGATTGAACTTCTTACACAGCAATATAGATCAAAATCCAGGATAAGAAAACAGGAAGCTAGTGACACATTTGTTACCCCCAGAGTAAAGAAACTCAAGACATAGCTATTGCAAACATGTAAAAATTAAACCAACATTTAAAACCATAAACAAAACAGGCATCAGATCAGTATCAGTTTTCCTGGAAACTGAGAGGTCTGATAGGTTGTCTAGTTGGAGAAACAATCTATGTGTACCCAAGATGAATATTCTCACAAACTTGATGTATTGGTTTTGAAACTCTTTCTTGTTTTTAGAAGATAGAAGCTTGATGAATATCTAACCTTGAGTTACTCATCTTGGGCAGCATTTCATAAAGAATACCAAATATGACAAGAAAAATCTCTCTTAATGACAAGAAATCCAGCCAAGATAAGCAGAACTCAGAATCTCATCAGAAAAAAAAATCTCATCTGGATTATTTCAACATATGTCCAGAAAATTAGATCCACATGTTGATTAAAGCATGGCAAAGCAAAATAATAAATTGACTTTACTGACTTTTAAAGTGTACACATTTTTGGAAGACAAGTGTTGACCACAAGAATCATTGAGCACTAAAGGGAGAAAGAGAAAACACACAGATTTTTCCAGGTATTTCAACAGCTTCATTTGTAATATATTCATCTGGAAGCTGAACATTCAAAAACAACCAAGAGACTTAGGAATAGAAATGTCATTAACTTTCAGTTCAATTTCTTCTCTGGGTACCTTAGTGATTTAGAAAATCTCCCCTGTAGACAATTAATCAGTTTATATTGGCATTCAGCAGTCATCTGCATGGATGATCTTTTCAATCTTTTTGTTGTGTGCGTGTCAGGCGCATACAGTCAGAAGAAATTATTGTACAGTTTAGTTGTTATTTCAGCATGTAAGCAATTTGCTATCATAGCTTAATAATAGCAACGGGTTTTTTTAAATTTTAATCAAAAAACACACAAACTTTGTATGGTAAAAAATAGACAGTTACCATATTTTTCTTTCTCGCGCATGAGTCTTTTGCACATTGTCAGAAAAATAGTTTGCTAAACACAGTTTTTGTATGAAAAGTAATGGAAGTAGAAACATTTATCCAACACAGCAAAGCACAACACTAGCCACAATTTCAACCTCCAAAGAGAATACTGTTATTATGAATGATTGAAAGAACTCTTCCAAACAAGCATGACCATGTTTTTGCTAATTTTGAAGAAATTACATTGTTTTGCACATTTCATAATTAGTTCACTGCAAGTGAAAGAACTCAAAGAAACACAGTTTGCATTAATATCACATCTAAACACAACAGGTTTCACCCACTAAGGACATAACACAGTACTTCAAATTATGTTTCAAGAAAAACAGGAAGAGAAAATTAACTAATATGTGGCGGTAAATACAGATCTTCAGGATATAGCTACCGGGAAAAAGTTAAAGCTACTAATATTGATATTCAGTTTTGCATCAAAATCTAAATAATCAGACACTATGGACATCTTTCCTTTGTCTTGCTGTTAATTTTAATTCTTTCTTTAATCTACTACAATCACCCATGGGATTTTATCCAGGTTTTGTTCATTTAGCACTGAAATACTGAATTCCAATTTTAGGTTATATTTAGCCTAATATATATATTTTTCTGAATCCAAACTTTTTTCTCATTTTTATTCCTCTGGAGGATTCCCAAACTACCTTTTCCTTCAACATTTTTTATTATCAGCTCTCTCTCTTTATCTGAAAAGCAAAAGGCAGAATCAACTGATATTGTCTATTGTCCTAAGAACTTTACTGGGCCTCCTTTGCACCTGTAAGACAGAGACTTTGCTGAGAAAACAACTTGATTTTTGTTCACACCAAACTATTAAAGAACTTTTCTATACTGTCTGGAAGATGAGTTCTTACTATAGAAGCAAAAAGCCTCTACAGAGGCACAAAACAAAAGATATTTGAACAAAAGAGACAACCCACGAAGCAGTAGCAAGTTAAAAAATGGGGTGCAGAGGAAAGTGGTAGTTGTTGGGGCTTTTTTCAGTTGTTTCGAAACAAAGATCTTTTTTGAGTTTAATCTTTTATACAATCATTAAAATTGTATTCACAGTCACAAGATCTGTAATCAGTTTTGGTTTTCAGAGTAAAGAATATTTTAGAGCTTGTGATTAACTATGGTAAGAATGAAATTTGACAACTGTCCAAAAATTATTTTCGATGTTCTCCTCTTTTTGCTCTGATAAAGAGTCCCAGATGATGGTTGATTGACAATAGCAAGCCTGCACATCTGGACTTCCATTCACTGTAGCATTTTGAATTAGAATTTTATTTAGTGATGACAAGATTGGATAATTCTGTAATTCTTCAAATGGAACCATTATTTGCAGCTTTGCATAACATATTGGTGTGAAGTTTCAATTATTGCATAGGCACAAAAACCCATTACCTAGAAGCTTCTGTGTCACATCCAACCAGACTTCAACAGATATGCACACTCAAATGACTTCTTTTTTTTTTTTATTTTCCTTTTAATAATTACTTGCTTCAATGGGGAAAAACAAACAAACTTCAGAAAAACTGAACAACACAGCCGTGAGATACACAAATTGTTCTAAACGAAAAGGTTTGCAGTTGTGAGAGCAGTAGTAGGTACAAGTTTTTCTTTTGGATATAATAACTTTGATGTTAATTTTAGAGCTTGCAGTGTCTTTGATACTGTCTCCCCATAGACATCTTTGAATTGCCTAGTAGTCCTCAGTGACTAATTGCCTTCCTGAAAGTGCTGCATCACCTGAAGAAGATGACACATGCTTACACAACGAGAGTACAGAATGGCTTCAAAAGCAGTGTTTTGAATATGGTAACACTGCAGTGATGAATCACAAGATGGTACAGGCAGTGCAATGCCAGCCCACAAGTTTTTTTAATCTTAACTGTTGACTTAAGAAAAGCTCTCTTCATTTATAAAGGTCGGTTTTACACTGACTGTAGAAAATGTCTGTGAATGCCATGGCGTAATCCCACTTACTTCACTGATCCTAGTACTGAGAATTACTTCACTTGTACTGAGAATTTATCCAATACCAGGCGCTAAATATTATTTGTAATAAATGTTTAGGGAACTCAAGGCAAATTAATGGAAACTATTGCTTACAATAAAACTGCTACAGTTTAGAAAGAATTTGCATGAGGAATGAAATCTGATATTTCTAGTGCATAATACCTACAGCAAGCTGCAAGTTTAAGAAGATCCCAGTCAGACCTCCAGATTAGGATCAATGAAGTAATTCAGCATTTGGATGAGTAAACATAAAATGGGAGGAAAAGGACATTGAACTCCATTAAAACAGACCATGATCAATAACAAAATAACATTTCTAAGAGCAGCTCTCCATGACTGATCTAACCTGCACACCTGCAACATAATCACAGCTCAAACTGCATGCTTGTTTTTCCATGATTGTATTTAAGATCAGTGCTGTGAAAATGAGCTTTTGCACTTCATTCCAAATACTTCCCTATTGAAGTCAAAAAGTATTTTCAAGGCTCCTGTGGACGCTGAAGCAGAGATATGCAGTCAGAAGAAGAGATGTATAAACATAGCTGCTTTTACAATTTATTGTATTTAAATTCATAGCTTCATTGTTATATGCACATCCATCAAGGTTTTTCTTTTGGGGTTTGCTCAATCAACAAAAATGCATTTGCAGTACAGATTTTATGATGCCAAATTTTAATGTGTTGACATCCTGCTTGGTATGTATTTGTGGCACTCTCTGGAGAAGGTGAAATCAGCTTTTTTTTAATTAATTCATTCAGCAACTGTGACTGTATTCTGCTAACAATGTAGCATTTATTTAGTTTCTTGCCTTTCTTCTGAAGAAGAGACATACATGTTAAATACACCCATGAACACTGGCATAAAGGCAGCCTGGTATGTTTGTATATTACAAAGGTAGAAAGCATGTATTACCTTTAGTTAGCATTTAATTTTACTGCTGTAAAACTTCTGAGAACTTCATTTAGTACGTGTGATGTTTTGACGCAAATTATCTAGTGTTTAAAACAAGCTTTACATGGAGTGTTTGTCTATAGCGTAAGAAAACAGTAAGAGGGTTTCTTTTTCTGTCTTAATCACTCCTATATGCATTAGGGAGACTCCTGACCTGGTGTTACATAGAGAAAGAGGCACACCGAAGGAGGCTTTTTAATTGGATAGGAAGAGCTTTTCTTTCTGTTTCCTTTTCAAGAAGAATTTTTATCTATACAGCAGTTTGCAAGATGCGTTCAACATAATGATTGGCAAATTTCAAATTCAGGGTTTGAATTCAGATTGCTGTTTGAAATACATCTTCAGTTGATGCCAGCTCCTCAATTAAATTTATTTCTCTGCCTCTTCTACATATATATTAGCACACATTGAAAACAATGCTCTTTACTTCCACTTACTACAAAAATTGCTATACAATATTCTAACTTGGTGAAATCTCTGAAGTCCCATAACAGCATTCACTTTCATAGAAATTTCCCCCCACTAATAATATCTACAGTGTTTTTCAATTTGTTTAGCTATTTATTTTTCCAACATATTATTCATAAATACAGCATATCAATTTAGAAATACTATATTAACAAAGGAAAAGCAGTCAGAGATGTCTCTGTTTCATAACCTGCTAGTTTCCTTCCTTAAATCTTTACCTGTTAGAGATCCCATGAGACAAAAGGTGGTATCATTCACATTTATGACTCATAGTTTCATGAGTTTACATACCATTTGTGCAGATGAATTTGTACATATGTTTTATGTATGTATGTTGCTTTTTCCAACATGTAATTGAATATCGCAAAATATCCAGGTAGTTTCACCAAGATGTTGAAAATTTTCTCAGGAGATGGTATAGTGTTAAACCACAGATGCAGCTTTATAGCCACAGTTTCCATCCAGCTTGTGTTTATCTTGCACATGTGTAGGGAGGAAGAAATACACAATCAGAAAAAACAAAACAAACAATCCCATCGCAGTACCTCCCCTCTCAAAAAAACCCCCAAAACCAAAGTAGCAAAATGTTAAACCTGTCAAAATTAAAGTAATTTAGTAATTTCTGCTACAAAATCCTTGCACATTACACATTGCACATCTATTCAAATGCATACTGAGCAGAGAATGACACTTCAAAGTACCAACAAAAAACGGCAAATGTCTTCTGTGATTAGCATAAAAAATTTTGAACAATCTGCATAATATATGGCATAATTTCAGTTTAGGATTAATTTACAGGCTATTTACTCTCCTATTATCCCCCTTTGGGTTTTTTGATACTTAGATAGGACTACTGAATATTATAATTAATAGTAACAATGCATACTGAGTATTTTAAAGATTTTCAAAATCCTTTTTTCATTCTTCCAATTTTTTTCACTATTTATAGGTAAACAGAGAAAGTAAATATAGCTAATGCAAATTACTATGTTTCTAAGCGTGTTAATGGATTTGCCCTGATTTAAGACAACAGTCTCTGGACTACTTAATAACCCCAGCAATTCAGTCTTCAGAAATGCATGTGTGCACTAATCATTGCCAGCTCCAGCAGGTCAGGTGGAATACTCCAAACATTCTTATGAGAAATTAAAACCAAATTATCTCAGTTTCTAAAGTGAAGAAAGCAAAACCTGCATTTCCCTTTCCCTTGAAAGTTCCATCTATGTTCCTCAGAGCTGACAATTCAAATACTATGACATAGTTAGAGCCTTGAGCTGTCTACACAAATGGTTTCATGTCTTGAAAACATAACTTGCATTAATTTATAGCCATATTCTACACAGTCAAATGCAGTTTTATGATGCAAGACTTCACCTTCAATTCAGTGCATGCACTGTCAATGAGACAAATTATTTTAATGGCTAAAATTAGACTCTGGATACTGTAGCTTTTTTTGAAGAGTGCAGAATAAACACTGGAAATTTTATTAGAGAATGACCAAAATTAACAATCCTATTGCATAGAGTTTGTCTAAGTGTTGGACAACAGTGTTCATGCAACCATAAACAACAGTAAACTTCACTTCTTTTAAAACAAATGCACCTTTCTCACCATGCCCAAATTCAGATAGATTTTTTTTACTATAAAATGTTCCTTTTAACTACTATTTCCAATATTATTGTGTTTTGCTGTGTGCTGGTTTGGCCAAACTTAGAAATACATCCTCTGAGAGAATAAGGCCACCAACCACCCCTCCCCCACCAGGTTTCGGAAAAATTGATTTTTCCCCAAAGGAAAGTGAAAGAGATAAAAACTATTTATTTAACAAACACACAGGAAAAGAATAATAATGCTAAATAATAGCATCTCTCACTGTGGAGAGAAAACCTGGGAAAATTTCAGAGTCCTTCCATAGATCTCTCTCTCCCCCTCCTTGGAGCTGGGACAGGGTGGTGGGCCCACCTTCAGGGCCAAGGCCTCGGTGGAAATTCCTCCCGATGTATTCTGATGTTTAAACAGTCCAGCAGAGAAAAAGGGAAAAAAAAAAAAAGAAGTCCCAGGAAAGCAAAAGTTCAACTCTCTGGAGGAAAAGGAGCTGAAAAACTGGCCAAAAGCAGGCTGCTTCCCCACCTTCACTCTGCAGAAGCAGACAGGTTTTATCTCTGTGTCCTCGGAACATTAAAACAAACTGCTTTGAAAAAGTACACTTTCCTCTCTCCCCTCTCAGGCTCAGTTTAAAGGCATAGAAAGGAATATATACTAATTTCTGGGCATAGTGCAGTGATAAGGAATACAACATCAAATCACCCCAAGACAAGACATGCTGCTTTGAATGTCTCACTTGTAATGTAAGTCGTTCCTCATATGCTGCTGTTTTAACATTATTAAGGTGCAAACTCAGAAGGAATCACAGAATATCTGAGTTGGAAGGGACCCTCAAGAATTGTTGAGTCCAGCTCTTAAAAGAGTGGGCTGTATGGGAATCAGACCCACAGTTTTGGTGTTGTTAGCAACATGTGCTGAACATCTGAGCTCACCTCAGAATCAACATGGCTTAATCCAGTTTACTCTGTAACATAACTGGGTATTTGTGGAAATTACTATTATTATTCTCTCTCTGGGAGTTAGGGTGGAAGCAGACTCCAGAATCTCAGTATCAATAAACTGGAACATTTTTGCCCCTGTTCAGCACCAAACCCAAAACTGTACCTAGTCTGTGGGCCTGCAGTCTGTTTTGATTTAGGTACAGTCTGTACAGATGTTTCATAACTCAGAAGACATCTGAATACATAAGACGTGCAAACTTAGGATGAATTCTATGGTGCCACGATTTTGGCTGAATTTTATGGCACCACAACATACTTTGAAGAGATTAGATTCTGTTTAAGCACTTCTGCCCAAACACTGTTGAAAAACATTAAATACTGTCTAATTCTTTACTCTGCCCTATGTATCCTAATAATTGTGTCAGACGTGATTGGTGATTAGGAAAGAGCTGCCTCTCATTTGCCTCAGCAATGTACTTTTCACGTCAAGAATCTTTAACTTACGTGTGATGTATGGTGATGTGATGTCATATACTGTTTCATCATGTTTATGCAAGCAACATCTATAGTGACAGTCACTTGACCAAAAATGCTTTGACAGCCCATCATCTGGTCCCTGTTCTGATTTGTAAATAAAGACTTGGCTTTTGCAAACAGATGTACAGAGACAACTACAACAGCTTGTTCTTCTAGGAAATGGATTATCTGAGTTTGTATTTGATAACCATCAGGCACAGCTGTTTTTTCAGAAAAACTTACTAGACCCAAATATTTTAGAACAGAATTTGGCCTTGAAGTGTACCCATATTTTTAATATTCTAATGTTTTGTGTATACCTTCCATTACATACCTTTGATGCATGTACGTAATATTTTATGCAATATATGCCGAAGTTGAAGGATTGAAAATAAAGACATGCACTTGTGAGGCAAAATGAATAAACAAAAAATTCCATAAATCAAATGCTAATAAAAATTATGTAAATGAGCTTCTGACTCACCAGAAAATGTGATGTGCTAAGGCCGATCAGAACCATTAAAAAAAAAAAAAAAAGGTGGTAAAGAAATATCTTTTCTTAACTTAATCTGTGGATTTCATTTTTCCAGAACTTTTTCTCTAGGAAAAAGGCCACCTTCTCAGTAAAGGCTTTAGTTACTGAAACACAAAAATCTTTTCTCCCTCTTTCTGAAAGATATGAATATTCAAAAATATTTTTTGGAAAAAAAATAGAAATTCCAAGGATCTCCCCGATAAATACAAAGTGAAAATGATTCCTTTACAAAAGGACAATAAGAACAGCTGTTTTCTAAGGAGGATAAAATATGACATCAATAATGAACAGTTCTCTTTCTACTACCAGCATCCTTTCTGAGAAGTGCTTTTGTAAGTGCTCCCAAGAGAGAAGACTAAATTACTTAGTTTCTCTTTAGAGGAAGGAAAGAAATATATGGAAAACAATACAAGAAGACCAACTGACTTTTGTTCATTTGTAATTCAAATCTCTAAACACACAATTTCAGACACATTGCCTGGTCACAGTGTCAGTGTTTCTGAAAGCCCCACAAGGCCCCTGTGCTCCAGACAGCACCACTTTCCAGCCCGAGGAGGCATGCCCCCGAGGCAGGGAACCATAGCTCTCAGCAAGGCTCCGTGTTTAGCTCGACTGTCACAGGAAGAGTCTGCCAGCTGCTTTTGCTCCCTGCTCTCACCAGACGAAGAGGCTGGACCTGTTCAGGGGTTCATCAGTTGAGATTCTATTATTGAGCCGGCTATAGCACTTATGCTTTCCCCCACGTCCTCCCAGAGCTTGTGCTACAACAGCAGGAGGGCAAGGAGATGGGAAAGCAAGATAACAAAGTTATTTGAGAGATTACGTAAACAGTCAGGTAATGCTCGGAATTTTCATTTTGATATTACTTTCAGCAGCTGGATTCATGTCCATTATTACTGTAGCTAACAATTAAGCACATATGGGAAACCTTCTGAAGGAACTGTGGTTTGTACAAATTAAAAGTGAGATAGGAACCGCTGTGCCCGGATCCCACGAACACCTGTGAACAAAACAGAGTAGGCGATTAAGGCAATGCAGCTCTCTTCTTCAGCCCCATTAGCAGAAGCTGTAAGATAGCCACCTACACACAGTTTGTGGGAATCTTTTTCACCCAGTCTCCTCAGTTTGAAGAGTCTTATTATTTCTTATTTATTTTTCACCTTAATAAGTCTTTCCACTACAATGCCTTTATGATCTAACAGCAAAGTTTGCCCTGTCTCTACTGCTTTTGATTAACTCCCTTCAGATACACTCAAAGCCTTGAAATTCTGGAGCTGAGCACAAGGCAGGATGCTATAGAAATGTCATGCTAACTTTAGAATAAACTTACTCATCCCTTCTTCCTAGAAGTGAAACTCAACCTATCACTTTCAGCCAAACAAACCTCTTGCAGTCAGAAACTTCACTGTATTATTTCCCCCTCCCTTTTAGACAGGGAGAATAAAAAATAAATAGTCTTTAATTAATACCACATTGTAAGTATGTTTACCAAGGTGTATTGAGGCAACCTAAAACATTACACATGACAATGCACCACAATTTGAGAGCGGCAGCAGTGTAGTGTAACAGTGTTACTGTGCAACAGAGGAAATCTGGATTCTAGATCATCCTCCTGTCAGTCAATTAAAGTGCCATATGTAACCTCCAAACTTCCACTAGGTCATTCTAAACCGTAGAACATGGAGAAATAGTGTCAAAACACGTGTTTGGAGTATGATGCAGTTCGGTTCTCAAGGCAACAGACAATTTTTATGACATGTAACAAAGATCTTGAGCTATAAGGTTTTGCTTGACTACTACATTGTAATGAGGGGTTTTTATAACTTATGATAGGCTCACATACCAACTGGTCAAGTTTATCTTTAGTGCAAAGCCAGTGGCTCGCATAGCTTTGCTCCAAGGATAAATTAGGAGCCTCCTGACATGCACTGTCAGCAACAGCACCACAGAATTGTTGATTAAAATGAGAAAGAAAGCACATTCACTGTGAATAGAGCTGAAATGCAGCAAGTAAGCACAAATAATGCTTAGAAAATAAATCTTACCAGTGCAATGGTCCACTGACTATATAAGTTATTCCTGAATAATTTCTTCTTCCTATCTAATGAAAAAAATCCATCCAGCTCCTTTTATATATATATATATATACACACACTTTTTTTCTTTCTTATTTCGTCACAATAGCAGTCTGCAACCAAAGAGGAAAGCAATGGTTTTCCTTTGGTGGATTACAGAGCAATATATTTTTTAATCCTTATTAGAATTTTGCTGTGGCTTGAATATTTAATCTGTTTGTGCATATTTATCCATTTTAAAAAACCAGCTAATGAAAATTGCCTCTCACCTTGATTAGAAAGACCTTTCAGTATCTAAACTTACACTAATAAATATTAATCTGCATCCCAACAGGAAATCAAAACTGTCTTCTAATATTTAATGTGAGTTCCCCCTTCTTTCTCTAATTGTTATGTTGCATACATTCTGGTTTTTATTTTTTTTTATCAGTAGAGTGACAGCATAGCCTTCAAGCAGACAACTCGACTTGTCTCTGGAATCTCGCAGACTCTCAGTTTTGTAAACAACTCAAGTCTCACTCATAGCTTCTTAATTGATTTCATTTGTAGACTGTAAATGTTGTTTGCATGTTACTTCAAAAGGAAGAATTTAAATGAAGTGACAAAAATAGGCTCAGCACTCAGCAAATCGAGATCCTTCCTGCTTCCTAGCTAGCTTTTGTTTAAAATCCAATTCTATCCTGTTCTCTTTATGAAGCGTGTATTGAGTTCAGAAAGAATTTAACACTTTTGTGTGGGCTTATAGGCAAGATTCAGCATTATGCAAGGCTTCCCATGGAAATATTGCCAGAGTCTAGGTTTTGAAGGAGGAGCTGCCCACTTGGGTAGTAACTATTATATTAGGTAGAATCTATTGAAAACCAGAATTTGCTATCTCTTTCCACTTCTCATAGGATACAATTTAAAATACTGAGAAATTTAGACTACAATTTGTATTGTAGTCTATTTGTTGAATACAGTTTGCTTAAAAACATTTAAAATGAAAATGAACATCTAGAAAAATATAAGTCCTACCTTTCCATAAGTACATAAGGACAAAAATATAACAGGTATAAAGAGCAGGAAAGATCAACTATCACCAAGAGAAAAAAAAATAACTGGAGAATTAAAGAGGGCTAAGGAAGCATAAATCTCTGTTATTTCAAGCTTCTGTGGGACTTTTCATGGGAAATATTTAATAAACTTTTGTCTATAATAAAATAAAACTCCAAAAGCAATAGGGTATAATTCCACCACATTAACAAATGATGATTCTTTGACATCATCTGCTCTTTTTAGTCATGAGAAAGGAGATATATCTCATCTGACTTCTAAACACCGATATCTATACTAGCTTGTTTTCCTCCATTTCTAGTCAGTAGAGAGACACTTCTAAAGAAGTACTTCTAAATAGAACAATTAATACAACCTATTTTAGTTATCAACCTTAAAAGGAAATTAATTTCACCTGAAAGAGTCTGGGTTTTGCCCTTGTCTACAAAGAGAGCCTGCAAAACAAATTAGATATTCAAATCTGTATTGTAGCTGCCTGAAGTTAGAAGAAATGCATCCATCCCTATATACAACCAGCAAGAAACCTAAACACAACTTCCTGTTTCCTTTTTTTTCCTCTATTTTTTCTATACCTATTTTATGCAGTGAAAAATACTGTTCTATTCTCATCACATCTGTACCAACAAAAAAAATACAGCCTATTTGCCGACAAAAGTTATGTTACATATGTTTCTTTTCAGCGAATTTAGAAAGCTGTTCCAGAAAAGGAACATAAGTAGTGAATGACCTTGCCTTTCTTACTCCTCAGCAATGCAAGCAACATCAAAATGAGACAGGAGATTTGAAACTTCACCCAATGCATACAACCACTTTTTTAAGAGGACAGGTGAAGAGGTAGAAAGAAATGAAACCGGAATCCTCGTTCCTCCAAAAAGAAAGGTCAAAATATTTGAAAGGGGGTAAAGAATGAATGAAACAATTTCCTTTCATTTCTCTTACCCAATCATAATTTTCCTTTATCACTGAGGGGGAATTTTTGAAGTATATCTATATAGAACATTTTCAAAATGTTCAACATTTGGATACTTTAACAATATAAATTATAATAATCATTCTAAGGTAATTTGTACAACAGATCTTTTATGTTTCCATCCATTTTTTACTCTGCTGATGGGATTTTTACCCCATTTAAGGATGAGTTCCAGAGACTTCTACCTCTTGTTATGTATATCACTAGCATATTGTTCCACTAACACAGTAATTGTTCAGACTAAAGGTGCCTGTTAGAGATGGCTCTGATACTGATCAGAACTTTCTGTACCTACACAGAAAACAACTCAATGTAGAGAAAGAAAAACCCGAACATTTTCTAACTTTCATTGATGTTCTAGTTGACTAGGAAGCTAGTCAACTAGAACAATAAATATATTTGCTCAGAAAAAAGAAAGTAACCACAAATCCAACAAAACCCCCTTTTTATAATGGTTTTTATAATGGTTTTTAATGGTGATCACATAATTAACACAATAGCATCTTTAAATTAAGATTTTAATTAATAAAGAGTAAGTAGGTCCATAGCTCATTCTAAATATGAACAATCAATGTTCCCTTCTTAAATAATCAATTATTACTTGTCTCCATTACTATTCAATATATTTCTCTTGGTACAAGCTATGGGCTGACTTAAATTACTTTGAAAATTGAATGAATGAATAAATGACAGGTATCAGATTCAGTCTAGGATGAAACTTCAGTTTCATTTTGTCAGGTTAAATTTATTTATTTAGCTTTTCCCCAGTGAATGAAGGTAGGAAGAGTGATAAAAGAAGGCAGTAGGGAGGGAAATAAAAGAAGGAATCTTAAAATTATCCCTCCATTCTTTTTGCAGATTTTTGGGCAGTGATTGTAAAAGGCTACTTTGCTTAGTGTGTGATCATTTGTTAGGCTCATCTTTTTTACTGCTGAATCCCCTATCAGGATGTTGTCATATTTGTTGACTTCAGTGGTGTGGTTTCTTTGCCATACGGGTCTATGTTCTGACTGCACTGTCTGCAGATTGCATATTCATGGTGACTTTTCTCTCTCAAGCATTAAAACAAAAATAATCTGTTACTAGCAGAACTTCCTAACAACAACAACACTAAAAGCCAGAATGCTTTAAGATAAATACTAAAGCAAAAAAAATTTAGATTTTATTTAGAATTTATAATTAGAAATAATCATTTAAAAATATCTAATCTTATAGTCTTCACCCTTCTAATATAATTAGAAGTAAATGGCTAAATTTAGTATTCAGAAAAAGAAGCCTACATCTAAAATGTGTGGAAGGAAGATCCTGTACCTCAAGAGGAACAGAGTCCAGATTGTTGCTCATGTTGGGAAATTGTTGGGAAATAGGATGATTCCTATTTTAAAAATACATGCCTGGCTTGAAAGGGCTACCACTTTATGTGGAAAAGACAGCAAAACCATATAGGAAACATATATAGCTGAGAGAAGAAGCAACCAACAAAATTAATTTAGGAAAACTGGTATCTGATAATGAAATCTTCCCTTGGTAAAAGTTTAGTGGTATTTGCTGGTGGAGCTATTTCCAGGCTCCATGGGAAGATATAAATAATAAGGCCCAGGCTGATAGTAAAACAAGGGATTTCTTTAGCTACTGAACACTTCAGGAAATGCTGCTGACAACCTGCATACTGTTTTCACAGTGCTTTACAGCAATAGCTAGCAACAAAAGGGATCAGTTCATAATGAGTTGAAAATGAATAAACCAGCTGTCAAAAACTGATATTTATATAAAGTACACAAGATAATTATTGTAAAGTAACTGAACAATTATTGTACATGAACAATTACTACTGTGTGTGCATAAGCAGTGCATCTGTGCAAACAATAAAGAGTACCACATCTCAATAATAGCTTTATTGATAAAAACTAGTCTAAAGACGTTCCTGACAAAGAAAAATGTGTGGCAGCCTTAATCCATTTATAAGGGTAGAACTTGCAATTATAGGAGGGGAGGGTGCTATGGCCTGTCATTATCAGTTTCAGATACTTCCCACCAACAAAACTATTTTCAATAGCACATAAGTTATTCAAATTATTCACAATACCTTTCATATCATGTTGCTGTTGGGGTCTGATTTATGAAAAATACTAACCAAAATACAATGAAACTTTTCTAGAAAAAGGATAAGGCTTTCATTGAGAACTCAGCAGGTTTCTTACGTTAGAATGACTTTCAGACAGGCTGTGTGCTAGACAGGTCTATATCCCTTTTCCCTTGAAAATTTATTAGCAGAATTTATTCTCATCAATTTAGAAGTAAATTTCCCAGAGGCTTAACAGAGACACAGCAAATTAGACTCCATCTGCAGCAAGCATGATCCAAACTGGGCAAATGCATGACTTGTCCTCCAACCTCATGAACTAAGAAAAAATGGGCTGGTCAGTTGTCTCATCTGAAGTTCAAGCCCTACAGAAATGTTTGATCAATTGAATGGCAGGGGTAGGTAGAGAGGATTAAAACTGTAACAGGCTAAAGCAATTTGTCGGTCTAGCAACAGAAAAGAGAAGAAACTTAAGTCTGGCATGTATGTGCTAGTTCTAGGACTCGGGAACGAAATCAGATCTGAAATACCAGAAAAGACACAAGGGAGAAAGCTGTAATCATTCCAGCTGTTGGCTAAGTGCTGGGTAATAGCCTTGGTCATCCAAGCTGACTGAAATGTATAAAATTATTATTTTAAGGGTAAATATGTTTGAAGCAATAGACTCTGAAAAATGATTCAAGAAATATATGGGGAATTAGTGGTACAAGGAGCTTAATTTTGAATGTATCGCCTATATTAAAGCCTTCTAAAAGACATACCTAGTCTTAGGTAAAAAGAGTACCTATGCTATACCAGGCTCTACTAAAAAGAATGTTTTAAAAATGTTTTGCTTTTTATTTTCTCTCAGGCTGGGCTTTTCTGATCACATTAACACATACTTAAAGGGTCACAGCTAAAGACATTTTGCACTAAAGCGGAAATCAGCATGCACCTATAATAACCAAGACAGCCAGGTGCTGACAGATTACTTTTAACATCTTTCCTCAGAGTCAATCTTAAAGATGAAGAGAACATTGTGGGGGGTTTTTTAAGGCAGAGGCATCTCTAGACAGATCTCCTGAAGAAGAGAGCAGATGATAATTGATGTGTGCTGGAGAGCATGATGTGCAAGCAGAGTGATTTATTAGCAATTAAAACTAAGGCAGGAAAGAATCAACTCGATTGTTTTCCTACAGGGTTAGAAAGAAAACCCCATAAAACATTAGAAACTGTTACTGATGATCTCTAGTGGCCTGCAAGAAAAAAGGGTCATTTGGTATTTTGTAAACTGCATTTCAATTTAAATTGAATGAATACAGGAAATAGCAGTTATATAACTGAGCAAATGCTGATCATTTATTTCATTGCTGAAGAGCCCAGCTTGTTATGGGATTTAGAATAACCTTTTCTTTGTTCCCTTAGACAGGCTGAAAAAGCAGTAGCAGGCTTATAATGAAGACAATTCCAACTCAAACAACAGGGAGAAGCTTCAAAAACTCACTAGTCCTTAAAAAAAAAATTGTAAAAAAGCATCTTTTTTTCCAAAGTAAATAAAACTTATATTTTTTTATGAATAACAGCTTTCTGGTGTAGCATGTGAATGTGTAAATAGTGCCACATTAATCTTCCATTTTCCTTAAGCCATAGAACTGATCTTCAATTACAGAGACATTTTAACTAGATATTTTCAATGAAATTATTTATCAGTACTAGCCACTTTCTCCCACTTCATCTCTGTAAGGCCCCAGACAACTCACTGAAAGGGATTTACAGTGGTTTGAGTACTCTGGATTAGACACATGGGAAGAATACAATATTCTCAAGTGGTCAAAGCAAGACAAAAGTGTACTGGCAAGCTATAGAAAATCAGGGAACCTTGGTAAAAGATTTAGAACAACATCCAATTAACATAAACACTTCTCACAGCATTAATCTGGACAATTCAACTCAGCAAACTTTAAACCTATTTGTCATTAAGTTACTCAAAATGTTCCCAGAAGAGAGAATTAGAAGAAGAAAGCGAGAAAGACAGAAAACATAAAGAAAAACACATATAGCTACCAACTCCTGCCTTCCAGCAGTGCTCAGACAGAAACCTCAAGAGCCAGGTAGGGTCAGGATATATTGCACTATGCTCAGCCTTTAAAATCCATGGACATTTGTGGGTCCTCCCCCCAGGTGGGACTTCTGGTCATTTGGCCACTCAGGAGCTGGGTTAGGAGAGAGTGGAGCCCTGCCTTTGGAGTGCCATGATTTGCAGCTCTGTCAGGCTGGGATACAGGCTCTATGGGGCTCTAGGACTGCCTTTACAGGACAAGGCCTGACCTGCCACCACCCATCCACCTACACACACTCATCCTAAGATGTCGGGAGACATCAATTCCTCCAGGCTCTGACAACCGCCTGCTTCCACCTTTCTGTTTAGTACAGCACCCTTCCAAATTCTTTTAACACTAAAAACCAACATATATCCTGTTTCTCCTGAACTTCTGTTGATGCTCTACTTGCCCAGTAGACCCAAGTGTAGATGCAGCAAATGCTGGCAGACAGAGCTCTTCTGCTACAGTGTTTCACATATACCCCAGTGGCATGTATTTAGAAGTCATAGCTGCCTTCCAAGAGAACACAGGTGAACAGAATTACATTGTCAAAGAAACTGAAGAGACAGGTAGATATTTTTGTGTGCTCCAAACAAAAAAAAAAATTCTATATGAACTTCATATTGTGGACATTGAGAAGCTGTGGTAAGAATCAACAATGACCTCACACATTCCACTAAATATGACACAACATTATACATGTTTCTAGATTTCACCAACACAATTGCACTTAATTTCTGGGCCAAGGTTCACAGCCCTTGGATGATGTATGAGATCCTTCTACTGTATGTGCTTTTCCCTCAGGAAGAGAGGGCTACATGTCAGTCACTCCCGGTCCACTGTGACTCTAGAATCTAGTCATTCGTTACAATTTTAATCACACACCATAAAGCAAAAAAAATATTAGCAACATACAAGTTCCCTTCAGGTATGATTGTCTATGTACAAACTGATATAGGTCAAAACAGATGGGGAGAGATGCACTGCTCACTGTAAAACCAGGACAATGAACAACAGCTAAATTGCTGCCCAAAAGGACAATTCTGTTCCCATTTCCTCATCAGGTGCTCCAGGACAGCCCTACTCTGAGGCTGTCAGCTGTTTGATTAGCCCATCTATCTCTAGTCCAGGTTTGATGAGCTCATCTATCAGCGCACTGCTGCTGGGAAAGGCCTGCTCTTACCTCTTTGTGTCCTTCCTCCTTCTTTCTTTCAGCCAGCTTTTGAATTGTCCTTTACATCTTGTAGCAGCCCTAGCCTGAGCTGGATCCTTCACTGGGATGACTGACTATACCAACCCAACAGTAAAAGTACCTCAGAATGACTGCAGTTGATCTTGGATCCCCAGATCATTTGTCGCTGGAGTTAAATGGAAATGCATTGTGAGGAGTAGGGAAAATGGATATAGTTTTCTTAATAGCAATGATCTGTTTAACTTATTTTGGACTTATTTTATGATGATTTTAACTGTATATTCCTTATTAGTAGAGCTGTTTCCTGAAACTCTGAGTTGTTGACCTTTGGGTTTTTTGTTTCCACTTTATTGTTTGAATATACTAGTTGAGTGTTTGAGTGTGAAATTTGATGCATGAGTGATAATTTTGCCTCTTCTTCCTTGTTTTAGTATGTTGATATTTTTTTCATTTCTAAGTAATTAAATTATAGAAACACAGGTAGCTTGATGTTTCAGGCATGGCTTTTGCACAGTCGTCTTCTGGCTGATCTTTTACCACCAATAACAAGTCACGTTTTGCTGTGAATGTTCATTTGAACTATAGATTACCTCAGCCTTCATTTTCATTAAATACAAGCAACATTCAACTTTATTTTTACCTATTTTAGAAATAAAATTTCATGGTTTTGTCACAAAGCTTTTTTTACATCATTGTCCTAGAATTACATCCCACCTATCATCAGCTTTTTCATTGTGTTGGACCACATGCTCAAGTAATTGCAACCATGTCATGTTATCTTGAAGTGCTTGTTATTATTTTCGGTAATATATGGCAGGAATCTCTCCACATTGAAAATCTTACATTATTCCGCACTGCTGAATTGATCCCATTTTAGAGCTCCTCTACTCACTCTGTCCTGTCGATTATTGACTGTTATTCTCTACTTGTTGCTGCACTAGAGACTCTTCAACACTGTGTTAAAAGAAACATTCAGAAGCCTCATTCTCACAGGCAGCCAGCAGCAGACTGCCAGCCAGTTATATATTTGTATTCACATTGCCACCTGTTCATAGAACTTTCATGTTCATTTACTTTCTTGGACATTATCGCTTCACCCATTCCAGTACCTTCTGTCCTTTGTGTAGTCTGGATATGAACCATGCACTTCCTGCAATTACATTTTGCTGTACTGAACACTCCTTGAAAGGAAGAACAAGAGGTCACAGAAGAAAGAATTGCTCAGTCCTGTCTCCCTTACAGTCATTATTATTTTGAGACATTTCTTGTTTAGTGCATTGGCACTAGAAAAGGCCAAGCACACATAATGTCTGGAGATTATTTGGATTTAGAATATGAGACCAAAGACACCTTTAGGGTAATTGCATCAAATACTGTTGCTTCTAGGCAATTAAATGAAAATGGTTTAGTTCTGTGGGATTGGTATAAACTGAAATTCAGAAGCACCAGAAAAAGTTTTCAAGTGAAACAATACAACCACTCCACATTTTATTTCCTTGTTGTTTTTACATCTTTCCCATATTGTAATGAGATTTACAAACTTTATTCAGCATAATCAATAAAAATATTCACTTCTTAAATCCTTATAGAGTTTTGCTGCTATTACAGTTACTATATTGGATAGAAAGTTAGTGGAAGAACTCACCAGAAGCCTGGAGGGAAAATAATCTGTTTTCTCTTGATATTAGTTAGATATAACGATTAATGTTAGCAGCCCTTATACAAGACACATAGTTCATATAAGAATAATCAATGCCTTCATAAAGAAGAATATTTCAATCAGTGGTAGCAACGTGCCTTCAGCAGGTTTTGGGTGAAATCATATTAAAAGTTTTGTATCAGTCTCACTTCTTCATTTTCATTTGTTCCACATATCGTTTAAGGGTTTAATAACTTTAAAATGTTTATCTGAGAACTAAAGAGAAACAAAGAATGATATGTAACGCAGTTCTTGTGCTCAAGGCACGAGCTCTGGCGTGCCCCAGGTCAGAGAGAGTCCAACTGCATTACTTCTGTGCATCGCTGAAGCGACTTTGGCATCAGGAAAAGAGCTGCTGGCTGAGCTGGCTATCTGGCTTCTTTGCAGAGGGAACACGGCAGGAGGCGATGGTATCGGCTCACGTTAGCTCGGAGACAAAGGAAGAGAGAGGCTGTTCTGGTCTGGCTCCTAACAGGTTTAATGTTAGAAGTTTCGCAACCCGAACAAGCTTGGAAGGTATGGAACGCAATGGAATGCTCCCCCAAGGCTTGTCCTCAGTTTTATAGAGAGTTTGAAAACCGCGGTGAAAGGGGAAAACAACCAATGAGTTACAACCCAGGGGGAGGATACAATTTAACAAGAACCACTGGGGGAAACTGAGAGGTGGGAGTTATAAAACAGAGAACCAGTGAACAACCGAGTAACCGAGAATTTTCCCGAATCGGGGGAGGTGGCTTGTACGCGAGCACTCCCCCGGGGGCTGCAGCTTAGGCTTCTGAGCCACCCATCGACCCACCCTCTGAGTCTGCCTCTTCGGGAAACTCGATCCAGGGGATGGGCTGGGATTGATTGGCATCTCGCTGCCCCAGCCCCACAGTGGGCTGGGTCACACCGACATATATGGGGTTTGTTCCTGGGTCTAGAACTGAAGAGTTCAGATTCACTTCTGAAGTGTCCCAAATCTTGTATGCTTTAAAGAAATCACTTAATCTGTGTCTGCAATGTTCCACTTTATATTATGCGCCTTTCAATCCATTAATATTATGGGATGATGAGCTTCATTGTCTCATTTAAATGCAAACAATAAAAGCCTCAATACACACAATAAACAAAAATATTTTAGGTGTAAGAACCTCTACTGATCTGTAAGAAAGAGCCAGCAAAAAGTAGCCAGCATAAATCCACAACACTGGTGGATTTAGAAGAATTTATAATATCTAAAGATGCAAGTTATAAGACACTTTGGAGATGAAATTGTGTATTTTATGTAAACCTAATTCCCTTTTAATAATTAGTACAAGACTCACTGCCTCAGAAGGGTGACATACAATTATGTCCCATATGCAGAACAATTTTGTCTCAAACAAGAAAGCATCACATTATAGATAGGCTTGTATCTCCAATTTCTTTTAAATTCTTCCCTCTTGCTCAGGTAACAGGGCTCCTCTGCCCTGTACATAACAGACAGAGATAATTTTACACAGTAGTTTTTTGGTGGTGCCACAGAGAGAAGCAAAGAAAAAAACACAAAAATGAATAGTAACCTTTCCTCCAAGACTGAAACTGGGAAGAAAAAACTGAGGGTTTTTTTTCTTCACCTGGGAAGGATAGCAAGTATACAGTATACTTAATTTGCTAATAAACTTACCCTTTGGAAAGGAAGTTACACCTAAGTTTTGTGAAAATTAAGGGGGGGTTAAGTGAATTGCTATGAAATATTCTTGAACTATAGAGTTGCAGTTTTTTCTATTATCACAGAGAGTTCTATTGACCCTCTTAATTTTTCGGGTTTAATTTCTGACACAAAAGAATGTTTTTAAAAGTATTTACCCATTCCTCTTTAACTACAAACTCTTTAATTTAAACATTTAATTGTGTGGTATGGAACCTCAGAAGACTGTAGCTGCTGTGATAGAGAAGTGGAGCACAAAAGCAGCATCAGCCTTTGGGGTGCATTCCTGTATATTTATATACAATATATGTTTTGGCTTATGACCAGAGATGACAGTGAACATCAGCTCAGCAAAATCTATGGAATGGCACACAAAGAGATTTAATCTCCAATTTTTGGAAAGATAAGCCCCTAGCTACTACAGATAATTTTTATCAATTCATTTGATAATTCACAAGTGGTTCAGAAGTGTTTGTTTACTTCTAGCTGCTTATTTTAGTCTTTATTTTTACCCACCTTGTGTTTTCTTTCTGTACAAATCTATTGCATTTGATTACTGCTGGCCAATTGATGTTACTAGTCCTTTTACAGTGGGATATTCACATCCTCATTTTAATGTTATATGTCAAACTTAATTTGTAGCCTTCTTATCATATCTCAAAAAAAATAAAAGGACACACATATTATCACCTTCTCTCTACTACCTGTTTACTAAAGAGTTTCCCAATCAGACCTAGACATGAAACTCTTTAACACAGTAAGATTTCTGCCAGTCATGATCCTAGATACCATTCCAAACAATATCATGACCAACCTGATCTCCCGTTATGACAAAGGGCCCTGCTTACTAGATGAGGCATGAGTAGATGAGTCAAAGGCTGTTGGACTACTTAGATTTCAGTAAAGTGTTTGACCCTGTCTCCCATAGCATTTTCCTGGAGAAGCTGACTGCTCAGGCCTTGGATAGGTGTACTCTGCTGGGTGTAAACCTGGCTGGATAGCTGGACCCAGAGAGTGGTGGCGAATGGAGTTACACCCAGTTGGTTGGTGCCCCTCCTGTTTAACATCTTTATCAATGGTCTGGATGAGGGGATTGAATGCACCCTCAGTAAGTTTGTAGGTGACACCAAAGTGGGCAGGAGTGTTGATCCTCTGGAGGGTAGGAAGGCTCTGCAGAGGGATCTGGGTAGGCTGGATCAATGGGATGAGGACAACTGCATGAGGTTCAGATAGGGCGAAGTGCTGGGTCCTGCACTTGGGATGCAACCAAGTATCACTGCAGGCTTGGGAAAGAGTGGCTTGAAAGCTGCTCGGCAGGAAGGGACTTGGATGTGCTGGTTCACAGATGACTGGATATGAGCCAGCAGTGTGTCCAGGTGGCCAAGAAGGCCAATGGCGTCCTGCCCGGTCCCAGCAACAGTGTGTCCAGCAGGACCAGGGCAGTGATTTTCTGATTGCCCCCCTGTGCTTAGGTTAGGCTGCACCCCAGATCCTGTTTGGACGTGCTCATTGCAAATCAGTTTTGGACTCCTCATTGCTCTCTACAGCTACCTGAAGGGAGGTTGTAGGAAGGTGGGCGTCAGTCTGCCGTGTCTCAAGTGAAGGGACAAAAATAAATGGCCTTAAGTTGTGCCACAGGAGGTTTAGATTAGTTATTAGAAAAAAAATTCACTCAAAGAGTGGTTAGACACTGGAATAAGTTGCCCAGGGGAGAGGTGTAGCCTCTCTGGAATTGCTGAAGAGGCATCAGGGTTGTTGAGGAATCCATTCAGTGCAGGTGGCTCGGTGAGCAGCTGCATTGCCAGCTGCAGGCAGGACCCTCAGGGAAGAAGCCATGAACTGGCACCAACCCTTTGCACAACAAAGGACATGGGGTCTTGTGGTGTTGTCTAGGTGACAGAACACTGAGAGACACAGCAGGAGCCAAAGACTACAGACTTTCATATGCTTAGACTGTGAGGGTATAAAAGATCACAATTTTCTTTGTTCCTTTTTTGTAGTAATGATTTCACAAAGCATGAAGAGGAATTATAAAATTTTGTTGAGAAACATGAGTAACTGAAATTCTCTGTCAATTACTTTCTTTTTCTGAAGCTTAGAAGGGTCTAACACTAAACTGATATTTTTAAGTTAGTTTCCTAACTTACACTTCAGGATTTTTGAGTTTAAAAGGCTAACAACTTTTAAAATTAAAAAAAAAATCATAAGTAGAAAAGAAATATGAATTACATGTTGAACATTTGTACAGCCAGATAAAGATGATATTTAGAATTATTAGTTCAGAGTAAAACTGAAGAAGAAAAAAATAAGTTTCTGTAAAGTTAAGTACGCTTTAAGTATAACAATAAATAAATATGGTAAAATTTTCACTGTCGAATTTCAAAAGTGCCTTTCATATGAACAATTTCATATGAACAAAGCATCTTGAGATGAAGTGACAAAACAAGTAACCAGTATGATTCTTGGAGCTGTCCCGTGCCTGGCCAGGAGCTGGACTTAGATAATCCCTGAAGGTCCCTTCCAACTTGGGATAGTCAATGATTCTGTGATTCTATGATCTGATCATTGGCAGTTAATAAATCTCCGTCTGACAACGTAGTCAATTGCTTTATGTGCACATCAGCATAGTTTTGTGGAGGAAAAAAATGGGGGTTTTTGCAGCAATTTGCACTCTATAAAAATGGAGCCTAAGGAATGTGTTCTTAAGGATTTTAAAGAACAGAAATTACTAATATTAGTCATTGAAAGAAATTAAATGTCTGAAATTGAGGAAAATATATCCATTCTCCTAATATTTGCCATTTCAATTTTGAAGTGGAGGATATCTTCTTGCAGTAAATGTCAGTGCAAATTTTGAGAAAATATTTCATGTAATTATTTGGACTTTTTAATTGAGTCTGATTTACTTACATACTTTTTTCCACTCAAATGGGCAAGTAAGATGTTTCTAGCTGAAATATATTTCAAACCAATGGATTTTAAACAAATGCTGTAGATGACTGATTTAGAACAATCCCAATCTGAAAGCAGAAATGTGTGCAATCTTTCAAATTGAATAGGCTTAAATTTCATGTATCTAAAAACTTTCAAAGGAATTGTTTACAAGAAAGAGTTATTTGCAGAATTTACATTGGAGAAGAAATCTGAATAATACCATTAGAACAATAGCTTTGGAAATACAATTTGCAAAGAAAATAAGGCAAGACATTCAGTACAAATATTTTATTACATTCAACTGAAAATTCAGTTTTAAAATAAATTGAAACATCAAGACTTTCTGTATTTTGAGAGACTGAGTAGAACATATTCTTTCTGTTTGTGAAAGTTTACATGCAAACAAAGAATATCCATCTGCACACAAAGATCCTACCAAAACCCAAGCCTGGAAAGCTTAACATCAGCTTCAGCTACACGCTGTAAGAATTCACATTTCACAGACATTTTCTTGTCTAAATGTCAGCGGTATGCACACTTATTAAACAAACTGTCAACAACTGAAAAGGGTTTGCTATGGCTGAATGTCATCTGCAAGTTGTTAGGAGTCTAATCTCACCATCTGACAAATGTTAATGGTTTAGCAAGGCAGCAGATCCATTCAAAAAATAAATGTTCCTCAGGAACAGAGACAGCACAAATGACACCTTACTGTAATAACTGTTAATATGACTTGCTTATGCAACAGCAATTTCAATCAGTCTTTATAAATCTGTGTCTGATGCAGACATTTACATTTTCTTTATTTTGCACATCCACCTGTGTGAAGATTCCCCAATCATTCATATTCATGTGCACTGAAGAAATAAAGTTTAAAAAAACCCAACAAAGAAAAAAAGAAAAAAATAATAGTTCTTGAGCTGGAGAGAAATTTCTGAAGATGTGAAATAGACTTGAAAAGCAAACAGAAATAAATGACGATTGCTGTCCACTGAAGGGTGAAGAAGGCAAAAACACAGCTTTTCACAGCTCCTATTAAATTCAATGTAAATCCCTTGTTATTTTTCTGAGGAAGTCTCAGTAGTTCTGTAACACCCTGGTTCTTTACTTTCCTTCTTCACAGAACTTGTTTATAAATGAAGGGCTGTTTCTTACAAATCTTATGGATAAAATCAAACTTGTGTGGATTATTATTACTATTGCAAGACAGACTCATTACCTGGGGAAGGGATGAAAATGGAAGAAAAGTGTATTAGAATAATAAAATCATAGAATGGTTTGTGTTGGAAGGGGCCTTCAAAGATCATCTATGTCCATGGTCAGGTTGCTCAAAGCCCCATCAAACCTTGCCTGGAACATTTCCAGGAACTGGATGTCCACAACTACTCTGGGCAACCTGTTCCATCATTTTACAACCTTTACCAGTAAAGGATTTCTTCCTTCCAGTTCAAAATTGTTCCCCTTTTCCTACCACTAGTGTTCCTGATAAACAGTTCTTCCCCATTTTTCCAGTAGGTCCCTTTTAAGTTTTATGCCTAAGAAGTGAATGTTGAATCATCTCCGTAGAGCAGTTATAGAAAACTCTGATAAATTTATATACACTTTTAACAATACAGCTGTGATGGTCAGAAAACACTAAGATCATAAAACTATCTTTAAGATGGCAAAAATATATTTTTATGAAGAAGAGGAAGTCAGGATAAACTTAGTCACACACAATTTTATCCTTTAACTCTAGGATTATTCTATAAGGTTATAGGTCACATTCTTGGTTAGTTTTATTAGGAGAGGGGGGAAAATTGCTTTTCATTTTCTGTGGATTGTCAAGTTCAGAAATCATTATTTTAAAGAGAACTTTGCTATAAATGTAATTCAAGAGATCCTATCCACATGGAAGTTAAGGCTCTTAGTTAATCTTCAGAGAGACATTTGTATGCTTAAAATGTCGTAAGCTTTGCTATTAAAATTTCTTCATGTTACTTCTCTTTACCCATTTTTCTACCTCTGCAACTGATCCTGCTTCTTTCTTTGCTCTATTGAAATTTTGTAGCTCAATTCGACTTGCTCAGGTTTTTTTTGCTATTTGCCATCTGCCTCCTATATCTTCTGTTTTTACTTCCTTATTTGGTGGAGGTTTTTTCCTTCTTTTTAAATATCACTGGAGAGACACAGAAGAGTGTTTTAGTTACTCTCTGTGAAATTAAGAAGACACTTCACTTGAACAATCAGTAGGCTTTGGCCTAGAATCCCTGTTGGCCTAGAATCCCTGTTGGCAATTTTGATTTTTTCCTTCTATAGTAATAATCATATTGTAGGCTCAGACTGATCCAAATCAAAACTAGACTGTTTGTATTAGCTGAGGAGAGATCACTATAAACTTCTTTGCTGTGTGCTGTGATCACTGTACCTATTGACAAGCTTACTAAGGTGTTGCAGAGATGTTCTCTCAGACACGGGATTTTTTCATATCTGAAAGTTTAGTAGCTCCTTGCATTATTTTACTAAATGGTCAAATTTGGAAGATGAGCAATAGATTTATGTAACCAAGCAAATGCTAGTATTATCTTAGAAAAGAGAATTGCAGTAAATTAAAGTCTAAGGATAAAATAAAAATGTTTTCATTGATTTAATTTCATTAAATGATTTCATTTAATTGAATTAAAAAGATTTATTCGTGAAATAATTTATGTCTATAGAAGTAGAGAGTATACTAAAACGTAAGTTTCACTGAATGCAAGTAACCACAGGTTGTGATCAGGGTTACTTTCAGACCATCTTCAGTATTTCAAGGCAGCTTTCAGTGTAACCAAATGTATCAAATTTGGCAAAAATAACTTCCCAAATTCTACTACTAATCACAGTATCTTGCTTATTTGTTCCTGCAGTTTTTCCATGAATTTCTTATCTTTATCTTAAGATAGATTAGGATCTTTAATATTTTCTTTTAAAAGCGATTTTAGAATTTCACTGCTCTGATAGTCAAAAAACCTCTAATCCTGATCCATATAACTATGACACATTACTCCAATACATTCATAAAAGTAGTCATATCCTTCATGACATTCAGGTTAGCATAAGGAGTCGGAATTCTCTTAACTGATGTGATAGAAAATGGTAGTGGTGTAACTGGTGTAATGCAGACACTCTCCACTGCAGAAATGTCTCAGGCATGACAGCTGTTAGATTTCTCCACCAAATACTCACCTAGATGATATTTTGGATATATTGCAGTAACTAGCACAAAAACTCACAAAAGCTCAGCTTGAGAAAGACTGTCAGATCAAGCTATCTTGAACTGATTGAATTCATTTTAGGTAACTAGACAAAATTTGAGTTAAACATATGGCTTCACTATTCTTAGTCCCATAAAGATATGTAAATGTACATCATTTATTACTTTAAGTAAATCATCTTTTCAGAATGACTACACTGAAAAGTTTAATCTTGAACTGGAGAGCTCTAGACATTTAAAGGTAAAGAAGCACAAAATTATATACAATATAGAAGTTTGTGTCCTAAGGAAAGGAAGGGGACCATTAAGCAAAGAGGGGCTACCTAGATGAGTGCTCCCTTTGTAAACAATAAAAGGGAGATATAGAAGAAATAGATGCTGTTGGAGACAGTGTCTGACAACATGGAAATTATGTATATAAAAAAGCCTTTCCAACTATGTCAGCCCAATATTATTATTTTCCATGCAAGAAATGGTAAAGAAAACCACAACAAAACAAAACAGAACCAAACCAAAACAAAGAAAAAAAACCACCAAAAAAAACTGCAAAGGGAAAAACTGAAACTAGTCCACACTGACATACAGACTAAATACAAGCTCAAAAATTAAAGTCACTTTTCATTAAATAGGTAAGATATGACAGTAAGTATTTGCCTAGTAGGAAATACAAAAATGAAAATGTCCACAGCTGAGTTGGAAGTAATTTATGCCATGCTCTGGATGGAATGAGGCAGGGGAGAGGGAAAGAGGATCAGATAACCACTATTCCAAAATAGTGGTGGCTAAAAACCCCAGCCTATGTTATGACATTTAAAACAGCCATGGAACTGTCTCTTCTGGAGCATCCAAGAACTGTGAAACAGCAAACATGGTATTTAGTCACACAACCAGAAAAAGGGGTAGACAGCTACAGATCTCTGATTGAATGCAAATCTATGCAGTCTTGCAAGAATTTGTGAAGAAGATAGTAATCAAGGGCATGGAGAAAAAAATGTTTTAAAATACAACACTATTTTTGTCAGAGGTCAGAGTTTATGATATCAGACAGACCTAACATCTCTTTTTCATAAGATAATTCACCTCTTAATCAATAAGAATGGAGTAAACATCTAGCTAGATACAAGTAAATCTTTTCATTCAGTGCCTCAGGAGAATTTATCCTGTAAAGTGACAAAATGCAGTTATTAATTCAGAACCAGTAAGATGATGCATCATGTGCCCTTGGACATGTGCTGGAGGCTGGGGACTGCAGGGCTAGCCTCAGTGAGGAGAGGCTAGAGCCACAACCTGCCAGCCAGTGCGGACAGCTCTGTCAGACCCACTGCAGCACACAGCTGAGCCCTCAGCCAAGCTGTTGGCACCTGTGGGAAAGCATATTTAAGAAGGGATAAAAACACTTCACAGCAGCTGTGAGACAGAGAGAAGTGAGGAAAAAAGGTGAAAGAGATTACCCTGCAGACACCAAGGTTATTGAAGGAAGGAGAGGAGGTGCTCCAGGCATTGGAGCAGGTTCCCCTGCAGCCCCTGGTGAAGACCACGGTGAGGCAGACCAGGGAGGTCGGTGATGTAGCAGGTATCTACCTGCAGCCTGTGGAGAACCCTATGCCAAAGCTGGTGGGCATGCCCTGAGAGAAGATACAACCTGTGGGAAGCTTTCACCAATGCAGCTTTTCTGATAGAATTTGTGGCCCGCGGAGGACCCATGCTGGAACAGGGGAAAAGGAAGAAAGTGCAACAGACAGGAGCTGTTAAGGATTCTATTCCTATTTCCCTGAGCCAGGAAAATAGAGGATAGGAGAATATAGAAATGAAATTGAGCCTGAGAAGGATGGAGTGTGACAATGGTGGTTTAGTTTTTGTCCTTTTTTCTCATTATTCTTCTCAATTTTTCATTGGCAATATATTAAATTAATTGCTCCAAATTGGGATTATTTTGCCTGTGATGGTAATTGATGAATGAATTCTGTTTATATCTCAGTCAACAATCTTTTCCATCTAAACTGAAGAAGTGTAATGAGTAATATTGAAAGGGTAGTTATTGCAGTAATGGAGTTGGGGGGGTCAACTTGACATACACTCCTCACCCACCGTCCCCATTTTCACTAGTTACTTCCTGGGAACCTATGACATTGTAGATGAAAAAGTTGGAAGATGCAGCCCCTGTTGAAGAGATGGCTCAAATGTGATTGTCCTGCACCCTAGTATAATGGAATGGGAATGACAGGTAGACACATAGTTTTACAATTGGGTTATTAAGGACCAGTGACAAAGCATGCACCTTCTGGTCCTGTTACTTTATTTTCTGCTTTTACTTTCTCCTCTTTCAATGTACCCTTTTCCTTTTCTCCTCTTTCAATGTACCCTTTTCCTTTTCTGTGATTAATTTCCTTCCTCTTTATTCTATTGAGCAGAGAGATTCGTGCTAGGGGAAAGCACTTTGTGGGAAGACCAAGTTTTCATCATTGAATAGAAAATCTGGGCTTCTATCCGAGTTGTTGTAATATCAGTTGCTATGGTGACACATGGGTTGCAACAGTGGCTCTGATTCTCCCTCACAATTTCTGGCTCTATAATAAAGCAGTTGTTGCATCCGTGAATGTTTTCTGATGAGTTCTCTTTACAGAATCTCGGTGAGGCCTTAAGCACTTCATTTTCTCTTACCCATTTGTATGGATAGCTTATATTAGTCCCAACTCAAGCTAAAAATCAAGGCATGAGGCAGAGGTACTTATTAATTCCTCTCAGGTGATTACTATTGGTAGATTTGGCTGCCATATAATCCAGGAAAAGGGGAGGCTCAAAAGTAGGTGTGAACAGTCTCCAAACTAAGCTTCATTTTAATTCTCAGCTAACCTTGTTCTGTTTGCTTTACATTGAAGGCAAGCAATGGTGGCTTCTACACTTCCCAGTTTGGCACTGCATATATGAAAAGGAATCTCAATCTATTAGTATTTAGAATAACTTAGTAAGAGACCACACGACTATGCAGGACTTGAAATTGGTTACTGTATAACCCTATATTAGGTCCACAACAAAGAAAAGGGAAAATAGCTATTTCTGTCCTTTCCCAATAATACCCCACTACCTTCCCACCCACCTTTAAGTTAAGCAGCAGAAAAGGAGATTTGATCACTGGTTTGCAACAACTCCATTGTTCAGACATGACAGCCTCGCATACTACAGTGCAGAAAAGTAGTTCAATTCCTGTACAAATAGGGTACATGCTAGTGGGTGCAAGACTTTGTTATTATTGGACTAGAAAAAGAAGCTAACAGGCTTGTTTTTTAATCCATGTTTTTCCTGCTTAGGAATCACATAAGTAAAAGCAAGTTGTTAATATCGCATTGCAACAATGTTTCCAGCCTCATCTAAAACATCTTCAATGCCAGTTTATTACTTCCATCAACCAGTCCTTCCCTGTAACAGCCGATAAGTAGAGAAACAGATGTCATCAAGTATCTTCTCTAAATAGCCTTTACTTAAGTACATAAGGAGACACTAGCTCTCTCCTGCTGATTTCTGGCCCATGCGCAGACAGTTCAGTTCACCCTTTGTGTGCTCCTTTTTGTTTTCCTCCATTAATTAGCTTTCAGGCTGTCCTCAACAAGTTATGAAGCCAGTGTCCAAAACCACTTCTATTTTACGATGCATCAGCTACTGTAAGATCTACTGTACAGTACATTCTTCTTGCCAAGCCACGTGGCTGTTTGCCAAGGTGCATCTGCCACTGCCTCAATCTTGACAGTGAACTGGAAACACTGGTGGGAGCTTTATTCAAATCCCTGATTTCTGTGATTAGTTAATTTATTTTTTTATTCATGTCTAAGCATGATCCAGATTGTTCTTTACTTACCTACTTCTTCCTACAGCTCTCCCAACTGCTTCCTGAGTTATTTTACTGATAAGCAGACTTACAAAATCCAATTTAATTTCAAATAAGAATGAAACAATTCAGGGTGAAAGAAAAAGGGGAAGTCAGATTTTTGTTAAAGCTATTTTTTGTCCTGGTTTATCTGCTGTTACCCTTTAATTTTATTCCGTTAAATAACAAAAAATACAAAAGATCAAGTTAGAAATGCCATATTTGGATTTGAAAATGAATTTCAGTTTTTCAGACATTGCTAGCTTTTGTTTTTTCGTCTGTGAGTAGATATGGCTTCTGCAAAGTGTTATGATTTTAGTAGAAGAGTTTTGCAGTGGCTAACATTCTAACAAAGTTTTTTCTGACTACATCTTTATTCTACACATATTCTTGCTACACCTGTGACTGAAATAAAATAGCAGCTCTGGGTAGAATTGCTTAATTGAATCTCAATTATTTTCTTGTTCTTACTTCTTTTTATAATTCTAAATCATAGTCTCATGTTAATCTGAATGCTCTTGAAAAGAACTTGAAAGTGAAAAATACATAATTGTTTCATAAACCAATTTTCTTTTCTCCACTTAGGTAATTGTATAGCCTCTAGATAGATGATACAACAGCATCTTTCTAGCTCTGCACAGTCATTAGAAAGGGAATTTAGCTATAATCTCAGTCAACTTTAGGCTACCACTGAATAGAAATATGGTCTTGTGTAAAACGTGCCTTGCAACATATTGGATGTGACAAGCAGGGAAGATCAGTAGATTACAGTTCTGAAATTGTAAGAATGGTTATACTATATAATGTATGCTTGTTACAGACTTTGCCAGGACAATAGAGGAGTCAAATGTAATTTTCTGTTCTCTTCGCTGTCTTTGTCCGGTAGAGAAATCATTAAAAATATAATTCCTAACAGTATCATGTCAAGCAAATCCGAATATCATAATAGGAAAGTACCTTAGCCTTTTCACTTATTTGTGATTTGATTGGCTTGTCATTGTACTCCTTCCTAATATTTGAGTACCTATACTCTATACCCGATACCTGTAAACAGGTAAAGAGATGCAGTGCCAGCTAACCATGCAATTGAACAGGTCAATGCATCATGACACTTAACATCCTACTCCTCCATTTTTCCCTTGCAGTATAAGTGCTGAAACAGAAACTGTGAAAGACAGATATTCATCCCTTTTGTCATTAATTGGATCATAGGTAAAATTGTGGTTTAGCTTTCCTTCAGATTCAGAACAGTTGATCCTTGGTTTCTTTTCACCAAGGAAACTGAAAAAATGCAGCAAATCTAGGTATTACTTTTATTGCCCTCTGTGATTAGAAAATAAATATGCTAATTATATTTATAATATTATTAATATTTGTCTTCATATAGCACATAAAAATTTTGTATATAAACAAAATAGCATCCTATACAGCACAATCTTTCCTGTGCTCTTCAAAACCAGACGATTCTTCTTTAATCCATTCTAAATCACAGAGTGATTTAAGATACTTCTACTATCTAATCTAATTTTTTGTTACTTTATCACTATCCAAAGGTGTGATAGGGATGCTCCAAAATATGAAGAAAGCTAATAGACTCTTAACCTCTGAATTTTCACTGATTTAAACATGCACATAGCTTCACTCACAAAGCTGATGACTATTATTGCCAGAGAATATTAAAGGCATAATCATGGAATATATTTCATATGTAACAGTAAGCAAGGAATAATGAAAGATACAAAATGCCTTATCCAGAGATATGACTGCGATTCTCTATTGATAAATGTGGATTTGTTTATACCTCATTGATTTGAAGTATGACTGTTACCTGTGTGGTATTTTGAGCTTTCTCCTCAAATTAGCCACGGTATGAAACTGAATATTTGTGTTTCCTTTATGTTAGAGAAGAATAAACAATATAGGATCCCATATAGAGCGTTCTGGGACAAAATTAACACTTGAAAATTTTTTAATAAATTTCAGTCAGGGAAGTGAATTTTTACTGTTTCAATACTCTGCATCATGTGAAAACACTGGGCTTTTGTATAGGTGTAGATTTCAAAACACATGAGAAAATCACAGAAATCTCTTCCACGTGTTAAACTATCAATAGTTCCGAAATTTAATAAAATCATTTCAAATATATCAAGGTTGAGAGAGCTGCAATGAACATTTATTTTTCTTATTCCCAGTACTTAATATAGTAAGAATGGCTAAGAATGCCTAAATAACCACACATTTCATAAAATACAGTGTTCTGCTCCTTCTCCCTTCCAAATAATTGCAAAATGCTTTTTGACTGAAACAGACACAGGTACAAGTAGCACTATGACTGGTTGGAAAGTAGTAGCCAATTTACATTGAAAATTTAGTGAACTGTCTTACGATATTCTAGGTCGACTGGGTTAGTAAACTAAGCTTCCTGCATGAATTGATGCAGACTAATTTATTTCTCCAAAAAAAAAAAAAAAGACACTAAAGTAGCTGATGACATTGCTGTGAATTTGGTTTAAAATATTGCTCCCAGGCATAGAGCCAGATTTGAAGCTAGAGCAGTCTTTTACCTTCTGCTAAATTAGAGCATCTTACGTGTGTTCTAACCAGAATTGCTGACACAACCTTGATCAAAACAAGGCTGAAATGCATGGCTATAACAGAGTCGTGCAATCGTTTCCATTAGCATAAATGTCTTCCACAACACAAGCAAAGCAAAACTCTCCATTCACTGATCACAGCACAGTTTTGTCTGGTTTTATCATCTGTGATTTATGAAAGAATGGATCAGTTAAAACCAGCAGGCTTTCCAAAAGAAATAAGTGTTTCAGCAAATGACTTCTAAAAATTAAAACCTCAACTCAAACTCAGATTACCAACTCATAGTCATGATTTAATCAGGAACTTAAAAATGCATCTAACGAGTTTCATATGACTGGCTATAAAACATCAGCTTTCCTCTTTCTTCTTCTCTTCTATGGATCTTACTCCTTGTGAAGGACTGAAAATACTTGGTTCACTAAAGTATACTTAGCAGAGATACAGATACAGACACAGAGTAGTATCACAAACTTAACCTAACTGGGACTTCAGGTATCATTACTGTAGCCTGAGGGAAGAAAAATAAATGCTCAGCAGTGGAGGTGCAAAGGCACATCACTAGCAAAAGTTGATACTGCAACCTACACTAAGGCCCCTTTCCCAAAGCCCAATTTTGAGAGATGGTAGAAAGCAACAAATCTAAGATTCCGTGAACTACTGCCAGTACCTGGACTCATGGGCTTTTATTTACTCCAGGTAGATTAATTTATTCCTTGTATGATTCCACCAGCTTTCCCCTCATCTGGGAACAGGCAGGCTATGAACCTGTTGATCCTCTCACAGTTCCCTGCAGGCTGCCTTTGCACTTTGGAGTTTTTTTTCTAGCCCCATGTTTCTTTTCTGTAAAGCAAATTTGTTCCTCGCCTCCGACCCCAGCTGCATGCAGGATGGCTGCAATCTTTTGGACAGACATACAACTTGAGCCATGTATATAGACCACACTGAGTCTTCAAGGCATTTCTTCTCATATTTCTGAGTTTCCAAGACAGGTAACAAACTTAAATCCTCCACATGGCATAAGGGATACTCTGTTAGATAGGATTAGACAGCTAATCAGGGTTTCACAAGAGGGATTTAACTTTGTTTTCTGATGGGATATTTAAGTATCTAAATCTTTTTTCCAGATCTGTCTTCTTGGTTTATGTCTTTCCTCTCCTCTCTCCGCTTCTCCCTACTCTTTCCCCTTCTTTTTTCTTTCTTTCAAAGACTAGAAAAATTAACTCTCCTTGTACTGTTCCTTGAAACCAGGTATGCCACTGCGTAAACAACATCTACTGTGTTGTTTACAGTAGCATAGTTGTTGTAAAACAGCTGCTGTTTCTACTACCTATTGATACAACACAGAAAAACAAATGGATGAAAAAATACCACATAAGCTAGAAAGAGAAAACCAAATCATTTGGGTTTTATTCTCTTTGGCTGTAGAATATTTATCTACTAAAGAGATTTTACTGGTCCCCTTAAAATAATGTTTCAAAGCTCCTTATCTGTCTTTTTGCTGCGACATGAAAGTTCCAGTGGTAATCCCAGTGTTTTAAGGAGGTGCTTACTCCAAACTGAATTAAAAAATATTTGTCTTAGAATGCTAGGAAAAAAGTCATAATCTATTTTATGTGATACACTCTAGTTGGCTGTTTCTTCAAAAAGCAGCATGTGCAATTTCTGCATGGGTTTCAATTTAATTTAATATGCTGTAAAACTGTAGTCTTTCTATATAAAACTGAATTATGTGATGTAACCAGCCTCTTCGGTAAAACAAAGGACAAAATCAGCCAGTGTCAAACATTTTAAATTGTACATTTTGTGGTGTTGATTGCAGAAAAAACTACCTCAAGGCAGAAACTGATTACTGGGTTAGAAAGGCAGGACAGTTGTTTTAAGCCTTGACCTTCAGGAAGGTGAACTGATGAAAACTGTCATGGTTCTCAGACATGATAACAATGATTTTTAAGATAAATTAAAGGATTGGAGTTGAAAGTAATTATTTGAGCAACATGGTCAAATTCATTCATTTTTCTAAACATATTTTTGGTGGTGAAAAAATATGCTCTCATGTGACATTTTGTTTGCCTGAGTTTTGGAGTCACATCCCTTCAGTCTGCCAGCAATTGTCTACATTTTCAGCTAGCATGGCAGCAAAATAAGGAGGGTGTCCTAGCCTCTAAAGGCAGCAAGCAAGGAGCAGAGTGTGGCAAAAGTAATGGGTAAACCAGATTCCATAATATAAATCTAATTTTAATTGTTTATAACAACTTGTCCTTGCCAAATTGAAATTAATTGAGATGAAACATTGAGTGGCAACTCATTTTTTATCTTTTCTTCTAGACAAATTCAGAAATAAATTTTATTTCTGTAAATAAGCAATATACTTTACTCAGAAATCACGGTGGCTCTAGTACTTTGAAGGATGGATGTGGAGTTTGGCAGTGCATTGGCCTTAGTGGAAGGAATTATGCTTTTAATCATTCTTACAAAAAAGAATCGGTATTTAGAAAAGTGGATAAGTATGACAGCTGGTGAGGGGTCAGTAGCTCTGACCGAGGAAGCTGTGACCGGTCCGGAGAGATGGTCCCGAAAGGAATCGCCTTCCCAAGGCCCGCTGTCTTCCCTCAGCTGCTGGCTAGGAGGGCCTGTGCAGAAGCTGTCAGCTCTTTAGTGATTGTCAGCTCATGATTTCAGCTCAGCTCTGCAGGGCAGCCTCTAGGCCAGACCAGAAAGAGACGAGAGGCTCAGTAGCTGTTCCGCACGAGGCAGCTTTATTGATCCATACTCTGGCGAAGGGGAGCCAGGGAGGAGAATCTTCATCTCGCAGGGGCTGAGGGCTAGCTTTTATAGGGATACAGGGGGTGGGTGTCAGAGGGTAAAGGCCAATGGACTACAAATGATCTGCATAGGGTCTTCCCAGAGGATTCTGGGTTTGTCTTCTTCTTGCTGTAGCTGAAAAAGTGGTTGCCTTTCCAGGGGAGTTCTGCTGGGAGATTTGAGCACTCTCCTTGTCTCAGCAGACGTCCCTCCATGGCAAGGGCTGGGCATACCCCACAGATAAGTTATTTAAAAACAGCTTTTCACACCTTTTCATCATATTCTGTAGTGAAATCCTTCAATTTCTCTCTTTCTACCTGTGCTTTCTTTTCCTTTCTTACTGTCATTAAAGTTCTGTTCACAACAGAACTGTACCAATGAACATGGTCTAGTGCAAATCCAAATGAGATTTCCTTCTTAGGATCCTTTCACAAAATCCAGTAGAACTGGCTTTAAGGACTATGAATGGGAACTCTCCGTTCCTTTGCTATTACAGAAGTTGCTTTTGGAAAAATATCTGGCAAGACTGAAGCAGAAAGAGAAGTAGAACAATTGTGACCTTTAGCTGAGTGACAGATTAGCACAAAGAACAAAACACTGGGAACGGTTCTGGTGCTCCCAAACCCAGCTGATCCAGCCTGGGACTGGAGGGATGGGAAAATGTAAGGAAGCAAAGGCTGGTGGCTACAGGGTTCTTTGAGATTCCAGGTCTGGGAGCTCTGAGTACAAAAAGTTGCAACTAGTTCCAAAGGGAAGAGGTTGGGCTGGACATAGAGAAGCAGTGGTTGCTGAGAGCCTGGGTTCAGGCCAAGTATCTAGTATTTAGTTGACAAGACTGACAAGGGTGTGACTGGTTGGCAAAGAGCAAGCAATGATGTTAGATAGAGAATGAATGGATTCTGGCAGGGGTAATTTCAGATCTCCACTGGAAATGAGGAAAAAAGTAGAATAAAAACCCAGCAATAAGAAGCCCATTTGGATGAACAAGCAAACTAAGGAAAAAGAGCAGATATAGCTAAGGGGCACTGTGTTGGCTTAACAAGAATACGGGAATGAAATGGGAAGGAAAAGAATCTATAGAGTAAGAGAAAAGACTGGGCCTTTAACAGCAGATAACACAGGTATAGCTGCAGTAAAGATTTTGCCTGAAGAATAGAAACTGGAAGAAAGAAGACAAAGGCAACATGACTGGGAGAAGGAAATTGGTTTGGGAAGGAAGATGATTGGAACAGGAGAAGAGAAAACAGTAATAGTGTGTGTTTATGGCTGCACATTTTATCAGATATAGGAATTGAAGTGGACATTTCTTTAAATTTTGTTCTAATTCTATTATTATCAAATACAAAAAAACCACTGCCCATTGACAAACTGACCACTGCTGTTATATCAGGTCCAAAGCTACACTCCAGTGCAACAGATCCAGTGACATTGATAAACAGTGCAGGTGAACGTATATTTTAAAAAATGCACTTACCGACATGGCTGACCTTACATTTAATGCCATTTGTCTAGAATAATAATGAGCTCGAAAGGAAAGAACCACAGAAATTAAAACTGTTCTAAGGTTAATAAATAGGACAAACACTGATGAGGTAGTATTCTGAAAAACTGTTCACTGCAGTCACCAGGTAGAGGCTCCAATGGAAAAAAATAGCAGGAAATGAAATACTGTGTCATAGCATACATGTTGTAGAATTAGATTAAGCTTCTTAAAACTACATTTAATTCTGACTCTTAATAAGTTTTAATAGTTCGCCAAAATTAAGTCATTTTAATGCAAATTTCTGAGCAAAATATTTTTTGAAGCAGCTTTTTCTGCAAGTTCTTTATTATTTTTTTGTAAATTTAAATAATCATGTCATATACCAGCTCTGTTTCTGACATACAGACATGTCTGGATAAGCTGGAAGAATCAGATATTCTAGGCAGTTCTCTGCTTGTTGATACCAGGCAGCTGTAACCTCTTGACAGATCCAGCACAGATTTTGCCCCCACTGAGAGGATGCAGCATCATACTGCTGCATCCCCTTTTCAGCTGGATCCTGCATATTGATGTCCACTTGTCATATTCAAAAGCAGGAATGGAAAAAGTAATTATGAAAAATATATAATACAGTATTAGCCATGACTGTCTGTCAGGGTTTTAAAATATCTACAGAGTGCAAAAGATAATCCTGAAAAACAGGCAGTTTAGAAAAACACAGAATAAAATCCCAGAGTTTTATTTCATTACTTTGGTCACTTGACCTCAGTTCATAGCTAGGCTGCAAAGATGCTCAGATTAGAAAGAAGTGAAGGGTACTAATGCATAGAAAAGCAGACAGACAGATAAAGAGAAACTTTTGCCTGTTTAAAAGGTTGCAAAGTTTTGTAACAAACTTAAATATATTCATACCTCCAACACCTGTATATGAACAATTCATTCACTTGTCCTCATTGCCACTATGTCATGAAGACATCTGTCATTTAAATATTCTCTCGTATTTGCTAAATACAAGATGCCACAACTACCAGCAATAGTGTTCAGGACAATTACTGCAGAACCAGATATTTTTTTTACATTTTTGTTTTTCTGCGGTGGCCATATACACAGAAATTGCAGAGCAGTGGATTTTAGTCATGCCAGGTGAAAATTAAAGCATATATTACCCTCTGGAGGCTCCCATGACTAAAGGAAAAACTTAGCCACTCATTCTTCTTTTGATGACAGAAACCTATTGGGCAAATTAAGTAGATTGTAATATATGAAATAATGTATTCATCAATTCATCCAAGAAGAGACTGAAGCAAGTAAAATATTACTGGTTTTGTTGTCTTCAATCAGAATGATGGAGTGGCAATAAGTCATTTTTGTGCATGGACTGGCAAATTTTGTGCATATTTGCAAGGATTGATATTATACATTTCTTCTTCTAATCCAAGGAAGGGATTATTTTTGTTCATCTTCAACTTAGCATATTGCATAGAGTCATGCTGATACTTTCAGCTGTTAACATTTACATACATTTTTTAGAGCAGCAGAAATACTGTGCTTAGCCCTTGCAAAAATTTCCATCAAAAGCTGCATAAAAATAAGATCAAGCAGCCTCTGCTGGTGTGAGTAATTAAAAAAATAAGACAGCTTATATCATAACACTGTACTTAGCAAAGTAAAATATAAATAAATAGGAAGTTAGGAATCAACACATTCACATTGCTTCACAGCTTGTCAAGAGATGACATCTTTGATAGTGTCAGCACATTTTAAAATTAACGTAGTCAAAAAAGTCAGTTAATGTTCCTATTCAAAATGCTGGCTACATTGCATTTCAGACCTTGTTCCTTCCATGTCACACACCCAAATGAAATAGCTAATTTTTTTTAAGAACCTGAAACTGTGCAGTGGCAAGAGTTGTCTGTGTCCACAGGACGGTTTCTGTTGCACAGAATTTGATCAACTCACAATCTTTAAAATGTGGTGTCCGAGACTTGGAGTTTCATTGCCACTGTGCCACAACTATGTAAGGAAGGGCTTCAGGGCAATCTTTCCAAGGCACCAAAAGTGTTAATATGGTGCCTTTAAAATACATACTTTAAAAAGTACATAGCCCTCTGAAGCCCTCTGATCACTTTTGTGGCCCTCCTGCAGATTAGTTTCAAGAGGTCTATATTTTTCTTGTGTTAGGTGCCCTGGAGCTGGACACAGTATTCTGGGTGGGGTCTCACAAGAGTTTTCCTCCTTAAAGATAACTTGTTCTGTGAACTTTTCCTGTACCATCAGAGAGGCTTTATTTGTCAGTGTTGCAAAATTTAGTGTTATTATACTTCCTTGGTCTTCCACTTGATATCCTAATGGATCACTCTTTTATTTCCTCAACTCTCATTAATTTATTCTGAGCTGGCTCTGTTTCAGACCACAGCTAAAAAAAAATAAAATGTCTGCAACCATAAGATGTCTAAATTTTATTCCAATTTTCTCTAAACTGACATTTAAGCTTCTTTTTCATCCTGTATAATACAAAGGATAAATATGACTGCTAGAAATTATAACCTTTTTCTGATTGCTTCCAAATCTAAGCCAAAGCTTTTCTGACAAGTGTCCTGATTTCAAGCAAGAATATAAATAAAAACATACAACTTCCACTGTATTTCCTCCTACTTATCATTCTGTTTTCCAGCACTAGACTGGTCAATCATAAAGGACAAGATATTTAAATAATTTCAAAATTCAAAGCATATCTCAGTATTTCAGCGTGTTATTATTTCAACAGAATGCAAAACCAGGTGAAATAAGAAAAAAAATAGAACTACCACAGAAAAAAAGTAAATCAGTAGAATCTTTTCTGCTAGGTAAAACTGATCTGTTTTTCTTCCCTTCTTCATTTTATTTTATCTGCCATGTATTTCTTGTTGCTCTAATTGTTGTCCTGTATTGTAAGAATACCTGGAAAATATAGTTTTACATGTTACCAAATATTCTTGGACCAGAAGTATAACTTGAGTCCCAAAATATATGTCAGTCTTTTGGCAACCAAGATCCATGTACCAACTCAAGAGTACAGATCTCATCAGATGACAACTATGATGAAATCAAAGTAAACATGCAGAAAGACAGTTTCATACCAAATGTTAAATCATTCCATGAGGGCAAAAGTGGATATGCTAATTTTACAGGTGTAGAGACAAGCAGAGTTCCAAATCTTCATAAGGTGTCTTCTTTAAAAAAAAAAAAAAAAAAAAAAATTAAAAAAAAAGCCAAAACAGAAAAAGAAGTTCTTCAAGTCTACCATGCTGTCTTAGCCTTCCTCCTTCTAAAACATTTTTTTTAAAATATATATTGTTTAGGGCAAGATTTTGGATCCAAGCAAGGTGGTGTTTTACAACTACATTAACAGTGGATTTTTTCCTCAAAAATATCAAATCGCATTTGGTCCCCATTTCAGCACCTGAGTGCACAAATGTAATTTATTCCTTGCAGACATCCGACCAGCATTTTTACTGATATCGATTCTTCTTATGGAGCTGTTCTGCATTTTTTGCCCGGCTAGCTTTGAAAGCCAAAATTAAAAGAGCAAATTCAGCTAAGTGAAGAATACCTTTGCTGTACAGGCAGAAGTTACATTTATTTCAACTCATAGGAAAAGGTCAATGTATTGTTGTGTGGATACTTGCACATATTTTTTGCTGTTGCATCACAGTAATTAGATTAAAAGTTGCTGAAATATGTATATGTACTTTGATTTAATGGAAAAGGTGGATCCTTATCTTGCAGGATCACAGCAAAACTCTGAGACCAGAAGTTTTTAGCAGCCCTGGTCAAAAGCAAGTTTTGGCTTCATCCAAAACTATCAAATTACAGATACAAAATTATCAGCAATACAAATCATAACTGAAATATCCGTATTTCCATGTTCAGGAAAAAATAATGGATTCTAAAGCATTTAAACATCACGTAGATACTCATTTTCTCTCCATGTATATGGAAAATAATAAAATACGTCTGTCCAATTTATTTACACTTGTTGGGGTATACTTACTTAAGGAAAGTTTTGTGCCAAGTGACCCTCTTCCTATAGCATGTAACCACCTTTGGTACAAAATATTATTCAGAACAAAAAAAATTATAGAATGTTTCTTTGTCCTTCCAAACTGAACAAGCAGCAATATCTGGATTAGCATGAAAGTGGATTTTGGAGATGGAAAAGGGAGATTGCCTTCTCTTCCATTCAACCACTGAATCTTCAAGGCTGGCTACTTGTGTAGCTCTGCTTTACACTGAATGCAGCCTCTGCCAGACAAGATTTCAAGCACTCTATTTTTGAGGCGGTAGCAACTCAAGCCACTGCTGCATCCTCGACTTCACATTTTCTTGGAATAATGCCAAAAGAATGAAATGAAAGTGCATCAGCTAAGAACACTTAAAGAGAGATAAGCTACATTTTCAACTTCAAAATCCTTCTCAATCTATTTGGTTTTCCAGAGATGTAACAGAAAAAGAACTTTTCACGGGCGAGGAACAAGGAAAGAATAAAAGCTGGGAATATCATTCCTCCTCCTCCTGGTAGAAAGGAGAACTTTTCTCTATCAACAGCCATGTGTACCTCCTAATAAAGAGGTAGTTACCAATTACAGGCCAGTATGTAGTCTAGAATTGCTGACAATACAGTCTTTAAAGTTTTTATTTGTGAAATTGGCACAACCAACATCACTTTTTTTTGAAAGTTTATAAAATATAGGTATTCAGCTCATTATAGAAAAGTATGGTATAGACAGTATAAGTAACTCAATAGAAAATTACATCTTTCATTGTTTGATTAAAAGTTTTGAAAAAAATCATTATGACCTTACAATGACTATAATTTTTTTACTGCTATTCTCAAAGATAACAAAGGGAAGAGGATGAAATTACCATGAATGCATTTGCATTACTAGTGCAATACAGTTTTATGCTCCAGAAACTACTCTGAAGGAAAAATATAAAGACGAGTGGATGAGGGTAATGATACCAGTAAGTTTCCTTGAATATTATTACTGGTAGAAATACATCCAGGAATATCTTCTAATTAAGTAATTGCTATTGGAATCTCAGCCAGCCACTGGCACTAATTCTGAGTACTTAGTAGCCATAAGATAGTCCTAAAGACAATAGGTCAGCAATTAATAAAATACGTGAAAGAATAATTGCTTTGCCAATAAAAATTACAGGCTTGCTCCTGGTTTATTACATTTAGTTATCCCTTGCTGGTGTTTCCATTTGTTTTAAGAGAAACCACAAATATGTAAGCTTCTTTTTTCATATAAGAAAATAATTCAAAGCAGGCTCTATTAGAAAAAAGTCTTAAAGGTGTTATAAATTAAATGGGAGTGGGGTTACTTAAAACTCCAAATACTGAGTCCATAACATCAAAGTGTTAAAATTTGGAAGTATTCTAGGCCAGGATGTGGCCCTAAGGAACCTGATCTGGTGAGTTCTATCCCTGCGTATGGCAGAGGGCTTGGAATTTGGTGATCTTTAAGGTCCCTTCCAACCTAAAAAATTCTATGATTCTATGAGACCATAAGGGTATGACTTTATGAAATCAATTCCCAAATGATTCAATTTCTACACTTTGACATTTGAGGTAACACTGTATGGTAATGTATCTACAGCATCTGGAGTTGATATAATTCTAATCCTGCACCAGTTTATGTGAAATCATATTCAGTACCATGAGCTTTCAGAGAAAATTCAAGCTACAAAGATGTTAAAAGCCTAATGTACAGTGTACTAGCCTGTATTCCTAAAAGTACTGTCCATGTACATTAGTATTCCTCTACCAGGGAAAATATATTCCTTCATCAGCTGTGATATATATTTAATATATTTGTAATGATGCCACAAAGAGTGAATGATCCAATGTTCTTTTCTTTCACAACTCTACAGAAAAAATATAATGAGTCTGGACAGAAAAAAATTCCAGTACAATGTTGACAGCAGACTCCATCAGAATACATTGAACTCTACAACCCTGACCTAACAGAGCATTTCTGTACCTGCTGTATATTAAACAAACAAGTAATCTCATGGGTTCTACAGGACCTACCAACACTTTAACTCAAAACTTGTTGGTTTTAGGGTTTTTTTAGTATGGTATGCCACATTTCAGCATTAGACAAGAAGTGATGCAAAGCACACCTGCTAAGATCATAGGGGCTATGGAACCCAAGCCTGGAAAGGCAAGTTTAAATCAGACATACCAAAAGATATTTTAATTTCAGAATTTATCCAGCAAATAGAACGGTGAATTTGGGGATTTTATTTTTCTTCATTAGAAAGAAGTATAATATATTTTTTTGAAGGTAGGAACTTGATTTGTTCCATACAAGATTTCTATGGTCAAAATCACTTTATGAAAAAGGAGTTCTAAAGTTTGCTTGAAAGCTTGAACTTTTCCAGCATTCTAATGCTTGCTTGAGTGACAGAATGATATTATTCTGAAGGTTGCACAGTGATTCTTTGATCTTAAAGCTTGTAAAGGCCGTCTCACATGTGCGTGTTCTAATATTCACTGATAATCTGACTTGAACTTCAAGGCTATAAGACCTTGGATCAGTGATTTGCAATTCAAGTGCCTCAAAAAAAAAAAAAAAGAAAACCAGGTTAGTCTTATTAAGTGTTGTTGTAAAGCTATTGCAGGCAAGTTTTTTTTAAGCGTCTCTGAAGTTCTCTCCAGTAACTTTGCCTACATAGATACATACAGAATGTCATGAATATCACTGTGGGCTCCCTTGAGTCACCTTTTCCCTCTGCCAACCCATAAGAAGTCCACACAAAATTTTAAGTAAGAGTTAATCAAAATAATAAAACACTCAAGCAGGTAACCTAAGAAAATAGGACAGAAGAATTTATTTTTTAAGCTGCATCCTATTTTATTACTATATGTTGTTTTTACTGCAATACAAATTGTGAACCTTCTGGATAGGATTGACATAATGCAGTAGGCTGTGCAGAGAAATAAAAGGGAAAACAATGTTAAAAACTTAAATAGAAAAGATGAGATGCTAATGCTAAATCCTGAATATAATATAAATTGTAAAGAGACAGCCTGAAATGACCTGTCACTTGTCTGTGTAAATTCCTCTGGCTCAGAAGCCCAGCCTGACTGACAAGGGGTCCTCCAAGGCTTGATTTGTCCAACCTGTCATGAGAAATGTCCTCAGTGGAAGGTGACTGCACTGGGGGCCAAGCCTCTACCAAGTCATAGAAACAGTATCCTGCTCTGAAGAAAATGGAAAGCTAAGTCTACAATTTGTGCCCTTTACAAATCAAGTTATGCCAAAGTTCACTCAGACTGAAGTACTGTTCTATTTTTCTCGCTGATTTTCCATCTCTTTGGTCTGTCTCCTTTGGCCTTCTTCACATTTTACATTCTTTCTCAGTAACTGCATGAAATAATGATGCCACTTTATCAGTTTTCATGTAATCACTGTTCCATCTTTATTTTAAAATACAGAGTTTGTATCAGTGATTTTCTTAATTAATTCACAAGTGTGATGTAAAATATACTTATTTCTTTCCATTCAAATTTATATTTCCTAAAGAGCAACAACAAACATATTTGAAAATTGCACTTGAAAGTACATTATGGAATTTAGAAAACAGTATTGGGTTTGCACAGGGGAAGAGAAAAATTATTGCAATCTGGAGATTCACAGCCTTCAAAAACTTTTAATTTCTTTCCTGTATTCATAGTAACAGTAAGAGTTACCAGTGCACCGAATGTATGTAACCGTCTTCCAAAAGATATTGATGAACAAAGAAAAATAATTTGTTCATTTTTGTGGAGATTATTTTGAAGCAACTATAACCCTCAGAATAACGTGTAACAGAAATCATTAACAATTTAAGACATTTCTGAGACATCAAAAACTAGTAGACTAATGCTACTGCCTTCAGTTACCTAGACTTTGAGAATGAATGTTGCAAGTGAAAGACATACAATAATGATATAGTAACCAAATCCATTCCATGTTTCACAAACAGAATTCCTTGGAAATTAAAGCCTTGCAAATAACAGGATGTAACAAAAACAAGTGCAAAAAAAAAAGTTAAAACTATGGTTTGGAGTTGAATTATAAGGAGACTTTATGGTAGGAAATTATTATTTAGCTTCCTGTTACACAAAGTCAACCAACAAGCAAGGTGCTTTAAGTTTCTAAAGGTATAAATCACGTATACCTTTATCTAGTTCTCTTGGATAGCTATACATGGCCTTAAATTAATTTTAGGAACAATAACATCTTGTGATATGCATTTTTCCAAGCAGAAAATCACCTTGGGCCCCAAGACCACCCCAATAGCTGATTACAATTCGTTCTGAAGGAGATAATCAAGTATAAAGTCAAATTATTTCACAGCAGAGATTCAGCCCTGAAAATTGGCCTAGTGCCCCACACCTTTCTGCAGTGGATCTGGTGAACGAATTCCTCAGCCAGAGATCTAGGAAACATAGTCTGTGAGGCTCACCACATTACTTAAAGTACACCATATAGTTTAAAAGACCTGTTTCATTGAGAAAAATAGGCCCACGTTTGAAGTAATGAAAGAACAGTGCATTTTCTATATATTTTTTCAAAGGAGACCACACAGAACAAAGTCTCCTAACAGTAAGCAATTGTTGCAGAAAAATATGGTAGGAATGCATTAAATTTAAGAGTGCATGACTGAAAATTTTTCAAGTGCAAATATTAATATGTGGAACTAGACCTTAAGTTGTGTTCTCTAGCTAAAAGTTACTGTATTGTTCCATCATTGCAGTTTTACAGTTTTCATAGAATCTTACAAATAGAGATGCACCCATAATTTTTTTTTCTTTTTTTACCTAATTTAATTGATTTTATTACTTGACTGTCTATCAATTTCAAGAGATAGTTGCTGGTTTTCTGTACTGTATTTCTCTTCTTTTTGTTTCCTCCAGCTGCTTGATCTGTTACTCAAAATTATACCTTCTATAGGGTAAGAAGGGAACAACTTAAATATGATGAATCTTCACTTTAAATGAGTTAACAGCACACTAAGAAAACATGATAGATAGATAGATAGATAGATAGATAGATAGATAGATAGACTTTAAAAAAAAAGAAGGAAAAAAGAAACAGAGTAGTAAATGTGACACTATAGTTAACAACCACAAGTCTACAAACTTTCTGTTAAAATGATAGGAATGCCACATGTAATTGCATATAGAATTGTACCATAAATTCCAAATGTAAACCCATACTTCAAAGTCCATCTCATTCCATTCAGAAATTCATAGATTCAAGTTTAATTTAGTTTTATTTACTCTTCATGACACAATAGGAAACAAACATTTTGCCCTTTTAATAGAGACTTTGCTAATGGGAATAAAAGCTGTTCTCCAAGTTTCTGTACTCCAAGGCATCTGTACTGTTGCACATCTTTTTCTGTGTAAAAACAGTCGAAAGCTTTATGTGTAATTATTTTGTGCAGTAGAGGTGAAATTAAAGTTCAAATGTAATCAAGTGGTTTATAACTCTTAATGTTTTGTTATACTATTTTTTGTATTTTAAAAGTTTAATTTGTATAGCAAAGAGTAACATAAAAATGAAATTTTATTGCTATACAATAAAATTATTTTTAACAAAGATGACAGAATAAAAATTATATATGTTAATACATATATCATTTATATGCATACCTATATTTGTTTTTTACAGTAGAACTTTATAACATATATATTAGCCCTCTTAATTCTAGTTAATGTGTTTAGGAAAAGGTCACATTAGACACAGGCTAATTAATTGTTCAACATTTGGTTCTATTCTATTTGCTAAGCAAACCAGTGTACAGCACCATACAGCAAATGATTAGAAAGGGTTTGTAAAACATATTATATCCATAGCTATGTATTTAAGTAAATGTGGTACAGGAGATACACTCTAGATGCAATAGAAAAAATGTACAATATGCACCATAATGTGTTTTATGTTACCCACCCTACATTTTGATTTATACTATCCTATCTTTGCATTTTGGTGAAAAATTGGTATTAAACTTGACTGCCAATACTTATGGGTTACTTTCCCTATATGTCAATCAAGGAAAATAAATTTCTCCAGAAGACATTTATTAATGTAAAAACCTATGCTCTACTGCTAATATTAGGAAACATGAATATGATCTGCTTCTAGTGACTTCCGAAGCAGCTTTTACAACACTCAGTTTTGCAACTCACTCAAGTGAAACTTATGTAGAACAAATTCTAGTTACCTCTTTACTAAACGCAGGAAACTTACATCTATGGCTCATCACAAAACAGACCATGCAATTGGTAAACAGATAGCAGAGCTACTTTGATTTCTCTGGTACTATATTTTTCACCATTCATTTTTTATCTCTGTAATTTTTATTTTGCAGAACGGGCATAAAATAAAATCAAACTGACATAGAGACTTGAATTTTCCATGAAAGGAAAAGTAAAATATGAAAGTAAAGCAAGAAATGGCAAATGGATCAAAATGTTTATTTAGTTAGTGTAATTGGTGTTAGGTGATTTAATTTATAACATATTTCCCCATTGAAGTGTTTTCTTCTGTTTCTATCAAATTATGACCTTTCATAAAGCATATTATATGCTTTTTCATAGCATCATTGCAAATTTAATGTACTTCCCAGCTGAGCATGACCACTGACAAACTCCTAGAGATTTTTTTTATGTTGGAGGCTACATAATAATCATCTGACAACACAAAAGAGAAGGCTTATAAGACAAGAGGGACAAGCACTGTTAGGGGAAGTTATATAGCTTAAATGTCTTCATGATATATGAAGGTCATATATGAAACAAATTTACCTAAAACATATATGTAACATAGAATCTAGAATGTTAAGGGGGTGGAATGGGCCTTGAAGATCACCCAGTCCCAGCATCCCATCTCAGAGCCCCATCCAACCTTGTCTTGGACACTGCCAGGGATGAGGCATCCACAAGTTCCCTAGGCAACTTGCTCCAGTGCCTCACCACCCTCACAGTAAATTTCTTCTTAATATCCATCCTAAAATTTCCCCTCTTTCAGTTTGTACCCATTAGTCCTTGTCCTATCACTACAGTTCCTTATGAAGTGTTGCCCTCCAGTTTCCCTGTGGGCCCCTTCAGATACTGTGAGGTTGCTGTGAAGTCTCCACACAGGCTCCAGGATGAAGGGCCCCAGTTTTCTCAGCCTGTCTTTCCAGTCCTCTTATCAATTTCCTGGCCTCCTCTGGACTTGTTCCAAGAGTTCCATGTCCTTCTTATGTTGGGGACACCAGAGCTGGAGGAAGCACTCCAGGTGGGTTCTCATGAGAGCAGAGCAGAGGGGCAGAATCCCCTCCCTTGACCTGCTGGTCTCACCTCTTTTGATGCAGCCCAGGATGTTGAGACCTCCCCCACTGCTCTCTCTTTTCCCTATCTCTCTCTACCTCAATGTACTGTTAAATAAAAATCTGTGCTACTGACTTCAGCATATGGTCTCATTTATACCTTAACTGGGGCAGAGGTGTCTCTGCCCCAGTTAAGATATAAATGGTGTCAAAAACATAATTTTAACACCATCAAATCCGTATCTCTTTGATTTGGAGACAAGAAAGTCATGCAGGACGGTGTCAAACATGGCCACAATTGTTTTGTCACGTATATGTACAGAGTGATTTTTTAATTGACAATTCATGTTTTTCCAATTCTCATAATTTAACATATGCTGAATTCTTATCTTTCTAGATAAATTCTGGTTTTTAGGTGAGCAAAATTACTACAGCACAGAATACCTCACAGTGAAAACATTTTTTAATATGTAGTAACACCATCCCTTTTTCATAAGACCTAAGACTGAGAGGATAAGAGCAAAATCCACAACAGTTCTTAGGCCCATAAAAATTCTGGAACTTTAATTCACATTAACTCTAGTACCTTAATGTTTACCTTGGGGTTTTCCATATATTTAAAGCTGTGTCTGTTACCAGTATCTATTTCACCTCAACAAATTTTGGTGTCTAGCTCCTACGACCAGAAGCTATAAACTAGGCTCTGGATGAGTGATTGCAAACAATGGAGTCTCCAAGGTCTGAAGTTATTAGCCAAGACATATCAGCTATCATTTTTCAGATCACTGCAATTGCAACCTAATTTAAGACACTTCATTGTGTGAAGACCATGTGTATAGACTCTCAGACACAGCTGACCACTCAGCTGGTAGGTCTCTTTCAGTCTCCTCCATTTTCTTCCAATACCTAAAGAACTGCAACAAGAAGGTACAATCAATCTGTTTTAAAATGAGACCACAAGAATTGAAATCTCTTTGAATATGGCAAATGACTACCAATAGCTGTTCATCTGTATATCACTAAATACTTCTAAAACACCTGAAAATAAAATGAGATGTAGATTGGACTAGCAGTCTAGTCTTGTTCTGTAAAAAGCGTGTTATATTTACACCTCCATTTTGACTTTATACTTGATTATCTCCTTCAGAACAAATTGTAACCAGCTATTGGATTGTATCTTTATTGTTGAATGTTTGGCTTTTAATAAAGGAAAAATGAACTTTGAAAGTCTCCTGCCTAGGTGGAAGCTTAAAGGATGCTTGTTTTCCCACACTCTGTTTCATCTCAATTGGTAAAATATCAATAGATGAGTTACAAGATGAAAACAAAAGAAAAGAAAAGTCTCTTAGCAGACAAAGCCTTGACCTAACATTCAGAGACATAAGTTTTGTTGGTAGAAGGCAGAGTACACAGATGTTTACTGTTTCCACACTGTGCTAGAAAGGAAATCATTGATGTGGATATGCCTCCCTGTGACACATTTCTTTATGAAAAGAAGTTTCTGTATTCTTTACACATTCTTTACATTTTCAAAAGCAGCTGTTTGACAGATTGCTAAATAAGAGCAGAGCTCTGCAAAAAGAAAACATAATATATTGTGCGTGCTTAGGAAGATTCAGTATTAATCCTGAACTGCTAACGTGGCTTTTTGTATGTGCAAGGAGATGTACCAAGGAATGCCATACACTCATGGATGTTCCTAAAAGGCTGCAACAGATAGTCCAGACTGTGTTAAACTCAGTAGGTCTGGAAGGTATGTTAATATACAATATCGCTGGTATATTTACCATATTGATGCCATAGGTTGGATAATTTTCCTATCAGTTTTTTCACTAAATATCAGTAAGGGCTGCAGCTGAAATTCCTGTAGGCATAGCTATCAATATTGGATGCACTTAGTCAACAGTGCTTTTTCCTGTGGAGTAGACTGTATGTTATCATAGTGAGAGAGCTTTAAATACCTTGCTGTTCGTGGGAGGGAGAGTTCTTCCTGACATGGCATACACATCAGCTTGAACAGCAACACATCTTCCCACACAGACTTGAAATCAGCTGTATTCATGCAACAGTTGCAGAAAGAGTATGATATATCAACTAGTATATAAAAGAAAAATCATCAAATCATCTAAAGAGCAATGGATTTCTGCTGGCCCTAAATCTGTTCTTTTGTGAGTAAACTCCCATGAGATTCATGGAGAAACATTAGTATTTTTGGATTCTTGATTAGTTTTGAAAATGCATGATGATTATACTCCATCTAAAATATCCATGTCACTAAAATATCCCATGGTCCCAAATATTTAATAAAGTCACCTCAGAACTGTGGCTTTGTACTGCAGAACAATCTCTTTTAAGTGGAGACTAGAACTTATTTTGTAAAGAATTGTAATATCACGGTCTTCCAAAACACAAACTGACATTGCTGAAATATTTATCAGATCTCAAAAATATTAAAAGTCAAAAGCTGCCCACCACTCATCCATACCTAGAGATTCCTACACTGAGTCAGCTTCAGTACTTTGAATGGTGTGTGGCTATAAGTAAATACCAATTTGCATGTAGTGGCAGTGATTTATGTTTCCTTATATGGAATCTTACTATTTATTTAAACATATCTTAGGATCCAGGACTAGTACTGAAACTGTTTTAGTTGTATTGATTGTCCTTACAGCACTGAGTACTTCTTATCTATCCAACTCTTCCGTTCTGTAATTAGCCCCTCATGGTGAGAAATGACGCACTTCAATTTAATTAGCTTGAAAAACATCCACATTAATCTGCTGATATTTTTTCATGCAGGATGCCCACACAGTCTCAGAGATGTTATAAATATATGTTTTTACCTTTTTTTTGTTGGTTTTGTTTCTTTGTTTACCGTATCACAAGGCTGGCACAGAATCACAACTGCTAGCAGGTATTGTTCCCTGCAAAAGGATTTCGTTTCATTACTTAATGTCTTCCTGATATAAGGAATCCGTATCCATTATTTAATTAACATCCTGCTATAATTACTTGAATGCTCACAGATTAATTGAAAGCTTCTTACCTTTTGTTAGTTCAGTAATTTCAAAGGAGCATTCTGAGAAAAAGCAGTATTTACATAGTAAAGGCAATCCCATCCTCGCTTCAAAATCCATGTTGGAAAGACAGTAGCCTGTTCTAGACATTGCCCTACCCTTTGGTGTAGCACAGTAGACAGCTTTCTGGCACTCTGAATTGACAGGTTCTCCTTTATGAAACCAATATTCACAGCAAATTCTCTTGGCATTCAAGCAGACATTCTCTGCCTTTCTGTGTTTATGCCATAATGATTATTCCCACTGAAGAACAGAGGACTCCAACAATGGCAACTTGTTTATGTACCGTGGGTTAACATTTCAAACTCTCTGCTTTGCTATATGCCTCTGAATGCAGGTGGTTTTCAGCCTCTGACACACCAAGCTTAAAAGCCAACCAGGAGCAATTTGGAGCAATTCTGCAGCAAAACTTCTCCTACTTTTCTGCACATAGAGTTGATCTGCTTAACTCTCTGATCCTGCATTGTGCAATCGTTAAAATTGGAGACAGTGAACCAGCCATGTCACTGAACACAAAAATTAGAAAAAATCAGGATTTTGCATTAGAAGGACTTTCACAAAACTGTACATAAAACCTCTTTCCATTACTTAGGCTTTCACCATCTGTGTCAATAAGGGAAGATTTCATACTTATCCATTTCCAAATTTGTTGTAATTTTATCTTTTTTCATGAGCTTCCTGGGAAAGAGTACATAGGGTTTGCCAAATCTGCTAAGCTTTTTGCTGTTGTAGTCCAGAAACAATGAGAGGTGGCTTGTTGCCTAGTAGCCAAATAAAACTTTTCCTTTGAGTTTAGTGGCACTGACACTTGAAAAAGATTTGGCCAGTGATTTTTAGCTGTATTTTGGAGAGAAATAAACTGTAAATACAAAATTTTAAGTGACCATTTTCATAAATGTTGGTTAATCACCACTTCTGAGAAAGATCCAGGGTAAGGCAAAATACCAAGCAACATTTTTCATAAAAGTGAATTGGCTGATTGAAACCACAGGTTTGATCCCATGGAATGTTTCATTTGAGCTCCTATGGAACCAGTAAAAGGAGAGGCCTACACATTTCTTGAGCACTGCAAAAACAGTTGGACAAAACAATAATCCACGTAACAAAAGGGTGTGCTTTCTAAGATAGGAATTTTGTCACATTTGGGATAAAGTCTTTATGATAGGCTCCAGCTAAGGAATTGTATTCTACATGTATAAGCTTCTATAACAATCCTGAATATGATCCTAGCCCAGCTTTTTACTCAAGTCTCATCCATACCTAAAACTGCTTTGATATCTAGGGAGAATTGCAGTCTCAATAATTTTCTCCTGTTGGTTCTTATTTGGTATAAATTTCATTGTACAGATTGAGTGTCTCAGTTTCTCCTGAAGAGAAAGAAATAATTAGGCTATCATTTTTGCTTGTGTTCCTTCAGTTAGAACTGGAACCCTTTGATATGAAGAAACACACTGAATGCAGTTGCTCAAACATCACACTGCAGCCAATATACTAAAACAACAACAGAACAAATTGCTTTTCCCCTCCATGTTTCTTTTGTGTTTGATGAATATGAGAGGGTATTGTGACTGGAAAATAAATATCTCCTGTGAAACACAAGGGATCCTTTCAGCATGTCAGTGCACCATTTTTACTTAAATCAATGGAATGAGGTATATGCAAGCTAGAAACATACTGTTTATGCACAACATAGGTTCTACAGTGTGTGGTTAGGTAATTTGTTACAGCTTGACAAGAAAGAGTGGGTTTCTTTGTCTCTATGTCAGTCTAGAACTGTTCTCCACTGTTCAGATACTGGACTCAAGTCAAACATTATGAAAGGTGATAAGCAGAGAAAAAAACCCTGAACTGAGCTATACCGCTGGTTACAGACAATAGTGTATTTGAGAGAAGAAATAGCCGCAAAAGCAGTATAGAGTTAACAGAATGAAGAGCAGTTTCGGGAATGTATCCCAAGGGTGCAACACTACCAAAAGTAAAAAGAGTTAAGAATAGGGTCAAAATGCCTGGTATTTTAACGTTTTGGGGGTTAAGGAAACACCCCATTTCTATTTGAATAAATGATATTGTGAAAAATACTAGGTAAATTCTATCCTCCTAACATACACATCAAGAGTCATCGTCATGCAACCTTAAGGATTCTGTTGGTGTACTAGACATGGACAACCATATCAGAGATTTTCAGACTTAATGATCTACATCTTTAAGATGTTTGGCTTTTCCCCCCTAATCATTTCATTAGGGTTTTTTCCTAACAATCATAAATTTCCAGGACACATTTATTTCAGATTTCTGCTAATGTTACCCTTTCACCACAAAAGCTCTTCTTCCTCTTTTGTGGTTATCTTTGGACATATTTATGTGTATCTGTCACATGCCTCTCAATCTTTAATTTATAATACTATACAAACTGAGCCCTTTAAATCTCCTGTCATGAACAACCATTAACTTTATCTTTTTTGTAGTCCTTCCCAGGTAACGTTCCAGGTGGAAATCCATTTTTCCTGAATATAACCTGAACTATATGCAGTACTCCAGATTTAAGTCTTATCAATACCCTTTTCAAAAACTTTGACTTTACTTCATTTCTTCCAGAAATACCTTTCCTAATTCATTCCAAGGGTGCATTATAGGTTTTACAATTTCATCACACTGACAATCAGAGATGAGTCTGAACTAGCTAGTCACTCAGGTTGCTCTCTGCAGACATAATTTCTAACTCATCAGGTTACAGCTGAAATGACTGTGATTAGATTGTCAGCACATAATTTTGCACTGTTGCATTTTGTGCCCTATCTGCTTACAGCACTCTACCTCATCATTTAGTTTCTAGCACTGAATAACTCTCTGCTACTAGTTATAACAATTTTCAAGGTCTAGTTCCACTGACCTGTAATACTTTCCCATGTGAAGGCTTATCCCTAAGTTTCAGATCTCTAAAAAAATGCTTTTTTGGTTAATATTATCTTTAAGTAAAACTTAGAGTAAGTAAAAAAAAATTAAAACTTAAGTATAACTGACGGCTTTTTTTCTATTACAGCGTTTTATATGCTTCTTGAGAAGGCAGTTTTCTCGTATTTTGGCAAATCCTTTCCTGCAGGCTTTTTGCTTCTTTTTTAGGGAATACAGATTCCTGAGACCTTCAGCACTTATTTGTACAGAAATTCCACTGTTTACACCTTCCAATTCCCAAACTCCAAGTCTGGAGCATTTCTTCCATCTAGTTCCTTTACCTGAGTGATCAGTTTTAATGATAGTCTTTTCACTGTTTCTTACCATTTCACTTAAATTGAATCTGTTTGTGATTACTTCATTTAGAATCTGTTACCAAAGCTCATTCTTCTCTAATATCTCAATACCAAAAACTGAACCTGGAGTAATAACACTTTTTACTGGTTCAGCAAATATTTGGTGAAGAAGGTTGCTAGCAATCTCATCCAGGAATTTCAGACACCATCAATATCAAAGTAATATGTTCTTTCAAACATCTTTCTGGGGAAAAAATAACATTAATATAGAAATCGGTAACATTTATTCCTGGTGATAGTGCATATCATGATCAATATCTCACTCTGAGATCTACAGCATTTCAAAACGTCATTCACCATAAATAATCTTGTCATCTTTCCACAATCATGACAAAAAGTGGTTGTTTCCTCTGCTCCATCTATCTTCATTTTAATACAGTCTATCACAGCACAAATTTCCAGAGAGTCCTATTTTCACTTTAGTGCTCTATTTCCTGGTGAGTGCCTACCAACCTCAGTATTTCTGCCATCATCTTTGTATAACATTGGTCCTGCTTACAATATTACTGTCAACTATAGCTGGCCTGAGTGGTAACATCTGCGTACAAATATTTACATTATTTCTGATTTCCTCAGCTAGTTAACTTCTACATTTTACAGTTCATAGCAGCACATATACTGTCTTTTTGCTTCTTCTAGGAAGTCTTACTGATAAATTCTTGTAGATTCTTTTCAAGACAAGTATTGAAACCAATCAATCGTGCTATTTGTCACAATTTGTCAGCCTATCATCCCTGGGCTGTGTCTATAGGCAGCTCTAAGGCCCATTATTTGAGCAAAGTGTTTTCTTCAGGAACATCTCCAACAGCTCAACAGCCCAATCATCCTTACAGTAATAATCAATATAATCAAAAACAACTTGTGTATTTAAATAAACAGATGATTATCAATTGGTCCTTTAAAAGACAGCACCATCCACACTGTTAAGTCAAATTCTTAAGATGTTTCACATCTGTAGTTCAAAAACTGTTATGTTGTGTGGTCACATAGATTTTTCACTTCAGCCAATCTGAAATAACATTCTTCATTTGTGGGTTTTTTATTCTGATAAATCTTTTACTGATGAAGAACAGGGTAATTCAGAACTTTCCCTATATAGTAAATACAGATATACTGATATAGAGGTATTGATGTATTCCATATAGCATATGACTTTGCCTATACCAGAAAATTCTCCATATACTCTACACTGGTTATTACCATTTGCTATAAGGACTGTCTGCAAGGACTGATATGGGAGCCATAGCAGAACAGAACTGATACAAGGCAATAATTTTTTGTATTCTTCAGAGTGAACATTTATTAGTGTCACTCACAAATCATGTAACTGACTATTGATTTTAATATGTTTTGTTAGTCTTTGTAAATTACATAAGCAGCCATTCATTTTTTCTTTATATTTCTGGTATTTTAAAATATAGTCTTGCTTAGTAATTCTAAATATGTCAAAGAACAGAAATTGTGTAAAGTAGAAAACATGGAGGTACAGTCAGTGGCAAAAGGCACTTGTCTGCAAAACTCTAGCAGGTATAAAATGAAACTAACAGCAAGTGAACTCCAGATACTAAGTAAATACGTATATATATATATATGGTAGCCTGGTTTCCTAAAATTTTTGATTAATTTGGCATTTATGTACAGATGTTCAATTTTGTTCTTGGACTTCCTGAAATCTCAAAGCAGTATATTCCAAAAAATAAAAAAGTATAATAGAGAGAAAAGCAGACATCAATTCCAGTGCAATGTGACACTGTCCAATAATAACTTACCTGATGGTCATGGGAAAATGACATCCAGTATATATTTACTACACTGATAGTGAAATGTTTATCCTCTAGACTGGCCTGCTTATTTTTGATAGAGACAATCTCTATCCTTAAGACAGTATTTTCAAATAAAATTACTCATGTCCCTCCCCAGGAAGTACATGTACTAGTAGAGTTTCTATTCTTTTTAGGAGTTGCTTACACTTGCTTTCTAAGGGGTTTCTGTTTTCTTCCAGTAGAATCTGTAAAGAATTATGTATCCATTATTTGTAGGATAATCATGCATGTTGGCCATTGACACAGGGAAGAATCCCATTGTGCTACACATTGAACATAAATATGATGAATTGACTTCACCACCATGGCCTACAACTGAGTAAGAAATTCAGCTTTTTCATTAGTTTCCAAACACACAAGGACTGTATACCAAAAGGAGGCTGTTCACATTTCCGTATTTCTTTCATTATTCAGATGGGCTGAGAAAAAATTACTATAGGCTCATGATGGGAAAATATTTTGAAACAAATCAAAAGACTCACAACTAAATTCAATAGTTTAGAATACTAATATTTTTCCTTATTTATATTAAGAAGATGGCTCAATGAACAGTTTAAAATTTACAAAAAATTAAGGTTTTTTTCCATAACAGTTAGGTTAGCTATGAAGTAACACAGACAAAAATGAATAAATCATCCTTTATCAAAGTGTTTTTGAGTATACCTACATTAACTATTCAACCTAAAGTATTTTTCTACTTGTTTCCCCTGAGGAAAAAGTGTGTTATTTCTAAGTTCCTAGCATTACTATTTCTGGTTTATAACAACATCATAACAACCGGCAATGATATCCTTTCACTTAGGCACTCAACAAGTGTAGAAGAACTATTATAAAATAAGTAATCAAATTCATTGCTAACAATCACACGAATAAACATAGTCAATTTTATGCTGATATTAATGTCCTGCCTGGTGAGAAGGGTCACAAGGGAAATTTTCACAGCTGGGCACAGCATGCACAGCATGCAGCTATTTTGAATTTCATTTATTGGCATCAGATTAAAGAAACTTTATTGTGCCAAATCAGATGATGCCAAGCTAATAATGAATGTCAAGGAAGAGAAGTGATGCCAGCAAATCCTAACGAAGATTCACAGTCAAACATGTTTTTAGTATCCTAGATAGGAACACAAAATAGCATGGAAACTATGTGAAATGCAATTATTCAGAGCACATTGTTACAGTAAATGCACTTTTTAAACTGTCACATAAGAGATCTTTCAAAGAAAATGCAGTGTTCACTGGAGGAAGAAACAGGATAAATAATTGATCAAAGCATGAACTGAACTGCTTTTTTTGTCCTGTGCACTGCATGTTTTGAAGTCCTCTGATAAACATTTTGCTCAGCTGCTGTGCCAAAATAGTCAGAAATGGTTGTAGTCCCTGTCTCTTGGTAGGTAATTCTCTGTTCCTCTTTTCTAATGGAATGATATTGAAGACTTACAGAGCTTCATATCAGCTGAACATCAAAGGCAAAGATTTTGAAACCTAGAGCTCACTGGGCAGATGTCACAGTGCATTATTTTTTTTTTTCATCTCTTCATCTCCGTTTACTACTGTTGTATTCCACAGGACTGTAACACACACAACAAGGTGTGTTACTGAGACTTGAAAATTTTTGGGTTAGTTGATTTAGGCAATTAGCACTATGAATCAGAAATACATCTAGCTGTTTAAAGAGTGCAACACATCACTGAAATCCTCACATGACCTACCTAGGACAGCTTGTACCATCCTTAAAATAGATGGGGTTTGGATCATATCTCCACCTAGCCATCCACCATTTCATCAACCTTGTTGATGCATTAGAACTGGATATAGTAGCTCAAGTTAATTCTGAAAGAATACAAGCTAATTTCAATAGAAGTGGCAAAATAGCTTTTAATAGAATATTACTGCTAAGTTATACAGCCATAAAACTATTTCCATACAAGGACGATAACAATTATCATTACCATGCCACTTGTAACAATAAATTCTATCACAGCTGCTTTCTTCACTGATATCCAACATATTGTGTTTTATCACGTTGCAATGTGAATGGTCTTCATAGCAGCAGCTGCATTTAAATCTAGAAATAACCATATCTAAGCATAAACCTTGAGTCATTGACAGTCAATCCTTCCTTTCCAGAAGCTTGATTTCAACATTTTTTTGTATCTACCAATTTGTCTAGAGATGCTTCCAATAAAGAGTTTGCTAATTCATTACTTAATTTTATGAAGCCAATATTTTTCATTAATATCTGTTGCCAACAATGACTATGACAACTCTCTGACCAAATATCAAGCTCACATTTGCTCTTATACTCAACCAAAGCTTCTTCTTTTATGTTGATATCCAGTGAGTTCTTACTAATGTGATTATTTTTCTGCTCCAGTGGTTCCAGAACTGTGTCCATAACTGGACTCAGAATTCCAGATGCAGTCTCACCAGGGCTGAGTTGAATGACAGGATCATTTCTTGTGTATTTCACTGGCAACATTCTTCCAGATGCAGCCCAGCATACCAATGACCTTCTTGGCCACACAGGCACACTGCTGGCTCACGGACACTTTGTTGTCCATCAGGACCACCAGGTCCTTCTCTGCAGAGCCGCTTTCCAGCAGGTCAGCCCCCAGGCTGTACTGGTGCATTATAACTGGGGTTATTCCTCCCCAGGCACAGAACTTGCAGACTTGCTTTTTTTGAACTTCAGCCCGTCCAGGTGCACAGACATCTGCTGTAGCAGACACTGTTTCAAGTTTTGTATCATCAGCAAGTTTGCTGAGGGTACACTCTGCCCCATTATCCAGGTCATTGACCACCTGGGAATACAGCCATAGGCCTTCAATTTGTCACAACCCCCTGAGCTCTGCCACCCAGCCAGTTCTCAAATCACCTCCCCATCACTCCTCTAATCCACACTTCCTGAGCTCACCTCTGGGATGTTACGGAAGACAGTGTCAAAAGCCTTGATGAAGTCAAGGCAGACAACACCCTATTGCTCTCCCCTCATCTACACGGTCATTGTAGCCTAGAGGTCTATCAGGTTGGTCAAGCATGTTTTCCACTTGGTGAATCCACATTCACTACTCCTGATAACCTCCTTTTCCTCCCCATGTAAATGACATCCAGGATAAGCTGTCCCATCCTTTCCAAGGATGGAAGTGAGACTGACTGGCCTGTAGTTTCCTGGGTTCTCCTTCTTGCCATTTTTGAATACAGCAATGACATTGGTTTTCCTCCAATCTGCAGGCAGCTCTCCTGTTCTCCATGACCTTTCAAAAATGATTAAGAACGGCTTGGCAATAACATCTGCCAACTCCCTCAGCACTTCTGGGTGCATCCTATCAGGGCTGTCATATGACCTCCAAACTCATCCTTTCCTGATCAAGGGAAAGTCTTCCTTTCTCCAACTCTCTCTTGGGTTCAGGGTCTGGGGTTCCTGAAGCCCAGACATAGCAGTAAAGGTTGAAGCTGAGAAGGCATTCAGTACGCCACTCTCTCTTTGTCACTAGGGCACCCACCTCATTCAGCACTGAGCCACATTTTCCTGATTCTTTCTTTTGCTACTGAGGTAGTTGAAGAAAACTTGCCAGATTTAATTCCAAATGGACCTTCGACTCTTTTGTCACATCCCTGCATACTCTGAAAACATTCCTATATTTTTCTCAAGTGGCCCGTCCCTTTTTCCACATTTTGTAAAATTGCTTCTTCTGTTTGAGTTTTGCCAGAACCTCCTTGTTCATCCGTGTAGATCTCCTGTCTTCGCTTGATTTCTTGCTCACAAGGGAGCACTGATCTTGAGCTTGGAGGAAATCATGTTTGAATACTCACTGTCTTAAGTCCTCCTACCCATGGATCCCTAAGAACTAGATATCATGCAAATAGGTTCTTGAGGAGGCCAAAGTTAGTTCTTCCAAAGTCCAGGATTTTAATCCTTCTTATTATCCTGTTTCCTCCAAGCAGGATCCTCAACTCACCACATCATGATCACTGCAGCCAAGGATGTCCCAGCCTTCACATCCCCAACCAGTCCTATATATATGTGCTCTCACATGTATGTAAACATACAGAATGTCTTAAGACAGGAAGAAATTAAGATATAAAACTAATTGCCAAAAAGTAAGCATGAATATGTCAAGCAATTTTTACAGTGCTTGGCTTCTACTCAAGAGTACAATCATGGACTATTTTCTAATCTTCTTGTGTATCATTCTTTTTCTAAATTTTTGCTGTCTCACAAGTTTGCAGGTATTGCAGGTATTTCCAAATCTATTTTTATCCCTTAAAATTATTTTTGTCATATTTATGCTTGAAATTAATCTGAGACTAACAAAATTTTTCCCAAAAGGAGTTCTAAAATCAGTTTTCACATTATGTCAACACCATATCTTTGCAGCAATAACAATAATCATTGGCTCAGCACTAAAAGAAGACACATCAAAGACACCAAAGGTTGTACACATGCAGCAGTACTCTTTTGTGTCACTTAAAAAACCAAACAAACAAACAAAAAACCAAATAAATGGAAAACAGGTTTATTTTGAGGTCGAGTCTTTTTAAAAATCTTTCTTTAAGATTCTTCCAATTTTTTTTACATTGTTGTTTGAGTTTTTCAAGAGGCCTTAAAAAATAGGTGTGACTGGATTAACCCAACCTGAAAATAGTGAATGTGATGACCTTGATCAGGGGACAAAACTGAGCTAGTTCACACACAAAACACGTACTAAAAATGGTTGCTAGCTTATCTTGTAAAGCATCCACTTAGCGTCATCGAGCAGTTTTTACCATTATGAATTTGAATGAGCATTTTGACTATGTAAAAATGGAGCTTGGTAATTCTTTTACTTTTATCAAGCATTTCAGGACAGGCAAGAAGGGAATGTAAAACTTTTCCTATGAATTTATAAAAGACAGCTTCCTATTGCTTTATGTCTATCACTGATGTGTATTTAGAGTTACAATATATGAAGTGTATATATTATTTGGAATCAGCAGGGTTTTCCTGCACAAGTTCTATTACTCAAAGTAGGTCAAATTTTGTTCTTGCAGTTTAAACTCTTTCCTTTTATATGGAAAAATCAATATTCATTTTAAATCAGGAAAAATAATATTTCTATGCACAAAATAGTGCTGAACATACACATTTCAATTAAAAAAACTGACTAAAGGAAAACAGTCAGTAAGTAAAGTATTTTATCCAAAATAATGTACATAAGTTAACCATTAGCCTCAGGTCTTGACCAGCATAGTACTAATGATAGAATACTGATTGTCTTTAACAGACTTCAAATAACCAGAGCAAGACCTTTAGCAAACCCAAGCCTTGCAGATTAATAGGGAGAAAAATGCCTTTTTCTATGCTGTGGAAAAGAAACAATTCATTTCATTGGGGTTCCACACATTTCCAAAAGGGGAAGGAGTGTCAAAGACTTGGATATATGGAGCCACTAGCATCACATCTCTATCTGCTTGCACTCACACTAATGCATTAAAGGGTTTAACTGGCAACTCCAAATAGCTTTCTAACTGTAGCATTGCTCATCTCTCTCAAATTATGAAAACAATCCCAGAAAACATGCTTATAGATTTCCCTGAGGAAAAAAGCATAGTTGGGGAAAAAGAGAGAAATCAAAGAATTCCTTTGATTCCTGCCTATTGCACACAACTGAGAATCATGTTGAACAAACATTGGGCATTGTTTTTGTTTGGCTTTTTGCTTGTTTGTTTTTAATGGAAGTTCAAATGTGTGCAGTGATCTCTGCCTGGAGCAGCTACTCGTTTGAATTCCTGTCCAATAAAGGAGTAGCAATACCTCTAAAGGCAAATGTAATTGAAGTTGCTAGAACGGTCCGGTATGAGAAGAAAAAACTAGATGCAAGCACAAATAAAGACTCAAAATAACAGCACAGTATCTCAATTTTTCTTCTTCTGACTGTGCACAGCAGTGTAGTCAGAGAAGCTCAATCCAAAACCATTTCAAGCAGAGCTGTTTCAGAAGAAGGAAAGGCCACAGCCAAAAATGCAACCTATGTTAGCTCCCTCTCATTTCCGAAAGGTCTCTGTGGATTTTCTTACCCAAGTGCTTCTCTGTCAAGACTTTCTCCTTTCTGGATGGAATCTTACTGCATTTGTGTTTTTAAAAGAATTTAGGATGAAAAGTTTTTGAAACACATGTTGTTTTCTTTCACTGTTTTCCAATCAGATCGTAAATAGTAAATTTTTTGAATAAAAAATTTTCAAGCCAGAGCACTTCCAGCAATAACAAAGGTGAGGTGTTACTCATTTGTTACACTCATGCTTTTTAAACTTTGAAACCTTTTCACACATTTCAGTACCATGAACATTATAACTTTATTTTAAAAAATAAAATAAAAAAATAAAATAAAATACACTCAAAAAAAGCTCCACACTAAAAGAATTTTTATTGAAACATCTAATTATTCCTTTATAAAACTAAAAAAACTGCAATAAGGCAAGACCAAAGCAAAGCCTCCTACTAAATTATTGTGCTAACACCAATGAGTTATAAGATCAATTTCAGGTCAAGAAAATTATTTGAAAAAACTTGTTGAAAAATAGACATGCTCTTACACTGGTACAATGAACAGAATTATTCTGTCTTCATTAAAAAAAAATAGTGTCCCTACATTCCTAACTCCACCAGTTGCACACACAACCTAGAAAAACACAGGAGTAAAACAGAAAAAAAGGCAAAAACAAGTATGGGAATAACTGAACAGGGAAGCCTCTATTCCTTCTCGAGCACAACCTGTCTTCCATCTTCATAAAATCTTTAGAGGATAAATTCAAACAGTACCTACCACGCCAGAAGAGTATTCCTGAGCAGGCTACACTGTCCTAGAATGATCAGCCCTGCCAGAGAAGCTAATTTTTTTAACACATACCTCTGTCATAAACATCAGAAACGGAGTTGTTCCAGACCACAGAACTCTGTAGTGAACATGTTGCAGGAGATACTTGATCTGCAAGATTTCAACAAAGACTAAATATTTCCTATGAAGGAAAAAGAAAAGGGCATACCTGTTACGTCCCTGTGAACACACTATGCCTGAGAAACCCACAACATCCCTCCTCTGGTCACGGGATGTGCCCAGACTTCATTGATTATGAAATATTTCAATCTACTACGGCTATTGATGGACAAATTCATGGGGGAACCTAAAGGTCTCCAAAATCTCTACAGAAAACATGAAATCAGTTGCTCATAAACTCAGTGCCTTTGGGTGCACAGAGACTTTGTATGGGTCATAAAATGGGGAATAATGGGGTTTTTCCTTTCTCTCTTTCACCTCTAGTTATCTAAAAGCTGGCAAATATTCCTTATGTTCCACTTGCAGCTGGGGACAATTTTGGATATCTCCTGCTTTCTGCATAGCCAAAGCCCTCTCTTTAAATGTCAGATGGCTTGCTTAGCGGAACAGAGCATTAGAAGTTGTGTTTTAGGGCAACTAATAATGCTTGCAATAGAGATGATCACTAACATCAGTAAAATGGCAATTAAGTTTATGAAATGTATAAAGTGCCAAATACATTTTAGCACAAAAGACATTGAGAAAGATAACTTTGGTCCATCAGTTATAATTTTTGAATATTGTTGAGTGATAAATCACCATATATGAGGGAAAACCTCTGTGGCATTTTTATCATGAATGATTAAACATGAGGAATGCTCTTGGGTTTACCTCCTGCCTGTGGTTTCCCATCTGAATTCTGCACTGGAAATTAACCTCTGAGCCAGTTCCTGACACCTTGCTTCACCTTCTTCTGTTTTCCCAGGGAGAAAAAATAACAAAAAAACCAACTGAATGATGCTGTTCGAGGACAAACTGATATGTCTCCAGCATGAAGGAGGTCTGAAGTTATTTCCAAGATGTGTATATGGCTTCCATTCCTCTTATTATACTGCTTCCTCAGGTGCAACTGGCGTAGGACTCACAGCTCCTCAGGACTTGCTCTGTTTTTTTAAACTCAAAGCAACAGTGCCAAGATACTCTGCATTGGAAAAATAACATCAGCTGATTACAGGATGAGGATGGTAACCTCATGTACAGGGACAAGGCAAAGGTGTTTAACGCATTCTCTGCCTTTGTCTCCCATGCAGATGACAGACCAGGGGGGTCTCAGTGCCCTCAGCTGGAGGACCATGACCGCAAGAATGATCATTCCCCAGCTGACCCTGAAGTTGTGCAGGATCTGGAATTGTGCTCCTGCTGGATCCTTACATGTTTATGGGGCCTGATGGGATTCATTGAAAAATTCACAAAGAGCTGGCTGATGTCATTGCAAAACCTCTCTCAATGATTTTTGACTGGTCTTGGGAATCCAGAGAGGTCTCAGCTGACTGGAAGCTGGCAAACACTGTCCCAATTTTTAAGAAGGGTGAGAAGGAGGAGCCCAGAAACTACAGGCTTGTCAGTCTCACTCCAGTGCCTGGTAGAGTTATGGAGAAGATTATTCTGGGGGTACTGAAAAACACCTGAAGCACAGTCATCGGTCACAGCCAGCATGGCTGCATGAGAGGAAAGTCCTGCTTATCAAAGCTGGTTTCCTTTTCTGACAAGGTAACCCAGCTGATGAAGGGAAGCCTGTAAAGTTTTTGATACTGTCTCTCACAGGATCCTCCTGGACCGAATGTCCAGCCCACAGCTGGATAAACACATTGTGGGATGGGTGAGCAACTGGCTCACAGGTCAGGCACAAAGGGTTACAGTGAATGGGGTGACATCAGACTGGGAACCTGTCACTGCTGGGGTTCCACAAGGCCCCATCCTCCACCCTCTGCTCTTTGACATCTTCACAAATGACTTGGACACAGGATTTGGACACAGGACACAGGACTGGAAGGGAACTGAGCCAGTTCACAGATGATACAAAACTGGGAGCAGCTGTTGGCTCCCTTGAAGGCAGAGAGGGCCTGCAGAGAGACCTCAACAAATCAGGGGTCTGGGCAATCGCCCACCATATGAAGTTCAGCAAGGGAAAGTGCCAGATTCTGCACATGGGATGGGGCAACCCTGGATGTGTGGACAGACTGGGAATGAGATGCTGGCAAGCAGTGCCATGGAAAGGGACCTGGGGGTCCTGGCGAGCTGAACATGAGTCAGCAGTGCCCTGGCAGCCAGGAGGGCCAACCCTGTCCTGGGGTGCATCAGGCACAGCATCGACAGCTGGGCAAGGGAGGGGATTGTCCCACTCTGCTCTGCACTGGGGCAGCCTCACCTCGAGGGCTGGGGGCAGTTTTGGGGGCTACAATACAAAATAGTCATTAAGCCATTAGAGACTGTCAGCAAAGGTGGTGAAGGACCTTGAGGGGAAGCTGTGTGAGGAGCAGCTGAAGTCACTTGATCTGTTCAGCCTGGAGGAGACTGAGGACAGACCTCATTGCAGTCTGCAGCTTCCTCATGAGGGGAAGAGGAGGGACAGACACTGATCTCTTCTCTGTGGTCACCAGTGACAGGACCCAAGGGAATGGCCTGAAGTTGTGTCAGGAGATGTTTAGGTTGGATATTAGGAAAGGATTTTTCACCCAGAGGGTGTTTGGACACTGGCACAGGCTCCCCAGGGAAGAGGTCACAGCACCAAGCCTGACAGAGTTCAAGAAGGATTTGGAAAACTCTCTCAGGCACATGGTGTGACCATCGGGGATGGTGCTGTGCAGGGGCAGGAGTTGGACTTGATGATCCTTGTGGATCTCTTCCAACTCAGCTTATTCTGTGATTTTGTGATTCTGCATTTTGTGTGGAAAGATTAGAATCTGGACTGAGCTAAAGATTATGAGATTGGAAAACGGTTTAGAAATTTTTTCTTGCTTCCACTAATATCTTTCTTCGTATACTGGGAATATCTAAATGCAAGCAATAATGAATCCATCAAGGAAGTAATGTATCCAGCAGTTCTTTTCATCCTCAGGACAGAATTCAAGATAGGGTCTTTATTACCAGTCCTTACTACCTGACCAGGCCATTTTGAAGTCTTGAAGAGAACCCTAACACTGACACATTAAAGGTAGATAGTGTTTTTTCAGTGCCTGAAATTCACTTGCAGAAGAGATCAGCATTCCTGTACACCTCTGCCACTAGAGACTGAAGCATTCGGACAAGCATGGACCATCAGAGAAACTTCATTCATTGCTTTGTTTGAAAACACACTATTCCTTCTCGCATTGTACACAGCTGTTGCTGTATTTCAGATTCACTGTCTGACTAGAAACCATCCTCTGATTTTACATGACACATTAATCCCAGAAAGTACTTGTGCCATTGCAGGGCATATTCAGTGAGTCATCTTGGGCAGGCTCTGAAGTCAGGGCAGCGATGACCTCACCCCACCTTCTATGTGGGCACACAAACTGCCACTCTCCAAAGCACTCTGCAAATGCTGGCTGTGAGCTGAAGAGCCTTCACCAAACGCAGGTACCGGGAGCAGCGTACCCTACACTTGTCCAGGGGGAGCATGCTGGAACCATTCCAGAGACAGCATAATGCATACAAACAGTGATGCCAGCATTTCCAGGAAAGCATTTCCAAGGTTTCTTGAACACTTACCACATTGTTTCCATCTGTTTCACAGAATATGTGCAAACATTATACTCTACTTAGGCAACCTGCTCTCGTATTTCCTGAAATTAAAATTCTAATTATTTTTTCCAGACTAGAATCTGAAGGCAATTACACAAACATTAAAGCACTTTTGAGGAAACTAGGAATTTCCAGCTGTGGGGGGTGGAAGGGGAGACATGAATGTAAAGCTTTTCCCTTGACATCAGAATACTTGGGGATAAAAAAAATTGTTCCATTACCCCAATACAAATTAAAAAATAGCAACTGCATGCTCAGGTGATCAGGAAAAGGACAGACTTGTGGAATTCCTCCTCCCATATTTACCATGCTTAGTTTCCAGTTTAGAGTTTCACGTAAAACTTGGATTTTAGCAGCCTTCGTACAGGAAAACGCCTGCTTTTATTAAATGCTTTCCTCGGTTGTCAAAACAGAATTTTAGGTGTCAGTGCTTCAGGATGACTGAAACACATGAAAGCTAGTGCAATTTTGTCAGGTAGAAAAGCAAATTATTATTTTTGGAAGGTGTAAAAACTGACTTTATATGCATACACACACACACACACACATACATATATACAGTGGTTTTTATATATTCATGAATCTATCTATCTATCTATCTATCTATCTATATTTATAAATGTAATTGCAAGTCCTTGTCATTTTGTTCTGAATTTAATAAAGGCAGAATTTTTTAAAAGTAAGCAACATACAGTGTGGTGTTGTATTTCCCACTGATTCACTTATTAAATATATGCCTTTCACATTGTTCCCCACCCCCCTTTCCCCCACCTCTAGTCCTGGCCACTCCCTCGGGTTCTCCCTATTGGTTCCTGTACCCCAACTCCGCCCATGTACCACCCCTGAGCCCCTGACAAAACCCCCTTGCTCCCTGACCACCAGGTCCCTCTGCCTCTGGGGACCAGCTGGACAACATGTAACAATAAAAGTCCTCTGAAGCCCACATGGAGAGACCTTCTGACCTCCTTTACTGTCACCATGTTGCGGGGCCAACAGCTAGCAGGAGCAGGTACGCGGGGCCATCCAGAAGGACTACGGAAGAGCAGAACGGCCGCTCTGTCCTAAGCAGCCTCACAGGGCCTCCCAAGAAGGCTGCGGCTTGCTAAACCAAACCAAGCACTGCAACAATACAGCACTACTTAAGCAAAGATATTTTTACTGAGGAGGAACTGGAAAGTTTTTTCTAGTCTCAGAGCTGCAGCAAGTGCCATATGGGAATCCTTATTGTCCTGAGCATCCTCAGTTAAGGAGTGCATTGCAGTAATAAGTAACGGCTGCATGGGAGGTGAATCAGGAAGTCAGAGAGGAAGTTTTTAATCTTTTCTGGAAATGTTGACTGCACCAGAGAAGACTAAAGCACGGCTCCTAGATGCTGGGAGGACTGCAGTGGGAGGATACTTGCTCTTGTAATTAAAGAGGTGTAGCAGAGGGAATCTTTCTATCATTCCCCATGGAGGAACATTGCCTTTGAAAGACATATGGTTGCCAGGATCCAGGGCTCCAGCAGTGCAAAAACTTTCCCTTCCCAGCATGGCTCAGCATTAAGAGCATCATAATTGAGTACTCACAGTATTAAGAGGCAAGAAAAAAGTTCATCTGGGATCTGATCCAAAGCACATTGATGTTAATGGAAAAAAATCCCACTGATTCCAATGAGATTATGGCCAGACAACAGCATATTTAGACAAATTTTTTTGAAAAAATTATTTAGTTGTGGAATTGTCTATTTTCAACAACAAAAAACAGGTCAGGGAATTATGCAAGGGTGAATCAGTGTATAAATTACCTTCTTAGTCCAGAGATAATAGCAGTAATAGAATAGTTTCGTTTTCTAGTGTTTGTGTTTTCCTCGTGTTTGTGTTCATCCAGATACAAGCTAACAGGAAAAATAGCGAAGTCTTGTAACAGTGATCTCTTTAGTTGATAAAAGAACCCTCAAGTGACTTAAAAGCACAGAACTCTTGTCAAGGGAAGTAGAGAATCTTACATGGGGCAAAGAGTGGGAAGCAGGAAAGGATTGTTGATGTACAGACACAAAAATGAGAGGTCAATGAGTATACAGGAAGATGAGAGTAGATAATTTTTTATTAGAGAATGAAAAAAAGAGAACAGAAAGAAAATTCTACAGAAACAAAAGTCCATTTGACATGCTTAGAGGAAAAAAAAGGAAAGACACCATGGAGTTTTTTCCTCACATCAACTGTATAGGAGAGGAAAAAGGAGAGAAAACAATGTAGGCTGAAGCAGCTGCTCAACACTATCATCAGAGCAGTGAGACCACTGAAGCTGGGAAAACGCTTAGCAGGGGAAACATCTCTAGATGGTGTGCTATGGATAAGATTATAGGAAAGTTTTGTAGTATCAAAGCAAAACCTCTGGTGATAGATGAGAAGATGGGATGAGTCATTATACTCAAAGCTATGTTTAGATTCCTGTGCACTAAAAGGAGAGATTACTATACCAGAAGTTACCCTCGAAGGTTTATTGTGCAGTGAGATTGTACATTTCTTTATTATAGTTATTAATTACCTATCTAACACTTTTTCTTCCTTAAATACAAAGGGCAAAAGGCTGAACCTTGAGTCAAACCTGGTGACATAGCTTTTGGAAGCAAAGGCCATGGTTGGGTCTGGGTCTATTCTAAGTGGTTTAGGTATATGTCTTGCAGTACATAACATTTTCACCTCTTCTTGACTTGGTTTGGGGGATGTTTTAGTAAAGAGTTTCATCACTCAGCTTTACTTAACAGCAGTGCAGGGATGCAGCTAGCGATATTTCAGCAGAATTTCCTGAGGTGAAGTCAAAACTTTACAAATAGGAAACAGTAGATTGACCTGTCAACAGAAAGTGAACTAGATCTAAGCCTCTGTAGCCCCTCAACTCCTATGAGCTGTGAGCTCGATCTACAATAACCACACCCACCAACCCACCAATGCAACTCTGACAGATGCAAACAACAGATCCCTCCATACTCAGTTTCCCTTCCAGCACTCAGAAAGGAAGTTATCTTTAGATCACAGTTACTGGGCCACTGCAGATCTGTCTCACAATACACTCTTTACAGAAGTTTTCTGTTTTCTGAATGGTAAGATGAAGAAGGATGAAGAAGGATTAAATTTCACATATTGTCTTCAAGATTATTTTATACTTCTGTGAGCTGAGAATTTCTTTAGGTAGCAAGCTGCAAACACATGACTGACTGCTGATTTTACAAAGTGAAAGAAAATTTGTTATAAAGGCTACAGAGTCAGAACTGACACCCAAATGGAACTAACTACCAAGAGGCACAGAGTAATGTTAGGATCTATTGAAGCTTCATTCTCATTTTTTCTTTTTCAATGTTCTCTCTTGGTCTCCTTGAAACTCACCTGTATGTAATCACTTTTTGGTTTTGAACTATTATCATAATCCTCTTCCAAAACTTAGCTTACAGGTAGCCCCTTAGCACAGGCCAAATTTATTCACCTTATACTAACCCTTGTCTATTTGTCATTGTAGAAGAAACACTGCTAGATGTGATGAAAGAGTACCACAGTAAATGAAAACAAAATTTATGTGGCTAAGCTACACAGCATTTATCAAGAAGTCAGAGTGCACAGAAGCAGTTACCTGGCAGGTTAACACACTGTATGTACACTATAGGTGTGCCACAGCATCACGTTTGCATATACATCCCTTTGCTGAAGAAAAAGAATAAAAATATCATATCTCACTTTTGAGATTTAAGACTCCAAGGACAATGATTCCCAGAAAGTTCAATGAATCCATAATTGAACTGAGAGTGGATCTTCTTAGGAGGGAGACTATTGCATAATGAACCATCTCTTTTGTAGTTTCCTTCCAGGTGAACTGCAAGCAGCAAAATGTATTGCAATTGTCCAGTATGAAGGCGAAAACTATGTGAATCACCATTGCCAGACCTGCGTTCAAGTGATGAGTGCAGCTAAGAGAGGGAAGCTGATATTTCGGTTACTTCTATGTCCTTCTATGGGAATAGAATTTTTAAAAGCCTCATATATGTTTTAGCACCCTCTCTCTTTCCATTTATAATGAAGTGCTGATGCTCCCAGAAACATCACTCAAATGTAGACCACCTTGTTAATTACGGGCCTTCCTTTTGGAGAATGAGAAACGGCATAAGACCAGATAATCACTTCTGGATAAAGGATGCAAAAATCAGCATGCATATATTTCAGCTGGGAGGCAGTAGCACTTGCTTGAGTTCTTGCACTATTTTGTAGCACATCTTCAAGATTTCCTGGACAAAAGGGCAGATCAGAGCTCCAGCAGAAGAAATTTTCTGAACAATAAATAGGTCACAAAGTCATTATTAAACATGCTTTTACATCACAAGTAATTACAATAAGAGTTTTCACTGTTAGTGTCTGAGGGTCTTTATAGCCTGGATGGGAAAGGAAGCAATCTTAAGGATTTTTATACATGTAAATCACAAAGGAATATAATTTATCCTAGTGCAATTACTAAATGGTCTCCTTTTTTGATTTGAAGCTTACTCTTAATGTGCTCTTCCTCTTCGATCAAGACAGAAATTTAGTCCTGAAGCAACATCTCTTTTTTTCTGGAAGTTTGATTTCCTCCTGTGAGCAGGTTCCCCTGTGTCTAAGAAAGCAAAGTGGAGAAAACAACTTGCTCCAACTTAAACAGAAACACCATCCCATAGACATTGCAGCAGCTTATACTTAATTCATATATACCCAGTGCAAGAATCTCCCCCTCAAAATCTTTAGAAAAAGTAATGACTATAACAATATCACTTTAACAAGTCCAATCTTTAACCAGTTCCTTTATCTGCATTCACATTCTTACATTAGCCTGTATTTAACTTCTGGCTCCAAGTTTGTTGTTTATTCATGCACTCTGAGAAAAAATTGATCTCATTCTAAAATTGGTTCATTGAAAATACTAAGCATATTATTTTTATTATTATTCATGGTTGCTTAGAGAGGCAGATAGCTTACAATTTTAAATTTTCTATTATTTATAGTGTGTATAAAAAGAAATCCTCAGCCTTTATTAGTTCTGTTATGTTCATTCAGTTTTCCTACATTTGGTTCTTTATAAAAGTAATATTCATCACCAAAAAAAAAAAAACATCTTAAGCAAAAACTAAGGATCTGTATAGGAAGAGTGGTAAAAGTTTGAGGTGACAGATCATAAATTACTTGTTTAAATAAAATACAGAACATATGTACCAAGAATTTTTCATACCCTCATACAATATTCCACAAACCTCTATTTTTTCTCCTTAAACAAACCAAACACACCAAAAGAGACACCACAATATTATTTTTATGCTCTGACGTGTACTCAGTATGACTAGGTAGAGCCACTGCAGAATTTTCCTAATGGCTGAGATCTCAAAAAAAATCACAATTGCAACTGACACTAATTGGTGCCGTTACTGTCAGCCTGAACAGAGACCATTGCTTAGTCAAACACAGCTGCTAATCCCTAACCCTGAAGGAAGTCTCTCTGTGTCAGTGTTGCCATATATCATTTGAACTGTATGGGCAGGCTTGCTTGTTCTACAAGGCATGGCCAGTGCCTGCTTTACATCTGTGCTTTCAGCATGTTTCTGTCTTTCACCTGCTTTTTAAAGAGCATCTGTTTACTACACTGAAAATGTAGGTGTGCCCTAATCACCTAAAGTGTACAGAAAGAGGAACAGATTGGGAATTTTGATAGCATAACATTTAGAAACATTGTATAATACTGTGCATACTCTAAAAGGCAATCAAATACTTTGCTATAAATTAAGAGAAGACAAAGAGTAGATTAGTGTGGTGCAATAAATCATAGATGACAGACAGCCATGGAAGGAAAATTCTTCACTGGCTGAGTGGGAGATACCAGTCAAGTTACTGAAGTCAAATTCAGTCAAATGATCTGCAAACTCCTGTTATCCTTTAAGTGTCTGTAACTGTAAATTAGGACGGAACAGATCAGCCACAAGGATGCAAATTATGTTCTCCTTCAAATACTGGGATGCCACCCACAAGTGAGTGCACAATTCTATCAGTAAAATGCTTTAATCTACTTCAGAGCATCATTGTGGATGTTTTTCCCCATCTTCTTCTAAAGAAGAGTAAAGAGAACAATCTTAAGAAACATTATCCTCACATTAAATACAGCCCACTAAAATAAATCAGTCTGAGAGAGCTGGAAGAATATAATCTGGGGTTTGCTAAGTCATGGTGACTTCAGATGTTGTTTGAGATATATCAACTAGACCCTACCAAATTAAGCCCACCTATGATCAACAAGACTTTTAAGGTTTACCTCCTAAGACTCCAGTGAGTCTCATTCACCACACAGAGAGGGGATGCTACTGTGGACCAGCTCTGTGGGTCACTACAAAGTCTCACATCACCCTGAAGTGAGTCCAGCAATCTTTATCCTACAGGAAAGTCTCATGTTTCAAGGTCAACCTAAACTTGTGTACCCAGGTTTAAAGCCATTGATAAAACATTTCACTTAATACAGTGAGAAATGTGCTAATAAATCCATTCATCTTCTCATTATCTAAAAATATTTAAGGATGGCATCCCAATTATCTTAGATATGCAATGGATTCTACAAGGAATTTTAAATAAGTGCTTTTGCGGTTATCCTTGCTCTCCACCAGCCCCTTGTATTAGAGTTCATTTAAGCAGAATTTCTCTTAAGATATTTATGAAAAAATGAAAAGAATTTTCTTGATTAGACAGCTTTCAAACACATTAAACTTCCATAGGTTAGCACATAACTTTTAGTAACAAAGATGTTACATCTGTAAATTATGTGTGTTCTTATCCTTCTCAGGTTTTAGGACAGGTCTTCAGTATTCTTGATTTTAGTTTTTTGTTTCTTGATTTCTTTTTCTCTTTCTTTTTCTTTTTATTTTTTTCTTTTGTTTTTTGTTTTTTGGGGTTTTGTTTTGGTTTTGGGGAGGGCTAGGGGATTGGGAGTTTTTTTTGGGGGGGGGTTCAGGTTTTTTTCTCTTTTTTTTAAACAACACTTGCTCCATCTAGTGGCAGTTTCTCAAGGGAGAAAAAAAAACCAACACCACTCACAAACACATATAGAATGCATAGAGAAATAAAAATCTCATCTCAAAATCAGGAATGTTTCCACTCAGATAATTTGGCTTGTTTCAGAGCTTTTCTCTTTAACAACTACACAGAAAGCAGTAAAAGGCATATGAAAACATTCTATCCTTACCAAAAGAATTAAAAGAGAAACACTTGTGCAGTAAAAATTCGCTGTAGCTTCTCATATAATATCAAATACATGAAAGCAAATACTTCATTTTTTAACTCAACAAAGACTTACTACAACTATCTCTATTCACTGATTAGTATCTTTTAGCAATCAATTCCATCAACAAAATGCTGTCCATTCAGCTCTACTTGGTGGCACATTTATTGGTGGTGTCTATGTAGCTGGCCTGTTACCTGATAGAATTGTTTCAGGTACACAAGGGAGAGGTTATTCTTAAACTAATTACACTGAGTGCATGATGAGAAAAACCTCTTCTGGCCCAGCTTTGTCTCACAACAATCTCTTGATAAGCAGCTGCGAGCAGCTGTGAGAAGATCTGTAAATTATTTTTTGATGGCAATAACTGGAGTGCTAATGGCTGGAGATTACTGTTTCAGCAATTTTTTTTTTTTTAAGTAATTTCCATATTAGTTACAAGATGTATTTTTCCCCATGTGATAAAAGCAGTCATTCTTACAGAAAAAAAAAAAGAAAAGAAAAAGAAAAATCAACAAAAACCTGATGCTCAGGGCACAGTTAATTTTTTAAAAATATTTTCTCTCACAGCATGCCCTGAAGAAACACAGGATTCAGCTTAGCATATCCATAGCCTTTTTGGTCCATTTATATCCTCTCATTTCTCTGCTTGAAAATATGAGGAAGTGTTGCCTACAATTCTGAACTTGAAATCAGGCATTCCATGATATACATTTTGTCAAATTGGATTAGTCACTAAATTTCTCCATATCTGTTTTCCCATCTCTAATATGCACTAGTCATTGTAGAAATTAATTTTTGAACAACAATTGAAACTGACTGATATCTCCTGTAGTTTTCCTAAAGCAATTAAGGAGGTAAGTTTAACTAACTCAAAGGTTTAAAAAAATAGAGAAAGGCTAACTACTTCACATAAAGTAGGTTTTTATTTAAGCTGGTTTCAAATAATGCCATTTTAATTGGACTTGTTCATAGAATAAATTATGTAAAGATTACTCAATTAAACAAATAGACTATTGAGGAAGGTGGCTATAGAATATCTTTAAAAATATACTGGTTTACAGGCACATACAATTCAGTGAATATCTGACCAGTCTACTCAGTTCAGGTGAGTGCCATTTTTCATACATACTTAACTGCTGTTTTCCAGGTGCCAATCCTAAAAATTGTTGGTATAACATTCTGCCCACTGAATACTGTGACACTTGTTAAAGTAATTTGATTTAAGTTTAGCTAACTTTTTAATCCAGCTTTAGTTACTCTAAGCACATTCAGCCAAAACCGTTGTGCTTGATTGCCTTGGGGATGTCACACACATTCACAGAATTACTAGAAATTCAAGCCTCCTGCAATCACTACATGCAATAAGAGTTCTTCATTTACCATCTGTAACCACTACAAATTGTCTACAAACCTTCACATCTTCTGTTTTACTAGGTAATTGAATAATTCAAAAACACAAAGATACAAAAAGAGAAATAACAGAAGATTGTAACTAGTATTATTCTTGAAGTCACCAGCTAAAATTAAAAAAACAAAATAGTTTGAGGCTTGACCCTATTTCTTTTTCTTCTTTCTTGATGGCAGAAAAACAAGTTTTAAGATGAAAAGAATTATATTTTAAATCAAAACAATGGAAGAAAACAGAAAAGCTGGGCATAAAAGGATCTCTTTTCCAATCACAAAATGGTTTGAATTAAGATATTCCCTTCACCTCATGATCAGAAGATTTGGGATTTAGTTTCCCATGGCTATAAGATGGGAGAATGTCCGAAATAGCCAGCTACCATGTGGTCTCTGCTGGAGCTTGCAAATCTATTCATTACTGAAAAAACTGCAAGCTGAACATCCTGCCTGTAAGTAAAATAGGGAATGGGTACAAGCAGACAAATCCATTTCCTTTCATCACAATTCATATTTTCAGACACAGAAAACATTTGAAAAGGACAAGGAGAGTCACGTCACAAAAATGTTGCATGATTTGGGATACTCTTCTAAGATGCAGAGTTTTGGGTACATATATGTGTTCTGAATTGAAGATGCACAGACAACTCTAAGGAAATGGGGCAGTGTCCTTTTCAAATGTACATCAGTCATCTCCATTCATCCTAATCCCAATATCTATCAAATATGCTGGATTATCGTAGGAGATACCTCTGTTGGGAGGTAGGGGGGAAGGATTTTTAAATTCCAATTATCTGCAAACTGGCTGAAAAGCATGCCTTTGGCAAACAAGTGATTTGCCTTTTTAGGAGTGATAGTATAAAGAGTTGATGCCAACAATTAAGGATTCTGTTGCTTTAAAAGGCACTTAAAGGAAGCATTTTTAATTGTTCAGTGACATGGTATTCAAAGGACTCTATGGGAGATTCTAGTGACTTCTACCTCAGCGAAAAGGATTTAGTTGGTGAAATGAGTGCATGTTGGTCTATTCTCCTGCCCAAGTCCATTTTTAAACAACAAAGAGGATGTGTTTGTGAACGGCAAATAATTCCAATAGAAGAAATTAGTGGGTTAGGGGCATTAAGCTGCAGAGGAACTTGTGCAGGTGCATGCCAAAAAATGGGATAACGAAATATTTCCACAATTACTGCTTGTGGCATCTATTTTTATTTTGGATTTTTTACTTACCTCAGTAAAGCAAGTTAAGAAAAATGTCAATTTTACCTAAGATAAATTAAAATCTTTATTTGACATTTAGGTTACAGTGGTTATTAAAACTATTCTCCCAGGTGATAATGGAGATAAAATGCACTTTGTCCTCAATCATTATTAGACTTACCTTAGGTTCACTCTCCTTGAAATCTTTATGAGCACATTTTATATGAAGTCAAACTATGCCAAAATCCTTCTAACAGTTCGCTATTTCTGTGCAGTTGTCTAGTACCCCAATTAGTCACCACTTACACCAGAATGTTTTGGCTGGATTAATTGATCAGACCAAACTTAAAAGGACTCAGCCATTATGGGAAGCGAAAGTAGTAGGCATAACTGCAGCCTTGCAAATTGAATAGATGGTTACTCATTAGGTCTGTAAAGAGACAAAAGTTCTCTTACATTCATCTCAAGGAAGTACATCATATTCCCACATCTAGCTCCAGCTGGCACCAAATTCAATGCAATTCTACTTTACCTTGCTTCCTACCAGAGTATACAAAGGTGTTTTGTGTACAAGAGATATATCTGAAGCCATTTAAAAAAAAGGAAAATGTTGCCACTGAGAGAATTAAGGCCACAGACTGTTCCTATCTCTCAGATGAATCTCATAGAGCACTTTTTCTTCAGGCAAGAGTGGCAATTGTCCTTTAAGTTCCCAGTATCTAAAGCTGTGCACAGTCTTCCCATTAACTTCCAACCTACACTTCATTGTATTCCCATTCCTACAAAAAAAAGGAAAAAGTTTATTTATAACCCTATTTACTATCTCTTTTGCTTCAGGATGTACAAATACAGTTACTCAATCCTTGACTGAAAAAGTAATTTCTACCTTTCTTTCAGTTACAAAACTTGCAGCTTCTAAATCCAGCTCTCTGGAAAATGGCTGTCTTAATTTCCCACATGCATGTGAGCAAATATCTGCATGCGCAAAGGCAGACTTTCCCTTCTCAATTCAGGATGCAATTTTCAATTACCTTCTTATGGCTTCCAACTACAGTCTGGGTTTTCTGACTGCACATAACCCCTGACATGTTGTGATAAGAATCACTCCTGTCTCAGAAAATGATAGTCTCTCATTATCACTATATTTTTAAACTTCATTTTAACACCTTTTCTCCCCTTTGCTATATTTGTGGATATATTTCCTATTCTGGCTTCATGGGTGAAAGATTTCATTTGTGTGCTGCATAGAGTTTTTCTGCCACGTATCTGCAATTCACACTGTATTACCAACTTGTCTGTTTCTTTACACACACACTTTGACCACTTGAATGCATTATCCTAAGTTTTAATTTCAAGCATCTTAAAGCATTAAAAAGTTCGCAATGCTTTTTTTGCTATGAAAATAAGTAATAATACTAAAAGATTCTCTAATATATCTTCTTTCTCTCTTCTTAAAGTTATATTTGACAGATGACTGACATAAGATCCCTGGCTGTACTAAAACAAAGCAAGTTTCTTTAGTCAGTTCTCCAGCAGCTTAACAGTGTCAGCAGTGATGCAAGAGAAACTGGAGATCACCGTTAGTCTCTAAGTTATCACACATCTGGACAGAATCAGTATAAATAGTACTTTTCATAACCTGTCAGAAGTAAGACCAAAGTGCCTTTCACATGTGATACCACTCGTATCACAGAGCTCATGGATGTTCCAGAAACTACTATTACCAGAGATTCATATCCGCACTGGAAGGGTTAATGTAAAGACAAACATTTAAAGAAACACCTCTCAAACATTCTGTAGTGAACCACTTGGACACCAAGGGTAAATTTTGCTTTAATCAAGCTGTTTTCAAACTAAAGGAGAAACATCTTTAACTGGAGACAGGATAGAGGGTTTTTTAAAGGTGGTCTCTTTCCCACCCCAGGAATCACCACTATGCAACCACAAAACTGAGAAAATTTATTCAGAATCTTTGTACAGAAAATTTGTCCAGGCACACCTGGACACACAGACACACACACTCACCTGTCCTCTTCATGTCAACAAACTTCCAGAATCTTCCAGAAAGAAGATTGTTCCTGTCCAAAACTCCTCACAGAGGATGTACTGGGGAATTTACTGGAAGAAGCAGGAAAACTAATTTTCCATGCATATATGGACCCCTACCCCTGACAGAGCAGGACTGCATATCATGACTACAGGCCATGATCACACAGGCGTCACTGGAGCCACGGGTAGTGATATCTATCTATCTATCTATCTATCTCTTCTCCTATCTCCCTTTGCCTATTTTCCAATTTTCCTCTCATAGGAGGATCATAAACTCCAAAATGGCTGTAGACCCCTTTTCCAATTCCTTATAGATTTTTTTCCAGTTAGATTTCAGAGCAGTTTCTCAATAAAATTCATTTTTATATAATTTATTTAGTGTCATTTTGTTTTAACCCTCCCCAAAGGAACTGTTAACAATGAACTTGGTTGCCCTGCCTCAGAGGTGGGTCACAACCCTTTCCCTTGGATCTTTTGTGTATATAAACAGATCTTAGCACGAAAATGATGGGTGAACAAAATACTCCGATTTTAGAATGATGTCTGATCTAAGTTTCATACAAGATGTATAAAAAATATACAATCCCTTGCTTGTGAGCTGAAATATTTTCTTATCATGCATCAAACAAGACAAAAGAAAGGAATAAGATGACAATTTTTTAAATGGTAGAAGGTTAAGAGTGTGCTGTCCTCACAGTTTGTATGAGATCCCATTTTTTTGAGGGGTCTAGAAATAGAGACACATGAGATTTCTTCAAAACTATGGGAAAGAGGAAGCAATTTGGATTCATCTCAAAAAGATGCCACGAGGAACTCCAGGGACAGCCTTACTCAGGTTAGGTGAAAGTTAAAAACAATGTCAGCCTACATGGGTAACACTGTGATAAAGCATATGATGCTCTTATATTGAAATCAATGGCTCACAAAGTCATTTAAAATAAATACTTTTAAAACATGACCTGTAATGCTAATGACTCAGCAGATTGCAAATGACAAAAATTTAAGTGTTAATGAAATTAATGAAGAGTGGTTATACATTCATTTGAACATCACAAATAACCAGTGCCATAAATGTAGGGCTTTTACCAAGCACTAGCTTGCAGTAAGAATTAGTCAACTTTGAGAGTTTCTTAGTAAATTATATAATTAACAGCGGATAAAGCTACAACCACCCAACAAAGGATGTTTCATGGTGTGAGAATTGCACCACAGACCATGTAATGTACCACTTCCCCACTGAATGAAAGAGTTAAAGGGGCTACTATTTAAAAGAGGAGGAGAATGAGCACAATCTATTACTTTGCACAAACCAATTTTTCCACATATTATTAAATTCCCAGGTCATATCTCTCAGTCCTACAAACATGCCTGCCTGTTGGTGGTCAAGCCAAGGTTGCTTTTCTTTCTTGATTCCCCAGCCACATCATTTTGACCCTTCTGGTCTCCTACCTTCACCTGTTACTGGTATTGGATCACCTCTCACAGAAACCCTCTTAGTGTTTCAGTTCAGGAGTATAACAGCCCAGAGTATCCACAGGAATCCCAATTTATAATTTGTAATTTTTTTCCTAAAAATACACAAATACAGACACAGAAGAGCATACACTGAAAAAATTGCCTCTCAAGAACTGCCTTTTCACACATTTTTTTCGTCTCAAGTCTTCTCAGGTAAGGAGACTGGGCAAACAAGGCAGCTTTCCAAGGTACAACTAAAAAAAAATTACTCTGTGTTTCCACAAAATCCACTTTTGCTGCATTTAACAAAAAAATCCTCCCCAGGATTTCAAATCATAAGAGTAAATTATGCCTTCAAAGATGGGTTCACTGGGTTGTTCTTCTAGTGCTGATAGTTTTCTATCAAGGATCCTTTCTCTTAATGGGCCTTCATTCATCTTCTCATAAAGAAGAAAGGCACTAGAAGAAGTACAGCAACTGGACATCTCTGTGGTAAGGTGACAGAAATTGCCCTTCTGGTCTATCTATATCTATATCTTCTATATCTAAATAAACCCCTCAGCACAGAGAAAGCAGGGCAGTTGCACCTACATGAAGCATCTAGAAACAGCAGCTAACAATAAAAAATGGTTACAGCAACAGTATTTCTACCTTATACTCACTCATGCGCCACATAGAAAAGGAAACAATTTGTATTTGTTAAATATCATTAAGAGTAATTCTAACATCATCTCACTTCTGTCTGCATTTTTCCCCGCTTCCAACTTCTCAGCATGGCTGCTGACATTCCAAGAATCAAGGCAGAACATCAGCTAAGCCTGCAAGGTAAGGGTTCTAAGGAGAGGCTGACCTTTCCTAAGAGATGGAGCACAAATTAATTTCTGTTTTCAGATGTTTCCAAAGCACAGGCCCATGCACAGCATCTATGCAACAAAAGTTACAGAAGTGATCAAGCCTCTCCTGTGAGAAGTTTCTGACAGAATCCCCACATGTGTATGCTTATTCAGCTGTTGACAAAAAATATCTCGTATATCCATGCCTCTGCATACTCTTCAAGTAAGGGAACAGTTTAAAGCAAAATTTATGTCATATAATGTTTTCCAATGGGATAGCATATATTGCAAAACAGCTTCTATTTCTTCAATCTTTCATAGAATAAAAACTTACCCACATTCAAATATTTGATTTATGATATAACGTTTAAGTAAAACTTGCACAGGACAAAAGCAATCCAGGTTTTTTTTGTAAAATACTGATAATGCATTTAAATGCTGAAGTACAAGTCAGACATTGAGTACAAATTATACATTCCTAGCATCCCTGAAAACATGTCAAATACACATACATAATTTTAATGACAACAGAAAATATAATGCATGGAATTCTACTGCTTGTTTCAATTTTTGACAAATGTTGTTAATTAGGATCTGTCAGATTACAGTAGTGTATGAAATTTGCCTCTAATGTTTCCTAAGAGTTATATATAGCACAAAAGTAGAAATGAACATATATCAGAGCTATTACAGTATTATATGTTAATTAAGTTTTCTGTCACAGCAACAAATATTTATTGGCCAAATTTCATGTTAGATGTGGGAAGGGAAAGGGAAACAGGAAGGAAAAGGGAAAGGGAAAGGGAAAGGGAAAGGGAAAGGGAAAGGGAAAGGCGAAGGTGAAGGGGAAGGTGCTGAAACCCAAACAAACATGCATTCCTCTGCCATTTTAAAAGTCAGTGAGGTTCAAGTGACTTTCACATAAACTACACTCTTTGGCTAAAAATTTAAAAAAAAAAAAGTAGAGTGTAAAACATTTTACAATCCTGATTTATAGCACCCTAACAGAATAACAACTAATATTGAGATGGTCAGCAATCTGGTTTTCACATTCAGAGCTGCACTTGAACTGTAACAGACAATATTTTTGAGGATAAGGTTCAGACATATATCCAAGCTTAGTACTACATAATTGCAGCTATCTTGTCTTTTACTAGGTAGCATAATTCTAAAAAAATCTATTTGAATGTAACTACTCATTAACAGCTCATAAAAGTTGTGTTTTGCAGTTTTGACATATGTGTAAGCGTGCTACACAATTAAAACTGATTTTGAAGACATATTTTCAGCAACTAATTGTGTCCAAAGAGACAACAGGTTAAAAAAACCCCCAGTATTTCACAGAATAATTAGTTAATTTTATCTGTAGCATTTCTGATCTAATTATTCTAGTTAAAGCCAAAAAAATCAAGAAAGAAAAAAAAAAACCCAAACCAAAAACAAACAAACAAAAAACCCAAAAAACAAAAACAAGAAAAAAAACCTTACCCTTCCTTTTGTTATTTTACAGTGGGACTTATCCTCACACAGAAGCTTTAAAACATGGCTGAAAAAGTATCTGGTTGGACAAATGAATACAATTTGCCATCTTTTACAGAAACCAATAGATTTAAGCATCAGAAGAGGGCACGAAATATTTAATTACTCCACATTATGCATTGAGATTTATTTTTATAATGTCACAGTTCTATATATGCAGACTTATATTTGTATAGACAACATGGGTTTCTCCTAATTTTACAATATTTTCTTAAATTCCAAAAGAAATACAGGTTAGGAAGTATAATTGGCTTATTTCAATAGTCAGTTTTATCTCTTGAGAAGTTTCAGCAAACATGGATTTCATTAAGAGGAAAGTAACCTTTCAGGCAGTTCGTAAAGTCACACTCAGAACTTTTATTTTTTCCATCAGATATTTTAAAATAATTAGATATTGGCCACTGCTTCACTGAAAAAATTTCAAGTTTTTCTTTATGCAACCATTTTCGATTAAAGCTAGAGACACAGAAATAAGGCCATGGCACTGGAAAGCAGACTTCTCAGGTGGATTTCTTTGCTTCGAATATGCAGGTCTTGATACTACTTTAATAATAAAAGAAAAATTCCTAGCAATCCATACATTTTTTTAGAAAATAGATATTAAGCATTATATTCAAACGTCATTTTGTTGAAGATCAAAACATAGCAAGAGCATTCTGTTCTTTTATAGCACAATTTTGACACTGTATCCATTCATTTTTTTAAAGAGATGTCCAGCCTTAAAGGCAAAATTAATGCCAAGAACTTTAATGAAGCTATGTTTTTTTTTAAAAAAAAAAAACGTTTTCAGCTAGACAGGAGCCTATGACTGCATTTTTACCTGGATAGTGCAACAGACTGTCAGTAATAGAAGTGAGCAATCTTCCTGCGAGCTAAGTCAGAAAATCTGGAAAACGGTGAAGAACAGAATGGGTCTGTATTCTAATGCCAAAATGCACCCTCTAGATCTTTTCCCACGATATTAAGGAGTTCATAAAACATTTTCCTTTTCCATTCTGCTTCTACAAATTTGGTTTACTGAGTTATGTACTATCCCAACAAAAGTGATAGTGCCAACAAAAATCTGAATTTGTCTCAGAAGTCCTTTCAAGTTTATAACCTTAACATCGTTTTCAGCAAACATGGAAAAATACATTGCTACTCTGACATGAAAACAAGACCATAAGTACTCATCTAAGCACACCAGCTGGTATTTTTGTGCAGAACTTTACATTATGGCAGCAATACACACACCCAGACTTCTCAGGAGTTGCTCATTGCCTCGATCCATGAATAGCCTCTCAGACAGGTTATGATCAGTTAGCAGCATTTTAGATCAGTTTAGCAGCACTTGTTGGTCAAAAGGTTTAGTTGTCTCCAAGGTACATTTCCATCCATCTCCACATTTAGTATCTTTTATTAATTGAGGGGCTGCATATCAAAATATTGTGGGAAGAATATTATTCAAGAAGGAAAGACAGCAGCATTCTCTAGAGAGGAAACAGATAATTCAGAAAAGAACCTGATTTTATCACATATGTTATGAAACTATTCATTTTTCTTGGTAGTGGCTGAGAACTTTTTACATGGCTTTCAAAACTCTTTCTAACCTCTTGTATTCAGAAACTTATGTATGCATCCATATGTGTTGGAGTGAAAGCTCCTCTGGACTCAGGCCCAAAGGGAAGCCAAAGCACAGGGGTTGAATTAAAACCTTTAGACAAGCTGAGATACATGAAATCACACCAAAGTGAAATAGAAATATAGGTTTTTTAACTTTTTTTAGAAATATATGCTTAGTGCCTTAAACATTGAAAAATTGCAGCAGAGACTTTAAAACACAGTTCTTACTGCAGCAGTGTTACCTTTTCACAGAATTCTTTTACTTTAGACAAAATATAGAGAAACTATACTGTTCACATTTTTAGCAAGAGTGTTCAGTATAAGAACTGATAGAAACTGTATACACAAATCTGTGTAATACCTATGTAACACTTGTGTTAGGCTTACGACTGTTAGAATTAGACCAGGATAGGTTAAGAAAAGGAAAACTAGAATCATGTGTTAATCTTATTGGTCAATTAAGATAATATAATATAATACACACTTCTGTAAGAAAAAAATATAGAGGAAACTAGAATTAGAAGAAGCAGCTGTTTTCTGCCTACTGTTTGCTGTTGCTGCTTGGCCTTATCATGTAACCCCCTTGAACTCTGTCTTCAAGAAAGCTATGAGACTATGAAATAAAGAACTTAGCAGAACAGCAGCCTCCTCTGCTCTCCTACCCTGATCTGACAAAGAAGGGTATCCCATCAAAAGCTCAACACATGTGCATACATGAAGTGCAACATTACAAAGCAAAGCTTCAGGAAATCATGTCTCCTACACTGCTGGAAGAGTTGCTTTTTAATTCTGCAGGTTTCCCCAACAAGAACAGATGAGCATCTACACAGGTATTGAGGATACTTCCGTACAAACCACAGTAGAGTGTCATATTCCAATTGACTAATTCTGGCACGCAGTAAAGATACTATGAATTGCTGAGATGATGCACCATATCTTCTGATACCTCACTGAGTGCCTCATTATACCGGTTTGGCCAAATTTAGAAATATACTCTGAGAGAAGGCACAACCACCCCTCCCCCACCAGGTTCGGGAAAAAATAAATTTTCCTCAAAGGAAAGTAAAGGAAATAAAACTATTTATTTACCAAACACATGGGAAAAGGAAAATAATGCTAAATAATAAAAATTTCTCACTGTGGAGACAAAAAGCTGGGGAAGTGTTAGAGTCCTCCCTTTGGTCTCCTCAGAGCTGGGGCTTGGCCCAGGGCCAGGCCCTCTGTGCCCAGTGGAAAGTCCTCCCGATGTGTTCTGATATTGAAGCAGTCCAGTAGAAAAGGGAGAAAATCCGAAATTCCAGGGAAGGAAAAAAGTTCAACTCTCAGTCTCTCTCTGGAGAAAAAGAAACTGAACAACTGGCTAAAAGCTCACTGGAAAAGCAGCAAGCTGGGTGCTTCCTCCCTCCCCTGCTGCAGCTGGAAAAAAAAGTTGCTATCTGTGTGTGACCTTGAACAAGCTGCAAACTGGTTTGAAAAAGTTTTGCTCAGTTTTTCCTTCCCCCTCTCAGGCTCAGTTTAAAGGCATAGAAAGGCACAAGAATTAATTTCTGGGCATAGGGTAGCGACATGGGATACACATTATAAAGTCACCCCTAGACACTCATAAAATGCTGTGCTTCTCTGTAGGGGTTAGTGAGCACATTTAGAGGCAACTAAAATATCCCCAGACTGTGCAGCCTACAGCTTTGCCACTGTTGTCAACAATAAAGTATTCCACAAATGCAGTATCGGTAGTACTCACAAAAATTGTTTCTATTTAAATGCATGTATTTCCTTTCCTCTCCTCAAACAGAAAGAAACCACCTTTTCACCACAAAAAGTGTCAGTTGGCTCATAGTGCTTCTGTGGAAGACGGTGTTAAATCCCCCACTTACCAGAACAGCAGCAGAATTTTGCTAATATCAAGTACTCTTGAAAAATCCCAGTCTTCATCTCTAGTGTCTTGAGAATACATACACAAGAAGGATCAAGTTGTTACCTTACATGTTTCATAACATTTTCTGCAAGAGATAGCACTATTTCTTGAGTTTAATGAGCTGTGACATTTGGTGGTGAAATCAAACCTGTTACTCTAAAGGTTGCTACTATGCAAGCTCTGATGGAGCAAGCAATTGAAAATTTAGATGGATTTTTTTTCCCTTTGTACTGTGATACAAAAGGAATTAAAAAATTAAACCTAAAATCTAATCTCCCCTTAGTGTTGAATTGTAGGCATACACCAAAGAAACATGACAGCATTTTGAAACCCCACAGGTATTTTTGGCTGGGATGAAGGCCAGAGCATAAACCAGAGCTTAGAGTACTCCAACTGCCACTGTCATCCATGGACTTTTCTTGCTCCTCCTCCATGGTATGGCTATTACCCTCTCTTATCACAGCCAGAGAGGTGGACAGCAGGTTTGTTGGATGGGTGGGTGGCTGGCTATCCTTTTCACTGTGCCTGCCTTCACACAGCAAGGAAGAGGACATTTGTTGCTCAGAGGTGGTTTTCCACAGCAGCAGGTGTTCCTTATGCTTGATTTTGAGGGCAGCAGCTGGGTGGTATAAGTGTGGAGGAGATTTGTCTGTAAGAAAGGGGAAGCGTAGAAGAGGGAGGAGGCAGATGTCAAAGGTTTTGAGAAATATCAGTTCAGCATAGAAATACCTCAGAAATCAAGACAGGAGAAAAATAGAAATCACTAGGGGCACAAAAAATTGAATTAGTTTAGCCTGTTAATCTACAATAAGAGATATGGACAGAGTTGTTATGGAAAATTTTAAGTGGAAAACCTTCAGAATTCATAATTGAAGCAAAAATGCAGCTGTGATATGAGTGTTTTCTGGCTAAAAAATGACGAAATGCTGAAAACACTGGCTGACCATCCATGCAGAACTCCCTAAAGCAAACAAAAGAGAATCACAATTTCAGATTGGCAATAAAGCTTTTAATCTCTGAAGGAATGGAAAAAACCCAAACTTTTCTTTCACCAAAGTATTAAAAAAGGCGCTGTGCACCATCCTCTCCTGCTCTACCACATGGTTGTTCATTAGGCTATTTATAAATCAACAGCAATTCTAATGTAACTTGCTTGAATGTTCTGAGTGAGAAGATACTAAGGGACTGGAGGATGGCAGTGAAGGGCTTTTGTCTCTGTGCTGGTTTTGAAGGGAAGAGAATTAACATTTTCCCCAGTAGCCGTTATGGTATTATGTTTTGGATTTGTGTTGCACACATTGTTGACAGTACAGGGCAGTTTTCATTACTGCTGAGCTGCACTGACACAGGGTCAAGGCCTTTTCTGCTCCCCATCCCATGAAGCTCACTTGGGCAAGAGGCTCTGGTGGGGGACACATCTGCGACAGCTTACTCCAGCTGACCAAGTGGATATTCCATACCACATGAAGACCAGCTCAGCAATAAAAAGCCGTAGGAAGAAGAAGGAATGGAAGACATTTAGAGTTATGGACATTCAGAATAATGGCATTTGTCTCCCCAGGTGACTGTTATGCATGATGGAGCCTTGTTTTCCTTGAGATGACTGAACACCTGCCTGCCCATGAAAAGTGGTGAATTAATTCCTTGGTTTGCTTCGCTTGTGTTCACAGCTTTTGCTGTCCCTGTCAAAAAGTCTTTATCTCAAAGCCATGAGTTTTCTAACTTCTGCTCTCTTCTGACTCTCTTCTCCATCACCCTATGTGGGAGTAAATGACTATGTAGAGCTTAGTTGCTGGCTGGAGGGCTAGAAATACTGACTGATAAGCTCAAGTTTTGCTACACAATGTGAAAAGTAAAATCAAAGAAACTGTGTGCTCTAAACCGATTACTATATAATTTCAAAACTTGTGTCTCTATACAAAAATATATTCTTCCCAGATTCAGCTGAGATTTTATTGTTAAAAATGGTATTTGTTTAATTTTAGATATTTCCTGGGAACACTGATACAATCGTTATTATTCAGGGAGTAATAATGATTTGAGGTTTGAGAATTTAGTGGCATGAGGATCAGGCATTCTTACTCTGCATTCTTCACTTCAACAAGATACAGTGCCCATGTCAGAGTACATCTAAAGTAGCCAATTTGCAATAACAAAAAAATTCTATAAACATAGTTTCTACTGCCTAACCCTCCAGCTACATTACAGCACAGGGTTCATTATCTTTAATAGACTAAAAGGAAATAAATTATGTAGATAGTGAATCTAACTTAGTGATTGAGTAAAATTAAGACATCTGCAGGGGAAAGATATGGATTTATTTGTGTGTAGTCAAGGTGAGAGAGAATTCTATGCATCTCACACAAATGCCAGTGGAAGTATGAAGTTAACAGATGTCTGATCACATGGGTTTTTTTGCTTAGGTGGTGTTTTGGAAAAGTTTAGTTAATAACTGCCAGTAGTACTAATGCTCCTTCAATCCAGCTATGTAAAGCTTTTTAAAATCTATGTAACCTAGCAATATTTCAACTCTATGACTTGAAAAGTGATCAGATAAATAATGATATATTAGACTTGCTAATACAAAATCTTTTGTAATAAGGGAAACAAAGTGGTCAGTACATCACAGCAAGTGACAGAAATAAACATCAGTAACACTCAAAAAAGCCAGATCCTAGTTTTTCATGGCAAACATTTCTAACACCAATCAGCCATTTAATACAAGATAAAAACCACTCTAGAGGAGTCTTGCAAAAACTAGGACTGTTATTTTCTGTTGAGTCTAGAAACTAATAGTAACTTTCAAAGATTATTCTTTACAATAGATCTCCTATGACAGAAAGAAAAGAAAAAAAAAACAAAAACAACAAAAAGACTTGTAAGAAATTCAGAAATTTTCTTTTCTTTCTTTTTGTGTTTTCAACAATTACTCCAGCAGAAATGTATTTACAAGCAACTTGCAGAAAAGCGAAAAAAAGGACAACTTGAATTTAGCTGATGGCATGGTTTTGCAAATTATACTGTAAGTACAAATAAGGCTTTTCCAGAGCAACATATAAATTGGATCCTTTCTAAATTCCCAGAGTGGTTCAGGGAAAAGCTATCTGTATTAAACAAGTATCCAGTTCTTACTGTTCAGTCAACTTACGGCATCCAGCAAAAAAGTGTTTGAAGAACTTACAATAAGCTGGAAGGCATCCAACAATTATGGAAGGAAGAAAACTTAACAAGCAGAAAAAACTTAAGTGTGAATACTACTGTTTCCAAGAAATGCATTCTGTCGCCATGGACATTAGGCAATCTATACTGGCATATGTTTCATGTGTTGACACACATATGAATGCATGTATCAACTTATAAATTAGTATGGGGAACAAAGCTGGTGGTAGATAACGACAATTTCAAAAGCAGACAATACTGCAGACTGGATTCACAATTAAAATATATCATTTATGTATGATGTGTCACACCTCGCAGCACTGGTGATTGCAGACAGAAAAATAATGTGCAAAAGGGTTTAGACTTCAGGATAATTAGAGATAGAAGCAGACATAATTGGTTAAGGTATCACAGAAACAGCAGAAAAACCACTATGAAGTGGAAACCACAGATATAAAAAAAATTATCCTAAAATAAGAGAACAATACCAAATCTTAAATATCTTTTGCACAGAGGTGCTTTAAAGCATATTTTAGCAGAAGTTTTAGGCATATGTAGCGGGTTGGGTTTGTAACCAGGCAGAAACACCAATTTAGTGTAGTGGTTTGGTCCAAGATACTCATTACTGTTTATCTTCTGTGAGATAAGAATTAGGAGAAACGCAAAGCAGGCACAAAACTTGAAAGAATATAAAGAAGTTTATTAACAGACCTAAAAGAGGGAAAAAAAAAAAAAATTATACCATACCTTTAGAGCTCTCCTCCTCCCCCCATCTTTCTCCCTTCTCCCACTGACAATGTAAAAAACAACCCTTAAGATGTTCAGTCTGTTTACCACTTCCATAATAACCTTGTTCAGTCCATTTAGAAAGAGAAGTCTCTTCTTGCTCGTGCTATGAAAACATTATCACAACGAGACAGCCGCCCACTTCCAAATATTGTTCAGTCCATTTAGGAAGAGGAGTCTCTCTGCTCGCATGTGAGTCCCTTCCCCCAACTTGCAGCTTTTCCCATAACTGCTTTCAGGGGTCCACTCTTGAAATTTTTTGGGGTACAATTTTAAGGTTGAGCTGTTCAGAAACAAAAGTTCTCTTCACCCATCTCTGGGAGCATTTCATCTCTAAGAACAGAGGCCCTTCTCCTTCCCTGGGAGCAAAGGGTCTTCCTCATCTTCATCTCTAGGACTATCTCTGGGAGCATCTCTAGGAACTGAGGTCTTCGCCTTTCCATTTGGAGCAAAAGTCCCCATCTGGTCCATCTCTCCCTGTCCAAACTTCTCATGAAATTACAGCTGCGTCAGCATCTGCCTATCTCAGCGCAGGTGCTTTTGCTCACAAGCACGAGTTGAACACTCCACCCCCCATATCTTCATGATATTACCACGGGATACTCTGATATATCATAGCTTCACAACAGAATTTCAGCTTTAAGCATCTCCTCTTTCTCTTCCCTCAGGTTTTCAGCTCTTCACAGCACTAAAAGGGTTAATCTCACCTCGGCCTTGCAGCTGTGTGGTTTATCGCTGTGGCTCACCTGGCCTCTGCCGGACAGCGGTGCCGCTTTCGCTGAAATCTTGGCCACAGTGGAGGTGGGGGGTGGTTCCGAGCCGCTCTGGCTGCCCACAGCCCTGCTGGGGGGGTCATCCTGGAGCCGTGGCCCGGCCCAGCCTGGCCCAAGCAGGGCCTGGGCTGGGCCCACTGGTCCCCACACGGCCCCACAGCCACCTGTCCCAGCGCCGGAAACGAGAGAGAGCCTGGGGGGGGAGTTTGCCTATTCTTAAGTGTGGATCACAGAGGCGGTCACAACTTTAAGTGGCTTAAAGAATTGTCCATATTCAAACTGGCCAGCTGATAGGCTCTATCAGGTCCCAGAGGAAGCTGTAAGCACCCCTTGGCAAAGACATTACTTCTGAGACTCAGCTTGCTAACCTATGACAGCATAGTAAATCAGAAAGAAAAAACATTTATACCCAAGAGCCAAAAATCTCACCAAACCCACACATATCTATAGGCCTTATAGTCTTTAAAATAATGGGATGTGCTTTTTTTCACTTTAAAATCTTACAGATTTAGAGATTTAAATGGTTTATAAAGTAGACAATACATTGATGACTACCTGCAGCTCAGGAAGGCTTCAAACAGTTTGAAACTGAACAGGAAGAATCCCAACTGGGATAGGTAACATGAGACTTATTAGGCAAAAGAAATTCAAAGAACTTGAATGGCTTGTAAGCATTCAAGTTGCTGGAACAAGCAAGATCTATATAAAATAATATATCAAAATCCAACCTAACCTTTTGGCTGAAGTGTAATATATTCAAACTTGGGATACAGCCACTTATAATGTCATAAACAAATTTATAACAAATTCAGAAAAAAAACCCAAACAAACCAGAAAAACACAAACCAGTCAGCTCCAGTAGTGGCAGTCACTAACTCCTGAAGATAATGGTTTCAAAAATATTCCTCTAGGAGGTTAAATGTCAGATCTACAAAGACCTTCCAGCAATGATTTCTCCCTTGCATTCAGAAACACAAGCCTAAAAATCTTGCCCAAACTCATGAATACTTGATTTTAGGAGACAGATCCCACAGCTCCAGAAGATCTGCTCTTACATTACTAGCTCTTCTGTTTTGTTAGGGAAAAGTCAGTCCATGGAGACTGACAAAACACACCCTTCCTAACAACATTTCTCAATATAGCAGATATAATCCAAGCTGCAAACACATCTGCATTTGCTTTAGGTTGATGCATATAAGCATGTGTTTGCTTTAACAAAAGTCACAACAGGTCATTTTGTCATCATACTTCAGGATGAAGTGGTTTTTCTCCCTCCTACACAAATTTTAGCATTAGGAGCTCATAATGTGAGTTATGAATTATAATTAACTATAATGTTAATCGCAACACTTTTTACTTAGCAACAAGCATTTGAACCCAGTGTTTCCAAAAGTACCATCCCAAGTCAAAGACTACTGTAAAATCCTGCAAATAAAAAAAAAAAAAAAAAAAAGAGGCCCTAGCCAATCCATTTTATTTAGTTTTGCACAAAGGAGTTCAGTTGCCCTGCAGCAGGGTAAGAAAGAGGATTCTGTACCCTCCTGACATTGATTTCAATGCCATTTAGGATATTAAAAGAATGGCACTTGTGACTCAGCTGCACTGAGCTATTTCTGTGATGAAACAGTGTAATAAATCCAGCTTAATTTAATGGTTACATTTTGCTTACAGCTAATACTTGGAAACTCAATTCCACATTCTTTAGGCAAGAGACTATCTTTTCCACAACATATTTTTAACATGCAGGACAAAAAGGTTGAGATTCAGAACAGAAATGACTGCAGCAGACAGAACCCACTTGTGAATCAGCTTGACATTTTCTCTAGACAGCTATTTCAGAACATTACTGTTTAACTTTGGGTCACCCAATTAGAGGCATAGTAAGTATTTACAGAGGGAGTCCCTGGTGCCTTTATATCATGTCTAGAGAAGGTAAATTACAGGTTTCTCTGCATCAAATTTGCCAGTGAAATATTTTTGTCTTTAGACTGATGGAGACAAGGGAAAAGAAGGAAAATACCCCTTCCCAGTCAGTTTCTCCATTGTTGCTCTTAATCACTTTTGAGAGTTTAACATTTCATTATCAAATGTGCCAACTACAATTTAATTAGTCATCAAAGCCTCAGTACACAAAGCTAGTCTGATAAGTTTAGTATTTTGAAGAGTTAGCTATTTCTTCACTTTATGGAGCTGTAAATATCAATGTTACTCTTGCCAGCCTTTTCTAAATTGAATATGACAGGTTTGATTTTTTTATGTGAAATATAATACATCAGGTTGAACAGCTGGATAAGCTAGAGCTTTAACTGGTTTTGTGAAATATTAAATCAGAAATTTATTTACCATATAAGCTATATGTTTTCCAGTTGCAGTCAAAAAACCTCAAAGCTTGAACATATCTCATTTGTAAAAGTAAATATATACTTGTGCGTGTAGGATTGTGTGTATATGTGTAAACACATTTGTAATATATACAGGCAAGGGGGGGGTTGCATGTACCCACAAATACACATGTGCTTGTATATACCATCTCTGTCATACATGTGCACAGAAATCCCTGAATGCAGATGCTTGGGGTTGATGAGGTTTTATTAAACTTCAGTGGGAATTCAAGATGCCTGTAAATTTCCTGACTCAACACCTTCCACAAATTCCTTGAAAACCTTCCTAGGTTTTAAGCTATGTCAAATCAAGCATGGAATGGAATGGAATGGAATGGAATGGAATAGAATAGAATAGAATAGAATAGAATAGAATAGGTTAGTAGGGACCTACAGTGATTATCTAGTCCAACTGCCTGACCACCTCAGCGCAGACCAGAAGTCCATTATGAAGGGCATTGTCCAGATGCCTCTTTTAAAGAGACTGACAGACACAGGGCATCAACCACCTCTCTAGCAACTCTACAACAGTATTTCATCACTTTTTCAGTAAAGACATATTTCATAATGTCCAGTCTGAACCTCTTCTGATGCAGCTTTGACCCTTTCCTACACATCCTGTTGCTGGATCCTAGGGAGAAGAGACCAGCAAACTCCTATGCACTTTCCCTTCTCAGGAAGAAGTAGAGAGCAATGAAGTTACCCTTCAGCCTCCTTTTCTCCAAAATAGACAAAACTAGTGTTCTCAGCCACTTTGCATCCATCTGCCAAATGTCTGACAAAGAGCGGTCTTTTCCAAGCAGAGCAGAAGAAATGCCATTACCAAGTCTGGAACTGGAAGAGAGCAAGTAACATCTGAGCTCAAGGCATAAGGACTTAAAGAATGCAGTTGAACTGTCTCAAAACACTGTCAAAGCCATGGAAGGAACTTCTCATAAGCCACAACAGGAACCTGAGATAAGCACAAACAGGACAGCAGGAAGGAGTCAGTTCCAGGACTAATGGAGGTCAAGGTTTAGTTAGCATCCAGATGAAAATTCCCACCATGGCAAACTGTGGGAAATGGAGAAAGTGCTTATGCACATATCATCTCAAGTTATGGGAACAATATCTACACCCCATGGATACCTGGGTCTTGGACTGTATAAGGGTGATACCTCCACAAGAACAATTTCATGCCCCCCACTACCAAGAAGACCAGGGTGAGGAACGACCATGAGGATGCTGCAGGGATCCACATGGTGGTGATACCTTTTCCTTAATGTGTCTCTCTCACTGTCTTTCTCTCCCACGCATCCCTCTCTCTCTTCCTATTTATTCCTATCTCTCTTCCTCACATTTACTGTCAAATAAAATACATACTCTTGACTTCAACATATGGTCTCATTTGCACCTTAATTTAGGCAGAGGCAGCTCTTATAATTGGACCATAATACGAGGGCAGCAGCATGGTTGCCTTTCTCTGGCTTCTACCAGCCAGGCAGCCTGATGCATGTGCTGGTGCCTGGCTTTGTCCCTGCCCAGGGGCAGGACTTCAGACTTCTCCTTTATTAACTTATTGGGACTCCTGTCTTGGCGGGTATGACCCTGGGGTGACACAGAGAGCAGCACTAAGTCGTAACCCCAGGCAGGGGGAGGGAATTGGCTGTGGCCGTAGGAAGGCTGTACCAGGCAGCACAGGCTGGTAGGAGAACAGAAAACCAGGATGTGGGGGCAAAGGGTGGCGTTGGAGAGCTCATGAGCATCCTGGGGTGATGAGCTGTGGGGCACAAACTGGACCTGGAGACCCCCCAGCTGGAAACTTCTGCCTTGGGACCAGCTACAGAAATGGGCCTGGAGCAGACCAACATGTGCCTTCAGGGGGAAGCGGAAGACAGTCTGGAACAACCTGGCACACGTAGAAGGACCCCTTCACAAACATCCCGACCCACCCATCAAAAAAAGCAAAAATCCGTGAGGACAGCCACACCACATGCCCTGTTCATAACACTGAGACTTTTCCTGTAGTTTTCACGCATTTATTTTATTTGAATAGTTTGATCTGGAGGGCTGGGAACCCTTGAGGTCTGGTGCCCTCCCCAGCTGATGGCTCCGTCCTGGCTTGGTCAGCCCCCAAAGCACGTTCCAAATTGACCGATGCAGTGTCAGCCTCTTACTGGCTGGAGAGACGTTGGGGCTACTTGTCCTCATCTGGTGCACAGCAGAGATTTCACTGCCCCGGTTGGAAGTGGAGGGCCTAGACACAGCCTCCCCTGCTTCCTTCTGAGTCTCTTTGTGCTTGGCAGGGATGGCAATCGCAGAAAGGGGGTGACTTCTGGTTAACTGAAGTTAACTTAAACCCCAGCCACGGGCAGTGGAGAAGGTGCTGAGGAGCTCATCGGCACTGGGTCTTGCAGCACTGATGAAGGAGCCTGGAATGGGAGTGAGAGACGCTCCTCAGGAGAAAGCAGCGCCAGGGACACATGCAGGCTGACCCCTTGCCCCCTGGTGCAGAGATGCCCTTCCAGCCCAGCAGCCAACAGCCTCTGGTGCACCACTGCAGAGCCATGCATGCACACTCTTGCACAAATATCACCATGGCAAAGATCTTCAGCTCCTGATGGACACTGGACTGCAGGATCTGGAGGAGTATTGGATGGCTTTGGAAGTTTTTCACCCAGTTCAGGGCCTGGAGGTTGCCCACAGAATGCCTGGGTACCCTTTCTGAAGCCTACCATTAAGGGGTTTCTTCTCCTTTTCTTCTTCTCTCCAATATGAAATTGATCAGCTCAGAGAAAAACATTCAAAGTGTAACTGCAGTCTTATGAAGCAAATTCTGGTCTGTGCCGCAAGGACAAGAACATTTTGCCCAGATCTCCAAGCTTGGAAAGCTCCTCTGCATCCTTAGGAAAATGTATTTCTTTTCATTCCTTCAGGCCTGGCAGGACCTGCTCTCTCAGCTGTGAAGGCACCATGTGGCATTGTGCTATGTGGAGGAGTGGCAGCTGATAATCATCTTCCCACTGAGAAGTGTTCAACACAAGCAACCCAATAAACTCAGCCTGCCACAGAAAACAAACATAGGTCACTTAGACTACTTTTGGTGAGTTTTTGGGGGCATGGGGAGGACACATTAAAGAAAAGAAGAGACTAACTGAAGATCTAGACATCTTCCTCTTTGACAAGGCAGAGTGGCACATCTTTATCCCAATACTACATCATGGAAGGCCCATATGTATCATAGGAGGCAATTGTTCTGTGATTCCACCTATAGTAATAATTTAAAAGGTATCTACTGGGAACTTAAAGTCTGTAGTCTTCTAGTTTCCTGAAAAATTTCACTGGTGGTGGAAAATCTTATATACAAATAGAATCTCTCACTGAACACCTGCACTCTCTAGGTACAAATATGATTATCTTCACACTCACCTCATAAATATTTACATGACCTACAAAAATATTTCTAGATTCACTCTCAATTCCAGTAGCATCTTAGAACACATTCTTAACCCATACAGTGCTCTGTAGCCTAGTGTCTAGCAGTGGGAATTCTTGCCAACTAATTCTTGCCAAAGAATTCAGATAAAAGTTATTTTTTTGCTACAGCTGAGCCTCTCATCAGAAGACCATAAAGAGTTTTATCCAGAAGATTTCTCTGAACACATTTTGACAGTCATGATCTCACTTACGGAACACCCAGACTCATATATTATACTATAATTTCATCAGTGGGGAATCTGACCAATTATAATATGGGAATCCTTGGGGAGGGGGAAGAACAGAAATGAAATAATACTCCTTTAAGGTGTTAAAAAGTACGGCTAACTGGTTCAGCTCCTAGCATGCCTATAGGAAGCTGACCAAATTCCTTGGCTTCAGAGCTGTAGAGTCAGTCTGTGGGCCCTGAAAATACGACATTGTGTTTTTCAGTGCTAGAATGTCTGTAAGTCTAGGTCAACATAGACAACAGTTTTGTTCCTGGAACTGCTGCCAAGAAACTAGGTAAAACAAATTCTATCTAAGCTGTTTATTACAAATCAAACACTTATATTTAAAAAAACTTATCTTTGCATTATTACTTTTAAAGTGAATTAACAGAGCACTATAGCAGCAGCTGGTGAGGAAAAGCCTATGGAAGTTAAGTTTAAGGTTGTCCTGGTATCTTCAAAAGAGATCAGAATGTTGAATATATAGCTCTCAGACAACTTGCTTTGTAGAGCTGTAGCATTGCTGGAAATAATCTGGCTGTTGTGTATTCTCCATGTTATTCTTTTAAGTTGTTAGAGTTCAGGACAAACATAGATAAACTAAAAACTAAAACAGTTCATTTACCTGTATTTTTTCTTTAATTCATAGCAATGATACCAAAACAAAAGTAAAATCACCTAAACAAAAACATTGATTTTAATATCCACAAAGTGTCTATTCACACCTCATCAGTAGGATGGAAATACTAATAGCCAGTCCTATAGTTATTAAACACAACAAACACACTGTTTTACCTATTTATTAGAAGACAAATTCCAGGGGGGCTCAAAATAAATGAAACACTAGTTAATAAGTGTACATCAACATGCCATTCTAATCTAGCTTTTTCATAATACTTCAGGTAATAATATTGAGATACTGGGGTGCATTTTCACTTTTGTACAACCTGTCAATTCAATCTTATGACTTTTTGTTTCTGCTGTGAATATCATCCACAGCTTCACTTCAGTACCATCTGCTATACACCTTAGGACTCCCAAACAACAGCCTTTCCCTTCAAAACAGCAATCATTTAGAGCCATAAAATCCCCCTATTGTGTTGGTATAATTTGGGAGGCATCATGCAATCACAAATTTCATTTACTGTTTCTCCATCAACTATTTTACTTACTTTTTTCCTTCATTTTTATTAGCATTTTGAGCATGCTAGGTAGAATTGGTCTCTTTTTTCCTGCTGATTTGAAAGTGATAAAACATGAAGAAGACACAGCATACAGAGGGCATGTTAAATTTTCTGTCCTGTGATACTCTCTCGCTCAGACATTTATGAAGAATCATCACCTTTCTGGAAAACCTTGTCATCAGTTCTCCAGTTCTTAAAGACAAGGAAAGAGTAAAGGCAAATTCCAGCGCCAAGATGGCAACTGGTTTGAAGACAATTGAGACAAAGGTAAAATTTTTAATGTCCTTTGAAACACTGTTTCAAATGTTTCAGATATTCAGTCTTGACCTGTCTGAAAAAAAAATATGTTTTAGAAATTTCCCTTAAGTTTGAAACAACCTTAAGTTTTAACAACCCTCTAGAATATTCTAAATTGAAAAAATATAGTTGCAATTTCAAAATGCTTCCAAGCGCATATCACGGCTCTGCCCTAAGGCAGTACTAAACCTTGTGGAGCCAGAGTCTCAGAAGCTGAGATGCCTGTGTAGTACGGGTACATAAGTTGTATCTAAACAAGTGAGTTTGCACCAGAAACATTTAGCAGCTATTGCACAGAGCTTCATATGATAAGCAGGTAAACCAGCCTATAAAGGTATACCGGACTGTGAAAGGACTGATTCCAAAATCCGAGCTAGCTTGGACTATCTAACTCTCGTTTTTTTCTACAGTCTGCACTGCAACCCATCCGCAGACAAACTACATTCTTGGGAGCTTTGCTTAGTTTTCATTAGTACCCAGAGCATATCCTAGCTTTGTAACTGTGTACATACTGAGTTTCTCCTGTTCCACAGTTCAGCATCACAGAGCACAAGTACTCACTAGACTAGACTGAACTGCTGCACAATTGGGAGTGTTGCCAGCACAGGGCACTTCAAATATCCCTCATACCCATAACATTTAATTTTCTTTAATTTGCGTATGTATGCAGGAAATTTTCAAAGCAAAAAAATAAGTGAAAATTGACTCCAGCTATGCTAAAAATATAAGTAGTTTCCCAACTGTTTAGTCAATTCCTGGACTTTCTGTGTATTACAAAAAGAGAAGGGCATAACACGATTATGAATTACTGCATTGTTTGAGGAGATATGAATAGCTAAGCTGACCTTTTCTACTTGAAAAAAACCAGAACTGTAGTTATGGTCCAGGAAACTTATTTAAAAAAAGCAACAGTAGTCAATAGTGTTTGGACACAACGTCCTTAAAATTATGATGGCACAATGTACATCAGGTTGGGGCTTTTTAATATTTTTTTTTTAGCTATCATTGAGGAATGCAGTTTGACTGAAAAAGCCAATTAAATAAAATTCCAGGAATCATTGCACACTTACTGAAACCTACAATAAGGTCAAACAGATAGTATGAGATGAGAAATAAAATTATCTCCATTTGAAATGATTGCTCTAGATTTCCCCAGCTGTCACGATGCAGAAATAGCAAAGATATTTTTCTCTACTTCTATTTTTGGTTTGCTTGTTGGTTTTTTTGGTTTTTTTTTTTTTTTGGTTGGCTGGTTTATTGTTTGGCTGTTCCATTGATCATTTGGTTCTAACTTCCCTCCTGTGGACACGGACACCTTCCACTAGACCGGGTTGCTCAAAGCCCCATCCATCCTATCCTTGAACACTTCCAGGGAAGGACCATCCGCAACTTTGACCGAAGTGCTGAAAAACTAAAAAAGTGCTTAGATACAATGACTTTTCAAAACCAGTTTCCCTTCAGCAGTGAGTTTTTTACAAAGCTTCAGGAGTCAGCAGTTCACCATTTAATTTGAAGATTTTTGAAAAAGCAAGTTATTACCTCAGGCTTTTGAGATTAGTTGCAGCCTGGTCCTCTTGGGCAATTTCATAGTCATCTGTGACCCTTAATATCACTTGCTCTTTACCTTTCACTTCTTGTTCCAAGGCATGAATATGTATCCTATGTTGCTTCAGTAGTTCTTTCTTTTCATGTCATGAAAAAAATGTTTTTCTCTGAGAATAAATACTTCTTGTTTAACCTTCTGATATTGCTATTAAATGAACACACAGCCGGAGATAGCAGAAAAATAAGAAACTGTATGTTAGAATCAACAGCAAAACAAATTCTCCTTGATAACTGCAGTCAAAAGCATTCAGAGTACGAGTCGGGAAAGCAATTATACAGAAGACATTTCCATCCTCTTTGTGCAAAAATGAACTTTGTTAAGTTTCTGTGTTACACTGTCTTAACTTGAATTATTTCATAACCCATTAAGATTTGTCTGGTTCAGTAGAAACCTTATAAAAATGCATCTTACTTTCAGCCACAGTGCCAGCAGGAAACATGAGATGCTTCAGCTCCATGACTTTGTAACTATATTTATGCCATAAGTTTTTTGTACATGTATTACACCTCCTAAGTAGAGCCTAAACAGGGACTATACAACGTGTCACTGTAAAGCAATAGACAAACTTATTACCTGTAAATCTCCTCTGGAAGATAGGAGGTTCTCATATTTAGCATCTGAAGGCCACTGTTAAAAGCAAAGAAGATATAAAATAAATATTTATTTACCTGACTCGGAATATGAGTTAATATTTAATCTCTATAAACTGAAACAGCTATATTTTAGGTAGTGGTTCTCTCTGACATCAGAATTCATGAGCACTCTTGTATGAGTGCAAAACAGGTACAAAGAGAATCCTGCACACAGTAAGGCAAATCATCACGCTGATAAACCACCAGTGTCATCATCACATTGACAGAGAACATAGGGGCTGGTGACACACAATAAAGAAAATTGCATAGAAGAATTTGAAGAACAAGTGGAAAACAAAAAAGCAAACAAACAAAACACCAACCAAAACAAAACCAAAACAATCTAACTTAACTTGTGATTATATTTAATGCTCAAAAACAGCAATTTCCTTCTTTAATTTCTTTTTTACCTGTTTAAAAATATGGAAATCTTTTCTAAAAAGAGGGCCACCTACAGAGTAACTAATTCATATTATGGATGAATTCTGCTAATAGAGTGTTAGTTAAAGTAGGAAACATTTCTTTTGTGTCAGCTTCAGAATAAAGGTAGACTGTTTTCTCACATGTCTTTGGTTAGCCTTTTGAAAGCAGAAAAAGTAGGGAGAAAAAAGTCATCTTACTAATTGCAAACAAGTCTCTCTCTCTGCTCAATTAAAATTTAAGCTAAGTGGAATAATTGTACATATGGCATGCATAACAACAGCAATAACATCCTGTTCAATTCACTGCAATGGAAATCTTCTCCTGCTGTTAACAGTCTATAATGTCACCAAATTTTAAAAATTGAATGAAATAAAAGGTAAAAAATATGGTCCCTTAAGAAGCCTTATACAATCAAAAAATCAGTACCTGACAGGACCTCAGAAAATATGTTTATGATGGCCGAAGGTTTAGCAAAGGACAACATTCATCTCATAGACCTGTTTCCTGGTGTATGCAATAAACTTCTCCCAACAGAGGTGTGTAAGATGCAATTGCAACAGCACCAGATTTTTAAGCTTCGTAAACTCAAGATCCCAACACAGTAGGAAAGAACTACAAATTTTGAGTCACATAAGATTAAGCTGAATGTCGTGATCTCTATGATTAAAAGACACATAATTCAAAAGTGCTGTTAGTGAGACTCTGACACCAAATTGTTTTGTGATTGTTGCTGACTGGCTAGCAAAAATTCTGGAATTCTGCCACAGATTATTATAATATTTTTGACTATTTGGAACATTGGTACCAGTATCAAAATTTTGCATACATAAGCAGTCCACTTCTCAACAAAAAGACCTCAGTTACTTGTCAATTAGAATGCTATGAAATGATACTACAAATTTTGTGATCATCAATGGACATCTCATTCCTCAGTATGGTTAGCTGACTAGTGTGTCATATGTCATTAGGCCTGAGTATTACAATATTTTCTTACTTGATGTCCATTCTCATTAATTTCTTTAGGCTGTAGGCAATACAGGTTCTAGAAGCAGCTGATAATCTTTATCTTTTAAAGAAGGTTTTTAATTATTTAAAACCTATGCAATTGCACTTTTTAATAGGGAAAAAAAAAAACCAAGACACAGCCAAAAGAAAAAATTATAAAAATTATTAGAAACTGGTTTTAATCAGTGTTAGATGGGCAACAAAAAACTATCAGTTAACCATACTTTGATGGATTGGGGAAAAGAATAAACCATTCACATTGCCTTTTTTAGTTAGATTTTTCCAGGAGTTTTCACAATGTGATATCAAAATTAAATCACATCAAAATTGAAGATTTCCGCTTTCATAAAAAGATTTTATTACAACTTGTAGGTAGCGAGCATCCAACCTGCAGTTTGTTGGTTTCACAGAATTCTCTTTTTCTTATTGATAATTTAATTCTAATTCTATAAGTGCAAAACTTGTTGCCCGAAACATGACTTGAAACTTATTTCCTTTTATTTTAATTACTTCTCTTTTTTTGGCTTGATTTTTTTTTTTTTTTTTGAGACTTTTGTTATACAAACCAGCTGCATTCTTCAAATGCACAACATGATCCTCTAAATCAGAGGGCTGAAGAAGAGAGAAAGGAAAGGGAGGGTTTATAGAGAAGGACACACTAATTCATCACCTAGTCAGTCTTCATTGATTAGGTTACTGACAAGCCTTTATTTCTTCTACCTCTTCTGAAATAGTGATTTCTTCTTGAAGATAAGTTGCATTTAATTTTCTGAGGCAAAGAAAGACAGTAGGCAAGGAAACAAAAAGTTATGTCCTTTAGGGGAATGACAGTCTGATGTCTACAGGAAGTTAACATAGAAATATCTGATAGACACTTCATGGTTATTCAGAAATAACAGTCTAATAATTATGTAAATCAAAACTTTCTCAGTCAGAGTGCAGGGATTTGCATAATTGAGAAATAAACATACAATTATGGGTCAGTGATGGAACAGCATCAAGGTACTTGAGAGGAAATGTTTCAATATCACTGTATTTAAACCAAAAATATGGAGTAATTGAAGGGCAATAGATGTAGCATATTAAGCCTGAGTCTACAGAAATATGAAACCTATGAAAAATCTCATTCTATGCACCAGAATGAAGTACAAATCCTCAGCTGCTAAAGGACTGCACAGCTTCACTGATTGAAATGGAGCTACATCAATTTCAATAGCTAGAAACAGAGCATTGGTAGAATAAGTCCGTGTGCTGTGCAATCAAGATAAAGACATAGAACCAAGATAAAACTTCTTAGAGAATTACAGTCTCTTCCCTGCCCCCCTCCATTTTCCTTGGAAGAATGAATGCTGTTTGGAATCAAGATTACCCCTAATGCTATGGAGACGTTATCAATTCCCTACCAGTATTGAAGGTCCAAGTGGAGCAGCAGTCTCATCATCTCTCTGCTTATGCCACACACCAGCATCCACAGATTTAGTGGCAGATGTTTGGGCAAAACCTTTTTGCCCAAAGATGGGATTAAATAATGTTTTCTGGTATAATCTTTCTCCAGTGCCTGGCCTATTTAGTTTGATTTTAAATTTCACAAGTGCATAAAAAGAATGTTTGAAAGTTAAATACTATTGTTATCTTTTTTTAAATTTTGTTAAGTGGAAGTAGGAAAAAAATGGCTGTTACTGGAGAAATAAACCTGTCACACGTGTCCCAGCATTTTTAAAAGGACTAAAGACCTTGTTAGAGGCTTCACAACAGAGTATGAGCTAATTTTCAGCTAACTACTAAAAGATTATTGTACTAGTTTGAAAACAAATCAGTGGGATGCATCAAGTTAGAGTAACAATTTATTAGGGAAATCAAAAAAAAAAAAATAAAGGCAGAAAACACTGGGTTAAACTGACAGAGTCAGGATACAACCTGACACCCTGTTAGTCAGGGTGGCAGTAGTAGTCTGATAAGATGGTGGCTGCAGTCCTCCTGAAGTGATGGATATGGTTCTTTCAAAGCAGTGATCCTGTAGAAAGGGCCTGCTCTTCCTCAGAAGGTTCAGTGGTGGCTATGTAGCTCCTGTCCTCTGGGAATCCAGTGGAAAGGTTGTCTCTGGCGTTCAGAATCTCAGATTATATCCAGGATGAAATGCTTGGTTCCTCCCTCTGGGTGGAGCATCTAACAATGGGGTAACGAGTCATGAGGCAGAGTGTTGATTAGGCTCATTAACAGAAGACAGTCCATAGGGAGTTATCTCTGAGTCAGGCGGCAGGACAATGATGGGCAATTAACAGAAAGATAGTCTGGGGGGAGGAGGCAAGGAAACACTGCCCCACCTGGTTTTAACAGCTCATGAGGATGGTGATAGAATACACTGCAACCCAGGACAATTATACAATCTTCTATATATCTCTTCAGACCCTGAAAGTTTGGACCTCTATTCCTGTTCATGATTTTCAGATTTGTCTTTTCTTCAAGCAACAATTTCATTATGGGTTTTCAGCTCAATTATCCTAAATTATTCTAAATTATTTAGCTTCTTGCTGAATGTTTCCACCTCCCTTTTTTTGTTCATGCTGGAATCAATGACTCCCTTGAATGTTAATCAAGAGAAGGGAATTAATGAAATCACATAAACTTGTCAGATGTTACAGAGGTTTCTAAAACAATGTAGCAAAAAGAAAGAAAAGCATGCTGAACTCCAGCTAGCATTGTAACTGGATTACAAAAACACACATATAGTGTCTATTTGTTCGCTGGGACAGGGAGCTGGCAGAACAGGGAAAGATTTCCCTGAGTGAAAGATGACAAAGAACCTTTGGTGGCACCTCATACATTATATCACAGAAGATATAGGGATTCCCAGTTTGAGAAAAATAGCTTTGTCCTTACCTTTAGCACTTGTTACTCTTCTGTTGAAATTTCTTCCATATACTTAGCCAAAAGAGGTCTGTCCTTTAATTCATCTGTTTCCTTGATTGTTTGTTTTGCAAAATCCTAAATAAACCCACAGGATGATTTCTATTTAAGTAGCTGAAATATATCTAAAGGCAACCGAAGTAACATTATCACATCAATAATGAATGTAGTGTCAGGTTCATATTGGGTTTTTTGCTGTGTGTAGTCTGTTTCCTACATATCGGGTTACAAGAAATTTTCTTGAAAATCTTTGTTTTCCTCTGTCCAGTTTCACTTCCAGTTGTTATTTCACAAGCTGTTAGAAAATACAACACAAAAACATCACAGAAACACTTGTTTAAAAAATTCAACCAAAATGTATGTGTTCTCGTTTGTCAATATGAAACATACACTTCATAATTATAAACTCCTGGTTATGACAAAAATCTGCTATATCAAAATACCTCTGTAAGGCAGACTCAGAAAATATAACAAATATAAAACAAAGGAACAACTTGAAGTGCCACATTAAAACAGAGAATGTGTACCATTCAACATATGAGGTAGGCTTTTATCAGCACTGAATTGGAAAGGAAGGTATTTTCTCTTTTTAAATTGAAACAGTTCTATTTTTTAATAAACAGAAGAATTTAAATACAAGAAATATATTTTGATGCCTGTGATATTCAGTGACTTCCCATTGGCCTTATACTAGTATTTTCCACCTCACGTTTATACTACTTAATCTTACTAAGTTGAATGTTTCTGCAGTAAATTTAGCAGAAGCTATTATTTATTTCATCAGAAGCTATGAATTAAATCTATTTCCACTCTTATCTGAAAGCTCATATAAAACATGGGCCCTTCTTTTCCTTTCATTCAAGTTGGTTTGAAAACAAAATACAATCCAGAACTGAGTCAAAAAAATCACTTTTCTTCTTAGTTGCACAAACTTACATGCAGTGACCCTGGAACCTAGTAATTCATATATTCATAAAACCATGGAATTGCTGAGGTTAAGACTGGAAAAACCTCTAAGATCATCAAGTTCAACTGTTTAACTAACCCCTTTGTGGTCGTCACCAAATCACATTCCCAGCTACCACACCCACATGCCTTTTGAACACTTGCAGGGACAGTGATTCCACCATTACCCTGGACATCCTATTTCCAGTGTCTGAACACCCATTCAGTGAAGAAATTTTTCCTAATATCAGACCTAAACTTCCTCTGGTGCAATTTGAAGCTGTTTCTCCTCATTGTGTCACTTTTTACTTGGGAGAAGAAGCTGATCCCCACTTGGCTACAGCGTCCTTTCAAGTAGCTGTAGAGAGCAGAAAGGTACTTGACACTTCTCTTCTCCAGGCTCAACAATCCCAGCTCCTTCAGCTGCTCCTCATTTTGCCAGGTGAAGAATTGCTTGCCCCTAGTGGGCTAATTCAATGATAATTTTGCAAAATCATTAGGCTATAGAACCGCACAATCAAAAGGTATGATAAACATTAACCAAGGAAAGGAATAAGAAACTACACTTCATCAATCTAAGGACTCACAAAATAATGAACTAGACCAGATATGTTAACTTCTCTCTTAACTTGGAAAAATAACACCAGTTCATTGTGTGGTCAGACATGACTGTGGGGTGGCTGACTACCAGAACACCCCCAGGACAGAAGAACCTATGTGGTCATGGAAGGGAATGTATCTTAATGGCTTTGGGGAAATTATTATTTTCTTCTGGGAAAACCTATGAATATGTATGCAAAATATAGTATGTAAACAGGAGCTTTTTCTGTTCTCAGCATGTACAACAGGTGAAGGCATCCCCTGTATATCTGGTATCACAAGGAAGAATGCCCAGCTTGCAAATACAAAAATTATAATCCGAGAAGAGTTTGGTTTTTTGCTGTTTTTCATAACACTCATAGAACTTGTGCTTCCTAACCTTGCCCAGCTTTGTTGACCTTCTCCAAACTTGCTCCAACACTTAAATGTCTTTCTTGTAGTGAGGGATCAGAAACTGAATACAGGATTCAAGGTACACCAGTGCCAAGTACAGGGAAAGGATCCCTTCCTAGTCCTGCTTGACACACTATTTCTGATATTCACACTAACAACGGCAACATAAAAACATGACTTAGCTTCTATGCTAATTAAAAACTGTAAATATTTTTCTTATCTTGCTTTTCCTATTGCTGTAGATTTTGCACACCTCCTTAATAAGTACACAGCATCAGTGGCAGTACCAGGCTGCTGGACAAAAGGAAAGAGAAAACCTCCACAACTCCAACAATAGTAGCAATCAAGACCTTGACAGAAACATATGGCAATGACAGTGAAAGTACTGGAAATTAACACTAAAAAGGGGACTTTAAAAGACACCTTGTAATTTTTTTAATTAAAAGGGCAAGCTAGTTTTTTACTTCCTGGTGGCTCCTCCTGGCTAAATTTTTAAAGACAAGCAAGATGTGTGGTTGGGGTTTACTATGCTTAAACAAGCTTACATTACTCAAACAGGTGGTGTTACAAGATGAATTAGGTACCCACAGTTTAGCAATAAAAGATTAGAATTAAGAGCAAATTATTAAAAGCACTTAAAGGTATTAAGACAATCACTGGAGACAGAATGTTTCTTTTTTAACAGTCAAGCAGAGGCATCTGCAGAATCAGTGTTTGAAGTCTCACACCATACGTCTCAGTTTTCCATCTGCAAATATTCTAGAGTGATTACTGATTGTATAAAATTGGGTCTATTTGAAGAAGGAGACAGACTGTATGTCTTATTATCAGTAGGACACTTTTTCCAGAAAGCAGTGTACTAAGTAGAACAGGCCAGTCTTAAGTATTCGTCTGTAGAGCAATTCGTTCAAAACAGGCCTGGCTATATGAAAAATAAATACCAAGAAAAGAAAATTTTATCTACCTAATATCCTCTAAACACATTTGGCACCTGCAGTGCACTGGCTAATGAAAGAATCACTTTAAGTATGAATTTGTAGGCCTTGATTTAGCAATTAGGAATGTTTCTTAAGGTCTATAAAATAAATAGCAGACCATGTACTGACAAAGGTAAGGCAAACTACATTAAACATCACAGTGTAATGTAATGTAGAGAGCTGGAGGTAATTTCACAAGCGCAGTGCACGTATGTGTGTTAGGGATGACTTGTGGCTCTCCAGTGTACATGAAACATTTCAGTGGTGGCTGGAATAGGACAAGTTTACTTTTTGTGATTGCATCTTCAAAGAAAAAATTCTATTTCCTTTTTGGTGACAACTCCCAGCAAAATAATGATACTGATCTTAAAAAAACACCCTATTCTCTTGTTCAAAAATGCAATTCTGTAACAGACTGAATAATTCCTGAAAAGTGGAAATTTTCACTGTGTGTGCTTTTTATTTTTCTGTTCAAAAGGAAAAAAATCTAATATTCAACTGACTAATCAAATTCACTCTGAAACATAGAGAGGTTGTAAAATTAATGTTTCTAAATGGTATTTGTATTTATTGTTGTACTGGATTTGGCCAGGATGAAACTGACTTTCTACACTATTACCGCAGGCCTGGTTCCTACGGTATATCACCGTGTCCCGCAGCTAGAGGGAGGAGGAGGAGGAGAAGATCCAGCAGGCAGGAATTGTGCAGCAAGATTGATTTATTTAATTATTTTACAAACTCTTTTATAGATTATTTTTCTTCATAGTCTAATTGGGCAAAGGACCAGCCACCCCTTGGGGGTGATTGGCCAAAATCCTAAAACATCCATTATCAAAATATTTTCTACTATACCATAAACAAGACTTTCCAAGGTTGCAGGTGGCTTGGTTGTTTACATTCCCTGCTACCTCTTCTGTGAGAGAGAAAAGGCTCTCACAGACTTAGAAAAATAACAAGAAGATCCTCAATAACAGTATTTTTGTACCTACACTACACAGCAGCCCTTTGGGTGCTATGTTCTGCATTCACGGCTAGGAACGTGCTAATGCTGGTAGCACACCTGTGTTTTGGCTATTGCTGAGCATGCTTGCACAGCATTAAGGCTTTCTCTCTTCTACCTTCTCCTCCTGTGAGCAGACTGAGAGTGGAAAAGAGGCTGGGAGGGCACACAACCAAAGGAGCTGACCAGATCTGCCCAATGCATTATCTCATACCACATGGCATCTTACTCAGCAGTGAAAGCTCAGGGAGAGGAGGAAGGAGGGATCTTTGTGGTTCTGGTATTTGTCTTCCCAAGCAACCATTATGCTTTTGTCCTGCTTCCCAGGGAGCAGCATCTACTGGGGAGTGGCAGACACTCCTCATTTTCCTTTCCATGCAGCTTTTACTATTCTTATTGAAATGGCATTGCCTCTATCTGTGAGTCTTCTAACCTTTCTATTTTGTCCGCATTCTGTAAATGTGAGTGAAAAGCTGGGTGGATGTTTGCTGGGGCAACCCACTACACTCACTCGATGATGTTACATGATTTTTTGCACTACCCATTTACTTTAATATCTCTCTACTGCTTACTTTCTGTGATTAACATATTCACTGGAAAATCTTGACTTTTTTTACCTTCCTTCCCCTTCATTTTTCCCTGTGGCAAAGTGTGCTTGAACATTTTAAAAACACAAAGATAATTCAATGAGACAAATAAAGGAATTATGTGTGTCTTTGATGACACACAAAATTGAGATTCTTAAACAGAATTACAAGGCGCTTCATTTTCACAAACCACAGAATGTGCTGAGTTGCAAGGGACCCATGAGAATCAATGAGTACAACTCCTGGCCCTACACGAGACACCACAAGAGTCACACTATGTGCCCAAGAGCATTGTCTAAATGCTTACTGAACTCTGTCAGGCTGGTGCTGTGACCACTTCCCTGGGGAGCCTGTTCCAGTGCCCAACCACCCTCTGGGTGACAAACTTTCTCCAACCTAAACCTCCTCTGACTCAGCTTCATGCAGTTTCCTTGAGTTCTGTCACTGGTCACTATTCTGAGGGTGGGAGAAGGCATATGTTTAAGGTTTGAGAAATATTTAAGAATATCCAGGTAGGCCCTTCACAATATTATAAACAAGCACAAGGACTTACCTTTGAACCTTATTCAAAATTTTCAAAAATATCATCTGGTTTTAAGGTGGAATATTTCATGATGGCAATATAGCAAACATGAAGAATATTTTAAGAGATATTGCAAAAGCATCCCATGGGCTTTTACACAAAAACTTTCCTGATGCAAAAAAGATATTAACACCGTAAAATATTACTGTGTCCCGCAGCCATAGGGAGGAGGAGAGAAGATCCAGCAGGCAGGAATTGTGCAGCAAGATTGATTTATTTAATTATTTTACAAACTCTTTTATAGATTTTTTCTTCATAGTTTAATTGGACAAAGGATCAGCCACCCCTTGGGGTGATTGGCTAAAATCCTAAAACATCCATTGTCAAAATATTTTTCTACTATACTATGAACAAGACTTTTCAAGGCTGCAGCTGTTTCATTGTTTATAGAACTCTTCTACTATTATCTGTGAGAGAGAAAAGTCTCTCATGGACTTAGAAAATAGCAAGAAAATCCTTGCTAGCAGCATTTTTGTATCCACAAAAAGAGCTCCTTCAAAATGAAGCGTGTTCATTTTGCTTCATTGCAAATAAATGAATGAAGTACTTGTGGTAAGCTGAAATCAGAATATAGATACCCCTAAAAGTTCTGTTCAGTAAGAAATTGGTTAAAATGTGAATCATGTGACTTCCCGTTGATAACTTCTAAAATGATGAGAAGAATCAAGATTGTCAGTAAGCAACAACATTATGATAAAGTGGGGATCTGTAGAAAACTAGCACACGTTTTGTACATGCTTGAGTGTACAAAATGATTTTCCACACAGCAGTGCTGAAACACATAGGTAGTTCAGCATGCCACTTTGTTTCTTTTTTTATTTTATGCTGGTGAATAAAGAAAAAAATTAAAATTTTATAAAGGGTTATTCAAAACAATCAGACCGAGTAAAGATCCTAGAATCAGTGCAAACACCATGGACAGAGAACTCCATGATCTTACAGAGTAGACGGGAATTGTTTAAGAATGAACAATGTTGCTGACGATATGCATTAGAGAATTATGTATAAAGATAGGGGAAAAAATCTATTTAAGGGCAACCTTGGTACAGAACAAAACAAATATTGACTAAACAAAAATAAAAAGGGAGAAGAAAGTTTCTAATTGTCAGAATATGAGGCTTGACAAAGCATTGGAGAGCACTGATAACATGAACTTGGAAAAAGGGAAAGGATGTTATGACATTTCACATTCTGCTTGGCAGAGAAAACATGCATTCATAGATTTTGAAAAAAGTTGTAGCTATCAGAAAGCAGGTTGATGGAGCAATTTTTGCAATAAGACATATGCGTCTTCCCACAAGAAAAACAATGTTATTTAAAAAATTATACTGATAGGTTAGCATCAGATAATTTTGTACTATAAAACTATAAAGCTGGACAATTTTAAAATAATAATGAGTAGCCAACTTATTCAACATTCAGTTAAGATCAGGCAATCAAGTCAAGAAATACAGTGAAGAATGTGGTAAATCAATTACAAACTTCATCAGCACATTCTCTTAATAACTTGTAAGTTTTTATGACATCTTAGAGGATTTTTTGTTAAACAAAAAAATCACTTGGCATGTGGCATTAACACCTATGCTGGTTTACAAAAACAATGAAAATAAAAATACTTCCAATAGCCAGTTAAAGAAGGAAACAGCAACTGCTGACTTCAGATAAATAGAACACTTGTTCTGCTACCATCTATCCATCTATATCAGTTTAAATTCTACGGCTGCTGTCTTTCGATATCTTCAGATTTTTTCACCAAATATATTAGTAATATCAAATTATAATTTCTTTTATCAAAAAGAACTACATTTTCCACATCAAAAATGGCAAGAAAATAGTTGTTTTCTAAAAGAGCTAAAAATGCACTGAAGATATCTGTAAACTTCGGGCAGAAAAAAAGAAAAAAAATAGATATGGTCTAAAATGCATGGTTGAAACAAAAATATTAATGTAAATTTTTCTTTTTAATTTTCAAGAAAAACCATAAAATAATCTTGTGAAATTTATGCGTCCATGACATAAGTCAGGCTACATCCTATATGACATTAAAGCTGTGGTAATAATCACACTGTACTCCTCTGTCTTTTTCCTATCATGATAATTTCTGCAGATATCTCCATGGAATTGGGGTGGAAGGGAGAGAGAATATGGGATTGCTCACATTTCTGAAAACAAATCTCAGCTTTCAAGCTGAATCAGTAAGTTTCAGAAACCTCCCAGAAGAAAAGTTACTAAGAATAATGCTTCAAGTATTCTAATGAAAGTTCATTATTCAGTGGAGTGAGACACTCTACAGAAGTGAGAAAACACAGAGGACACCCATTTGTGGGGTCTGTAAGATATGTTGGCTAGAAATCGGTCACAGGGTACTTACGTTATGAGCTACAGTCACTACGAGCCCAAGTAGCACATAGAACCCAGAGGATACTTACACTTTATGAATCTGCCCCAGAGAATTGAAGGAGACAGATGTAGGAAATGTGCAAGAGGCAAAGTGAATCATCTGTGCAGCTCCAGAACTATTCAAAAAGTTGCATTGAATATAATGAGGATGATACTGTGAATTCACATTTGCTTTTTAATTTCAACATTTTTAATAAAGATTTTGAAAGTAGAAAAAATACCTACAGTGAATTTGACAGTGTCTTCCACAGTGCTGTAAGTTTCATCTAGATACCTTAACCTTATTTATGATGCCAAATAATTCCTTTCAATCAATTTCGGTGCTACAGTGTACTCACTGCTGTAGTTTTCTCCCCCCAACAGTTCTACTCAAACACCTGATTAAAAAGAAAAATTATGTGAACATAAAATTCATGCTATTTTCTTTAACTAAACTGATCTGGACAGATGCTAAAATGCAGACAAGCATCTAGCCTAAGGCTTGGTACTGCAAAAGAAATTAATGTATATGAGTGTATGTAATTTCCTGAAAATTTCTACTATGACTTCAAAAGTCAAAGCAGACCATGGGAAGGCTTTTCCCTTGGCAAAATGCCACTGATTTCCAAGGCAAAAATAATATGGAAATAAATCACTCCAATGCCAGATAGCTTCCTTTCTAATAAGCCTTTCTACATCTAAAGTATGACAAGGCTTTAAAGTAAAGTGCTAGAAATTACAGTAATCGTCAGTAGCACTAAAAAGGAGAGGAAAATCAGTATTCTAAAGAGCAGTTATAGAACATGATTCCTAATAATTTGATCAAAGTCTCTCTAAAGTAGTTGTGAAATAGGAATAACAGACGTGTAACAGATATATTTATGCCTCTAGGCCATAACACCAATCCCAAGGATAAAGCAAACAGCAATACCTGTAGAATTTGTGCTGGACAAGCCACTTTCAGCAGCTGCATGCCAATCCTGGGCATGCATCTTTTCTCCAGCCAAGGAAGGAAAGGACATGAAATGCCAATGAAACAAGATGCTCTTCCCAGTTTGCCCTACTACCAGTGCATTTTGCAGAACAGCAATAGGCAGGGCTAAATAAGAGAATTTAAGATTACTGGATGGGTGGGAGCTGTGCTTTGTGAGTGTGGGGAGCTGGCTGGGAACAGTTAGCCAGAGTCCCCCAGGGTTTAGAGTAAAGTCAAGGTGTAGAGTAAGAGTGGGGAAAAGGGGCTGGAGGCTGCTACCTGTCTCCCATACATGACACCATCTGTCAGCTCCAGCTTCTCAAACCTCTTCTTTGTTCAAATCACTTGTGGTGCCAAAAAATATGTCACATTAAGAATCTCAACCAGACCAGAAAGCAAGTCTCCCCTGCACTTAGCTGCCATTTCCTCAGCACTCTGCTGTCAGGCAGAAGATATGTGAGTAGGTAGCTTGCTTGTTTTGGGGAGAGAGCAGATAGAATTGAGCTTCGGGCTGTGAGACACACCTGCAGAATGCCATGGCAGCACAGAGAGGCTTGTCTCTACCTGACCTTGGGGGGAGGAAATGCCACTCAGCAGAGCCCTGCAGAGAGGAGCCTGCCAGAAGCTGACAGACACCTGAACAGCATGTGATCACCCCCATATCAGGACATTAAGAAAGTGTGTTACTGACATGGCAATGTGTGATAGGTCACTTGGTGAAAAATACCATATTAGGAAATACTGTGTCTTGAAGAAGTGTCTAAAACCAGCTCGTTTCTTTGAATAAAAATCTCAGATTCCCTGCCGGTCTGAGTCCGTGCCTTGGTCATTACAGCTTGTCATCACAAAAATCATGCAGATACACCACTTGTGTCACTATGTGCCCTTACAGACAGCCTCTATGGTCCCCATGTCCCCTACAAACTAGGAGCAGTTTGCATCTGGCTGAGTTGGAAATGGTCCTGCACTTACCTTTAGACTGCTCTCTCTGCATCTATATGTGTGACATGGCTACCCATATTAGTAGTAAATTAGTAGTAAATTTCCTACTCACATTAGGAAAGACAGAAGAACTATACTAAGCCATGGAAATTTCTACCAACAAGTATAGTTGCTATACTTTTTGACAAGCACAGCCTCTCTAAAATGAAAATGAAAATTTCTTTTCCCACAAAAAAGGACTGCAGAGATTCAGGAAAAATTACCTTCCTGCTTCCCATAGTGTAGTACTTATTAATATATAGATTTTTTGAAAGATATCTGGCTAATTAGTATCTTGAAGTGACACAAATTAGGAGCAGCTGAGTCTTCTGGGCTAAAAGTCTTCCTGAACTTCAGAAAGCCAAGCTCATACAAGTTTGGAGGCATATTTTTTTTATATAGACCTGATAAATGATAAGTTAATAAAAGTCTTTCATGCTGAATGTAGAGCTACCAGGACTAGAGCAGATGGCAGATGGTCTTTTTTACGTGAGGCAATCTCCGTGACTTTGTTTACCATCCCTCTCAAAACCAAAAAAAGTCCTACAACCACTACTGTCCCTGCATTACAGTATTTCTGCTAGCTAGCCAGTCCATAGTTTTTGCCAAAAGATGCTGAAATTTTACCTGCAGGAATAGACAGATAAAGCTAAATTCTAATTAGCTGGCTGTACATTGCTTTTTGACACAGTTGTTGCTGTATCTGGACAGAGGCTTCCAGAATGCTCCTTTTGGTCAGAATGTAGACAAAAAATAGGTTCTTAAATACAAATGTATTTTAAAGCTACATAATACATAACTAAAAAAATACTAAGGGTGAAATGTAGGGTGAGACATGCTGAAAAGGTAAAACAAGGAAAAATCATGCCTGATAAAGATGTTTGATAACAACTAACCTTGACTGTAATAGTGAACACAATTTCAAAATATACAGTACTAACCCAGCCTTCATTAATCTGTTGATTTTGTTCTATTATTTTTGGGTTTAGTTTCCACTATAACTACTTCTATTTGTAGTTTAAATAAAAACTGTGCTCACATTTCAAAAGACCTACATAAGTAACGAAGCTGGAGAAAATCAGTTTCTAAATAGTAATTTGACATCATTGCCAGAGCAATTATAGAGAAGAAGAAGTGCATAACTCACACAAATTCCAGTACATTTGAAATTACAAAGCTTCTTGAGGTATTCCAGTACAGTCTGAAAATCCTTCAGACTTGGAAGAACAGACCTGTTTATATATTGCAACATTAGCAGAGAGTGGATTGAAGTCACAACACATTTTGAAATTAAAAGGTATTCCTGACTGAAGATGTAAATTTCTGATACTTTCCAAAACTCCTCTCTCATGTAACATGCAGCAATTCTCTCTCTAATATTTGCAGCCACCCAAAACAACTGACCACAAAATAAGTGAAAACTTTGAAGCTTCAGATCCATGTAGCAATATAAATTAAAACCTTTCCAAAACTCTCAAGTCTACAATCATGCTTCTCAGACAATAGAGGACTAGTCTTTTAATTCAGAAACACCAAGAGAAACTCATCTGTTTTGTAACCATTTTGGACTTTGACTTTCCCAAAACCTTAGACTTTCCCCTCCATTCACACCATTTATCCTGAAAATACTTCATATTGCCTCCTAGAAATTTAGAAAATTAAATAGGAGGAAAAATGCCATAAAACTGGAAGACCTTGAAAAATCTAAGCGTTGCACTTTGGACTGCAGTAATACATTGAACCATATTTCAAAGTACATACACATCAGTAGTTCCTTCCAATCAGCTGACCCTTGATGCTGTACAAAAAACTAAAACATTAATTTTTTTTTTTTAATGTTGAGAATACAATATTATTCACCAGTTTCCCCATTATATAATCTGTATGGCTTGGTTAAATTAAAAAATTCAATGGAAAACTGGTCCAGAAATATTTATCTCCCTCCAAAACAAGTATTGGAATGACCAGTGAATTCTCAGTCAGTGGTTAGTTTGCCTTGGGTTTTCTTTTTTTCTCATATTTTTATGTCTATATGGTTTTCAAATAAAAAATAGAAATAGGTCATAAAGAATTCATTGGGAACTTTTGAGAAAGGAAATTGAAACTATCAGCCAGATATGAAAGCTCTTGAAATTAGTAACTGCGCAGAGCATGAAGAATGGACTACAATTCCCAGAAGATTGCATGTAAAATGCAATACTTAAGTATCACAAACATGGCTGGCATTTTGTTTTCCAGAGCTCATTCTTGTTCTGGTATTACAGAGGTGCCAATTACAATTGTTATTCTGATAGTTCACAGTGGCACTTCCCATGTGTATCCGCTACATTGATTTTAAATAGATCAGAAAATGTCAGGAGCCAACAACTGGATAACCTACAACTTCGTCACAACCTGGTTACTAAAGAGGCAAGGCTGTGAATATTTATTTCAGAGGAAATGCTTTACTAAACCCCTTTGTGATAGTAGATACAGTCAAACAAACTGCGAATTTATCTGAACTAAAAATAACACTCAAAAAACTTAATCCACGTGAGTTGCCTGAGGGGGCCAAAAGCAATATAAAAAACAAATTATGCTGACATAACACAATGAAATGAAATGACTGTCAAACTCTGACCAAGATATCTTACTGGTGACTTCAGAGATTTCATCTGAAACTGTTCTCACCTTCACTTGGTATTGTATATTTAAAGCTATTTTACTTATTGACGTGAACTTCTCAGAGCTACTCATATTTCTGATTTGATTTTAAACACAGAAAAGAAGCTGCTTTTACTTCACTTTTATTTTTTTTCAACACCTCAGACAAAACTGTAGCATCCAAGCACACCAATCCAATTAGTGAACAAATGTCTACCTTTACTGAAAAGCCTTGTAGTACTAAAGACAAAGAAGGGAGTACTGCAAAACACAGGACATTTACTGTGACGTTTCCATAATTCCAGGTTAATAGCAAATGAGATGTAGTCCAGAGATCATACTTTTAACAGGAAATCCTACTGACAGGCTATACAGGTCTTCTTTAAGGTCAAGTGTCAGGTCCTGCACCTGGGGAGGAATAACCCCAAGGGCCAGCACAGGCTGGGGGTTTCTCCTACAGAGGAGCTCTATGGGGAAGGACCAGGGACTCCTGGTGGATGACAAGTTGCCCATCAGCCAGCAGTGCCCCTGTGGCCAGGAGGGCCAATGATATCCTGGGGTGCATCGGGCAGAGTGTAGCCGGAAGGTTGAGGGAGATGATGCTGTCCCTCTACTCGGCCCTGCTGAGGCCACATCCAGAGTGCTGTGTCCAGTTCTGGGCTCTTCAGTAAAAGAGAGACAAGGAGCTCCCGAAGAGGGTCCAGTGGAGGGCCAGAAAGACGATTTGGGGTCTGGGCCAAGGTTGGTCTCCTCTCTTATGAGGAGAGACAGCAGGAGCTGGGCCTGTTTAGTACGGAGATGAGAAGGCTGAGAGGGGATTTCATTAACGCATGTAAGTATCTCAAAGGTGGATGACAGGAGAATGGTGCCAGACTCTTTTTCAGTGGTGCCCAGCAACAGGATGAGGATCCATGGCCATAAACTGAGTACCCAAGAAGTTCCACATCAACATGAGGAAGAACTTCTTTACACTGGGGGTGGCAGAGCACTGGCAAAGGCTGCCTAGGGAGGTCCTGGAGTCTCCCTCTCTGAAGACATTCAAAATCCACCTGGATGTGTTCCTGTGTCACCTGCTCTAGCTGAGCACTGGCTTGGCAGGGGGATGACAGGTCCTTTCCAACCCTACCGATTCTGTGATTCTCACCATACAGCAGCAGGGGATATGCAACAGAGAAAACTTCCCACAAGTGTGCAAAATGACATCATTGCAAACATCTGCTGAATTTCTTTAGAATATTTGCATCTATTAATCCAAGCATCTGATGCACAGTACAGCAGTACTCGTTCCATGAGATATGGAGTGAAGCAGTTCTAGAGCTGCACAGACCAAATTTCTCTGTTTATTGAAGTAGCTTGCAATATCCACAAATGATGATGAATGTCAAGCAGTATTCACCCATAACTTAAGATATTGTTTCATCTTCTCTCTTCTGAACGTTACTGCATTATAGAAATATTCAGTGAGGTTTTATATTCCCGATCTCAGAGTTGACAACACAGCAGATAACACTGTTCCAATAAATCTGCCATAATGAACCTGCGCACAGGGCATGCAAACAACCTTTCTGTAGTGCTGAAACATTACAGCTGGGATTAGCCACATGAAGCAAAACAGTTTTCGGGACACCTGTCCTGTCCCTGGGTCACAGAACAGCTGAAGGAGGAAGAGACCTCTAGGCATCACCTGGTCCAATGTCCCATGCTCAGAAGGGGTCATCTAGAGGAGATGGTCATAAACTATATCCAGAAAGCTTTTGTTTTGGTTTGGTTTGCATTCTTTGGGTTTCATTGGGTTGGGGTTTTTTATTCTCCAAGAATGAGGACTACCACTTCCCTGGAAACCTGTGCCAGTGCTCACTAACAGTCATAGTAAAAATGCATTTCCTGATTTTCAAGAAATACCTCCTGTATTTCAATTTATGCCCACTATGTCTTGTCCTGTCACTGGGCACCACTGAGGACAGCCTGGTTCCATCATCTTTGCACCCTCCATTCAGGTACTTATATACATTGATAGGGTCTCTCTGATCCTTCTCTATTCCAGGCTGAACAGTCTAAACTCTCTCAGCCTTTCTTTGTGAGATGCTCCAGTCCCTTAATCATTTTGGTGGCCCTTCATTGGACTTTTTCCAGCAGGTCAGTAGATCAGCTGTAGTGGGAAGCCCAGACCTGGACACAGATGTGACCTCACCAGGGCTAAGGAGACATGAATGATCACTTCCCTCAGCCTGTTTACAAGACTCCTCTTTATGTAGCCCAGGATACCATTAGCCCTTGCCTTCTTGCAACAACAGCACATTGCTGACCCATGTACAACCTGGTGTCTACCAGGACCCCCAGAGCAGTTTCTGCAAAGTTATTTTCCAGCTGGGCAGCCCCCAGCATGTACTGATGCCTGGTGTTACTAATCCTCAACTGCAGAGCTTTATGCTTCTCCTCACTGAGCTTCATGATCTTCCTGACAGCCTATTTCTAGAGGTTTCACCAGGATGAGAGCACAATCTCTGAATGGCAGCACAACCCTCTAATACATCAACTACTCCCACCAGTCTTAAGTCATCAGCAGACCTGCCAAAGGTACACTCTGCCCCATCATCATGATTATAATCAGTTACTAATTAATTATTAATGAAGATATCAAACAGGATCAGACTCAGTATTTTCCTTGAGGATCACAGATTGATACTGGCCTCAAATTAGACTTTGAGTAACTAATCGCCACAGTCTGGGCCTGGCCACTCTTCCACCATGCCAGGCATTTCAATGTAGAAGCTTATCAAGCCGGTCAGGCATGAACTCCCCCTCATGAAGCCATATGAACAGCCCCCCATGATGTTCTTGTCAATGTGCCTAGAAATAGTTTCCAGGGATTAAAGTGGCATTTGTTTTCTGCCAGTGTTCAGGCATTTCTCCCAGACACCATGATCAATCATTGTGAGGCAATGCATTGTTATTGCAATGATATCATCCAGCTCTGGAAGGCAAGGCAAGTCAAGGCAAGGGGAAACAAAGTCCTGAGGTCTTCCCTCAATTACTCTGAAATTGAAAGCTCCAGGTATTTTGGCTTAATAAAATACATCCTTAAACTAGTCCAAAGAGGAAAAGGAACCATGCAACATCTTCTGAGCAGAAACTTTCCTAAAACTTTCTAACATATGCAGAGGCTACTTCGAGCATAAAAGCAGATATATAATTTTTATCCATATCAAGTGTGTTGTCAAAGATCACCTCAATGCAATTAAGATACTATTGCTTTCTTTAAACCTTCATTCCTAAATCACAAGCTACCATAATATGCCAATATGTTCTTTGACAGACTGCTTCCTTAGCTATAGAGAACGGAAACCTGTCAATATGGACCTCTTTAAAATGTAAAAACAAAACCATATTTACTTTTTTTTCTAATATAAAGAGTCAATCTCCTTTAGTTGCCTGGCTGTATCAAGTGTTGCCAGTAGTGGTTCCTGAAGTTGCCAATATGTGACCACTGAACACACCTTCTCTGAATGCCCTCAGAGCAAACAGATGACCTGCTCTAATTCTCTGGGGCCAGGCAACACCACAACCTTAGGATCAACCTATTTTCAAATACTTATCTTGACAGAAAGTTGTATGGATGCCACAGATGACAGATCATTACAGTTTTTACATCAGCAAACACAGAATAAGAATGTAACACTGAATAGCATTTTATCAATGTAGAGCCCTACAGTATAACAAATTGGTTTTTGCAAATGTATTATTTTATGTCATTATGTAACATGCAGGCTCAAAGGCTGGCTGTGCCTCAAATTATCTGGACCTATGTAACAAATGAAAAAGAAAATGCAATGTTGTATATGTGAATTTGAACTCAAATGTTGCTCTTGTGTAGACTAAAACTGATTTTCAGTTCTCTAAGCTGATATTCTTCTTTACAGATCTATTCAGCAGGATTTGACAGCTAATTTAATTACTTTATAAATGTCACTGTTGATTTTAGGAAAAGGCTGGAAGCATTAATGAAAAATAGAAACTCTGAATGTAGCCAAGGCAATATGTTTAAGATATAATTGCGTTTTAGATATAAAAAGCACCTTTACTAAGATTTTGCTGAACCTCGAGTAGTTATGTTGCAGCTGGCAACAAGAAAACAGAAAGTTCCAGGGAGTAGTAAGAGACAGTAGTGATCCTTTCATATTAATGACAGCCAGCAAATAATGAAAACACCATGCGAATAGCCTTTTTACACTCAGCAATACCACAGCTGTTAATGGACCAGTGAAGAGGAGAGCAAGCTGTAGTAGAGAACGTAGTCACAGCTGGAATCAGCCCAAGTAGCAGATTCAGCTATTGAAAAGAGACTCCTCCTGAACTCCTCAGTGTATAGTAGTTACCTTAGAAGTACATAACCAGAGTTATGCTGAGTTACAGTTCTATTTATTAGGATCAGTTCAAATGAGGTCTCAAAATCAGGGGAAAAAATCCTGATTTTCCAACCTCCTCCCACCCATTATGAAGCAGGAGCTAATCTGTGCAGAGAGAGTGACACCAAAATAGCATGACCATTGTTAGTAATTGTTGACTTCTCGCTGAGAGTCACTGAAGCACCCATTTGCCATCTGGACATCTCTAGAGAGGTTTTTTGTCTACTGGGGGTTTACATTTGCAATGTCACAAAGAGGCTGCCCCACCTGGTAGAACCACAGCGCTATGGTGGACTCCTACTCTTTCACACAAGGTCAAATTAGGCCGCAACAAGGAGTTTGCAAAGTATCAAAAGGGGCTTCACATCCTTCAGAAACATGCTGAAGGGATCAGAACCATGGGTAGTGTTCTCCTCTATACCCTTAGCGGGAGACTGGGGACCCAAAAAAAAGATGAATGGATCAGGAAGGTGGTTGACTGCATGGCTGGTACCATGCTCAGGGTTTTGGGTTCTATGATCTAGGATGCACCTTTGAGAAACAGCTGACAGTTGATGGGGCTCACCTGTGCCAGTGGGGTGAGCATGTTCTGGGAAGGAAACTGGCTGGACTTCTTATCAGAGTTTAAAAGCAGACTTAGCAAGGGAAGGGGGTATATTTCCAAATGTCAGAGAGGAACCAGGAAACAATAGCTCTTACAGGAAGCAGCAAGGAAATACCTGTAAATCACCAGCAAGTAATTAGGGAAGAATTCTCCCAAAAGGTGAAGAGACCTCCAGCCCAGATGAAGTGCCTCTACACAGCTGCGTGCAGCATGGGTAACAAAGAAGACAAGTCAGAAACCATGGTGCAATTAGAAAACTATGACCTCATTGCAATCATGGAAGGATGGTGGGACAAGTCCCACAACAGGAGGACTGCAACCAAGGGCTACAAGATTTTCAGAAGAGAGAGGATGGATGTTAAGGAAGAGATAGATTGTAAAGAGCTGCCTATGAGAAACAGCCACAAACAGGTTGAGAGCCTGCGGATGAAAATCAAAGACAGGACCAACAAAGGACACCATGCCATTGGGGTCTGTTACAGGCCACCTGATCAGAGGGAGCTGCTGATGAGGCCTCTTGCTTCAGTGCCAGGATCATCATGCTGACAGGCTCCCATCCTAGTGGGGAATTTCAACCACCCAGACATATGCTGGGTAAGGAACACAGATATCTGTAGGTAAACCAGGAGGCTCCTGGACTACATCAAGGACAAATTCCTGGTCCAGACACTGGACAAACCAGCTAGAGGAGAAGCATTACTGGATCTAGTGCTCACCAGTGTGGATGAGTAACTGCCCTGACTGAGTTCGTGATCTCAAGAAACATGGGCATGGCAAAGAGTCAGGACCATGAACTTTGGAAGACTGAATTCCAGCTCTTTAAGGAATCAGTAGATGATATCACCTGGGAAACTGTTCTTATGGACAGAGGAGCTGATCAGAGCTGGCATCTCTTTAACGACATTTATCTTAGAGCACAAGAGGTGTCCATCACAGTGTACTGGAAATCAAGTAAGACAGGTTGAAAACTGACATGTCTCAGCAAGGATTTGCTCCTCAAACTGAGGAGAAAGAGGTTAATGCATAGCCACAGGAAGCAAGAACAAGTGACCTAGGGGGAGTACAGGAATATAGTTCAGATGCATAAGGATGGGGTCAGAAATCTAAGACACAGATGGTTAAGGCTTAAAAAGGGATGCAAAGAATAACAAGAAGGGATTCTATAAGTACATATATCAGAAAATAAATTCCAAGGAGAGTGTACTCCCATCTCTGGTAGATGAGAAGGGTAATCTGGTGTCAACAGATATGAAGAGGGTTGGAGCACTCAACAAGCTTTTTGCTTCAGTCTTCACTGACCACCAGACATCCCATGTCTCTCAAGTCCTTGAACGTCCAGGTGGGATGCAGGAGTGTCCCCTGTCAATGAAAAACAGGCTTGAAACCACTTGATGAAGCTGAATAACCACAGGTTTACAGGACCTGACGACAGGCATCCAGGGTCCTGAGGGTTGATATTGTTGCCAAGCACATCTCCATGCTATTTGAAGGGTCATAGTGACCAGGTGAAGTCTCCAATGACTGGAAAAAAGGAAACATCACTCCTGTTTTTAAAAAGGGGAGAAAAGGAGACACAAGGAACTGCAGACTGGGGAGTGTCACCTCTGTGCCTGGGAACATCATGCAGCAGATCCTTGTAGAAAATGTTTTAAGGCACATAAAAGACAAGGAGGTGATCCAAGGCAGACAGCACACGGAGTGGCAGTAGCAGAGAGGGTTTGGATGAGCTGGGCTGACCCTAGAACCTCCACATCCCCCCCCCACCCAAGCCTGACTAAAGATGGCAAGACTTCTGCTTCTGGCTCCAGCTGAACAAAGGCCCCACAATAATGTGAGTGGTATGGAATTAAACAGTCCTAGAAACTACACCCCTTTTTTTCTATAACCACAACACTAAGGGCAAGTTGTGCCTGACCAAACTGGTGGCCTTCTGTGATGGAGCAACTGCAATGTTGACAAGAAAAGACTGACCACTCTCATCTACCCAGACATCTGTACGGCTTCTGACACTATTCTGCAAAATATCCTTGTCTCCAAATTGAAGACAGATTGTCTTCAAATTGGACATGGATTTGAAGGGTGGACTATTTGGTAGGTAAGGAATTGGCTGGATGGACACATCCAAAGAGTGGAAGTCAATGTTCAGGTGGAGCTGATGACAAGTGATGTTCCTCAGGGCTCTGTCTTGGTACCAGTGCTCTTCTTCAATGTCTTCCTCAATGACACAGACAGTGAGGTCAAGTTGTCCCTCAGCAAGTTTGCAGATAAAACAAAGCTGAGCAGTACTGTTGACTCACCTGAAGAATGGGATGTCATTCCTGGACAATCTTGAGAAATGTGCCCATGAGAACCTTGTGAGGTTGAACAGGGCCAAGTGCAAGGTGATGCACCTGGGTCAGGGCAATCCCAGACATGAACACAGATGGAGAAGTGATTGAGAGAAATCCTGAGGAGGACTTGGGAGTTCTTGTGAATGAAAAGCTGGACATGAGTCAATAGTGTGAATTCGCAGCCTAGAAAAAACATCTGTGTCCTGAGCTACATCAAAAGAAACATGTCCAACAGGCCGAAGGAGGTGATTCTCTCCCTCTGCCCTGGCCTTGCAAGACCCCACATGCTGCATCCAGCTCTGGGGTCTTCAGCACAAGAAAGATGTGGACCTGTTAGGAGGGCCATAAACATAAGCAGAGAGTTGTCTTCTATGAAGACAGGCTGAGACAGCTGGGGTTGTGTAGCCTAGAGAACAGAAGACTTTGGTGAGATCTTATGGCAGCCTTGCACTATGTTAACAGGACTTTAAAAAAAGAGGGAGAGCTACTCTTTATACAATTTGATAGTTTTAGGTCAAATGGGGAAGCATTTTAAATTTTATATTAGAATTAAATTAAACATTAAAATAAATTCTTTACTCAGAGTGTGATGAGTCACTGAAACAGAGAAGTTGTGGATACCCATCCCCGAAAGTGTTTGATGCCAGGTTGGATAGGGCTTTTAGCAATCAGGTCAAGTGGAAGCTGTCCCTACCTGTGGGAGGGGGAGGTGAAACTAGGTGATCTATGACATCTCTTCCAACCCAAGCAATTATATGATTCTATGAAATCTTCCACAAGCCAGGACCTAGAGGCTGCATCATCAAGAAAAGACCATTACACTTTCAATTTTGCTTGGTGCTTCCTTTGCAGAAAATAAACACAGTAAAACAGTTCTGATGTTGCATAAATACTCAAGGGGGGGAAAAAAAGAATAAATTGTCCAGCACTAACTGTAAACTAAGCCAATATCTAATGTATGATTGTGCTATTCCTAGGCATTTGTTAATTAAATATGAGGTTATTTGCTATCCCTATAAGTTTTTCTTCCTAGCTTATAATATGCTGTCCTTAGAAGAAAGGCCCTAACACAGAATAAGGAAAAGAAACAAAAATAAATGTGATTATCTGATTTACTTTTTCACATTGAGCCAATGAGTATTCTAGAAGACGCATTTCAGTTCCTCCCAGTGTTGCTGCTTTGAAATAGCAGCTGCTTGTAAAGTAGAACGAAGTATTGAGTTTTAGGAAGTGTAGTGTTTTGCAGCTGTATAAAATGAAGTGCAGAAGAAAAAACACATTGTTTTCCTTAAGGTATCTACATTCCTGACATCAGAAGCTTGTAAATAACATAAATTGCCATTGTACACAAAATTCCTGTCATTCATAAAATTATTCACTTTCAAAAATTGAAAAAGTATTAAACATGCCAACAGCATTCTCTTTGGTAGTGTTGTTTTCTCGTGAAAGATAATAGCTTAAATTATAACTGCTAGTAAAACAGGTTACGTAGAAAAGCAATACAATTAGATCTAATTCAAAATGAGGTGCCTTTTGACACACTTTTTTTTTTTACCGCAGTGGAGGGCACTAATAAAGTTATATTTAATATCATATGATAAGTATGTTCTTACAGTATTTTTCCTGTAAAGGACATAGAAGTATAACTTACATGGAGTTATGCTGAAATTAGTACTTTCAGTAATAGCTGGCAGCTGGCGTTACCCACTGCATGTCTTAGGTGTAATTGAGACCATTGTACACCATCTTCCCCTTAAGCAGAGGTACCTAACAAATTCTGTGACAATCTTATTTATGGATAACATTTGAGGAAGTAATGTTCTACAAGAGCTAGAAATAAAAGCTCTCCGCCCTGTGGAGGATGTGGGGATACTAGGGATGAAAAGTAGACCATGAGCTGGTTATGTGTTCTTGCAGCCCAGAAAACCAGCCCTATCCTGCAGCAAAGGGAGCAAGGCCAGCAGGTCAAGGGAGGTGAGTCTCTACTCTGCTCTCCTGTGACTCTACCTGAAGTACTCCATCATTCTTAGCACAAGAAAAATACAGCCCTGTTCAAGCAGATCCAGAGGAGGGCCACAAAAATGATCAGAGAGATGAAGCACCTCTCCTTCAAGGAAAGGCTGAGAGAGTTAAAGTTGTTCAGCCTGGAGAAAAAAAGTCTTATTGCAGCTATTCAATATAAATAGGCTTATGAGAAAGTTGGAGAAAGGCTTTTTAGCAGGTTTTTTAGTGACTGGACAAAGGGTAATAGTTTGAAACTGAAACAGGGTAGATTTAGTTCTAGATTGGATCTAAGGAAGAAATTCTTTATGACAAGGTTGGTGAGTCACTGAATATTGTGGGTGCCCCATCATGGGAAGTGTTCATGGCCAGCTTGGACTGGGCTTTGAAAGACCTGATCTAATGAAAGATGCCCCTGTGTATGAGAGAGAGCTTGGGATAGATGATCTTTGAATGTCCCTTCCAATTGAAATGGAATCTGTGATTCCATGAAAATTGAATTCACAGATGTCTGAAGTCAAGTTGGAGAACATTACTTGGACCCTCTGTATACTACTGACCTTACATTTTCCATTACTTAATTGTTACAGATTTTTTTTGGAAAGTGTTAACCTGAACTTAAAGATTGCTGGTGTTTGAGAATTTGTTTTTTATAAGTCATCCCATGGTTACTTTTATGGAAAAAAGTACTTTTGTTTCTAATACAGATATGTTGTCATGGGTTAGCATAGCTACAGAAGTGATTCTCTTGCAAAGAGGTGCTTACAGCTTCCTCTATGACCTGACAGAACCTATCAACTGGCTAGTTTGAATATTGGCAACTTTTTAAGCCACTTAAAGAGCTTGACACGCCTCTGTGATCCACATTTAAGAATGAACAAACCCTGGAAAAGCCTCTCTTCCTTCCGGCCTTGGGACAGATAACTGGGGGGGGGCCTGTGCGGCCCACCAGGGCCGGGCCAGGCCTTGCTCAGGTTGGCCGTGGCATGGCCCTGTTCCACCCGTGCCGCCTCCTCCCCCAGCCCTGCTCCGTGCAGGCAGCCCCTGGTGTGGCCAGGGCTCATCTGAGGCCACTGCCCCATTGCCCGGCAAAGATCATGTGACCAACAGCAATAAACAAATTCCAGCTGTGGGGCCCAGGTGAGATTAACCCTTTTTTTTAGTGCTGTAAGTTTCCTCCAGAACAGATGAAACCTGCAGACATCAATCCTCTTCTGAGTCTGAGGAAGAAGGAAGGTGAAGGAAACACCATAGGGACACCAAAGTCAGTGAAGAAGGAAGAGCTGAAACCCTGAGGTAGGAGAAAGAGGAGATGCTTAGAAGCTGAAATTCTGTTGTAAAGCTATGGTGGTGATGGACTATGATACATCAGAGTACCCCTTGTAATTTCATGAAAGCATGGGGGGGTGGAGTGTTCAAACTGTACTTGTGAGCAAAAGTACCTGCACTGAAACAAGCAAATGACTGTAATTGTGAGCAAAAGTTCTGTGCTGAAATGAGCAAATGCTGAAGCAGCTGTAATTTGATGAGAAGTTTGAACAGGGAGAAATGGAAGCGATGAGGACTCTTGCTCCAAATCGGAAGGAGAAGACCTCTGTTCCCAGAGATGAAGATGCTCTCAGAGACAGGTGAAGAGAATCTTTGTTTCTGAACAGCTCATCCTTAAAATGGTACCCCAGTAGCTCAAGATTGGACCCTCGAAAGCAGTTGTGGGGAAAGCTGTAAGTCGAGGGAAGGGACTTTCACATGTGAGCAGAGAACCATCACGGGCGACTGTCTCGCTGTGACATTGAAGCCATGAGAGAACTTCTTGCGGAGATGTCTCCACAGCATGAGCAAGAGAGACTTCTCTCCCTAAGTGAACTGAAAAAGGTTATTATAGAAGTGGTAAACTGACTGAAAATCTCAAGGGTTGTCTTTTTATGTTGTCAGTGGGAGAAGGGAGAAAGGTGGGGGGAGGTGAAGTGCTCTGAAGGTATGGTCTGATTTTTTTTCTTTCTTTGAGGTCTGTTAATAAATTTTTTTTATATTCTTTTACGTTTTGTGCCTGCTTTGCTTTCTCCTAATTCTTATCTCACAGAAGGTAAATAAGTAAGTAATGAGTATTTTGGACCAAACCACTACATATGTGAATTCAAGTTTTAGTCTTCTGCCTTATGTTTGCCGGCTGCCTTAAAAAATCCTGCTTCTAGACAGTGATCTTGCATTTATAAATATCGACAAGCAAATGGACTCATGAACAGTGCTCTTCAATGAACTGAAAAATGCATATTTTTGTTTCTGACTGTCCCGCAGATTATTTGTAGCAATCTTATCTGTGAACAGCAAAAAAATTTTGAGTAAGATTAACAGCAATGGTAAGTACTAATCTGATTTCTCTATTCAAGTACTTTCTGTTTATATACCCAATACTGCTGATAGTAGAATTTGCACTGTCACTTTTGATTTGTTAACTATGTTTGCATCCCTAGTTTTTGTAGTTACAACTCCATTCTATAAACACAGATTTTGTGATTTCCATTCCTATAATTTTCAGTGGATCATATTAGACTATGTGAGAATTCTAGAAATAGAATTTCAAGCAATATCAGAAGAGATGTCTTACAGAAGTTTATTACATCAATATCAATACTTAATCAAATAAATTTATAATTTCCATAAAAGAAAGTTTGGTAGGGTAGTTTCACATAGCCTAATTTCTCTAAGCCCACTTTGACACTATTTTATCCTATTTCAATTCTTCATAATAAAAAAATTGTCTTCTATTATTCTGCATCAGATCAATGTCAATTGTTCTTATTTTTTTAACTTTCCCCTTGATCAGAACTTGCTTAAAATGTCCATTAACACCTAGAGACCAACTTGAGTGAGTTTCATTTTGATAGTAATATAACTGCAGAAGAGTGTAAGTGGATTAAATAACACACCACCTATTTTAAAATTGTTTTCTTTTAATGGATAGAATGCTAGAATATTAAAAAGAAAAGAAAACAGCTAAAATTTTTCTTTTCTATATGGAAGCCTGAGGACCACGTCCTTCATTGCTTTACTTTTTAAATATGACTACTTAAGTGGCATTCTACTCCACAAAATTGAAAACAGCTCATCTATAACAAAAAACAAAGATGAAAATATTGTCTCACCTAACTGCACTCATAGGTTTAGGACCATTTAAATTCTATAAATTGAGCCTAATTTGAGTCTAAATTCTCAAAGCCTCAAGTCTTTTTAGATTAAAAAGATTGCTTTATTAAATGAAAAGTACATGTAAAACTAAGTTTCTGAAACTCTACTCTATATACACTTAGATAATCGTATATAAACAGATTATTGAATAGCAAGCAAAATACTGTTTTACCAGCAAACTCATTCTTACACAATTTGGAAAATTCCAATAAATATCCACAAAATCCTGTGATCTGAAACCATTAATAGAAGACCTGTATCATCATTTTGCTGATAGTATTAGCCGACACAGCTTAATGCCTTAAAATCTTACTTAGTACCGTACTATACTACAAGACTGCTTAGCGCACAAATTTCGATCACATTGGTACTTGAATTTGCAAACAGGTAAAAGCTTATAATATGCTTGAAAGAAACAGGAGAACTGCTACAGCTTCTATATGTAAAGTTGTTGAAAGTTTTCTGAACTGAAAATCCCAAAGAGAGCAATTTTCTTGCAGAACAGAACGTAAATGCAAACTATGGGTGTGTTCTCATTTGAATATTGTAAATAACTACATGTGTATTTGGTCTTAAGAAAACAACATTCATTTTATAAATCAGTCTATCCCCTTTTATAAAATCAAATCTCTTCTTAAGATCATGCTTTGTGTTTCACTGTTTCAACTACAACATACAAGGTCTTCATTCTTCATCTATGCCTGGGTATACTTTGTTACAGTGAACATCTACTTTCAGCAGGTCTACATGCAAATTAGTGGCTGTTGCTGTGAACTTGAAAAAAAATATGTTGACTTAAAATGTGAAACAGCATCTTATGAAGGTTCTACTGCTCCTTGTTTTATCTGTAGTCACTTGAAAAGACTACTGAAACAAATAAATTATTCAATATGATTTTGATGTCCTTCTGGCCATTTATATTTTCCTGTGTTTACTATTCAGGTGGATAAAAAGAGAGTTATTTGGATATTCAGTAGAGATCTAGAGATTTTTAATCTTCAGAGCTGGAGACTGAGCATTACTTTTGTAGTGTAGGAAGGAGTAGATTCTGCGAAAAGAGAAAAAAGAAATAAATCTCAGACTTTAGCTATGTAATCCAGCACAAATAAATGGAGCCCTTAGCTAGAATCTGCTGGGTTTGGTCTTACTTCAAAGGTACTCTACAAATGATCTCTGTGCTCTCTTTCAGAAATTCTCCTGGTTCATATTTTACGGAAGATATTCCTTCTCCAGTCTGTTTTTCAAAAACAGGTATTGGCATTATCTATAGCACAAAAGTTCAGAAGCAGGAAATACAAAAGTGATTCATGATCCAAATGCCTCATAAAAAGTAGGGAGGTAAGTTCTGTCTAGAAAGGCAGAAAAGTGTGTCCCTGAGCTGCTTTGTCCCAGAAGAGCATAAAGCTGGCCTATTCTCAATAGGGCCAAATGCAGGTTTCAGGCAGATTGACAGACTTCCATATTTCATAAGAATATGGATACAACTACATCACTACATATTTTATGACTGTCTCTAAAACCAAATTATGACCTTAGCTTTTCCTCCATTCCATTTTTCTTTCTATTTTAACCACCACTGTTACCATTATCACTTTTATAGCAGACTTCAATTTAGAAATAGACAGAATGAATACTCGTATGCACAGCTTATAGACATTAAGGAGCAAAAGCCCAGCATGAGAACATGAAAAGTATTCTGAAGCCACATCCTGTGGCCTTTCTTTACATTTCTTTTAACAGGTTTTGTAGGACCGCTATATTGACCACTTAAATTAAATGCAAGGAATGAAAAGCTCCCATAAGATTCATTCAACAAAAAGTTCTTTCTACACACAAACTATTACAGGAATTAAAATGAACCTATGGGGTATTCTGTCTCACAGGAAACTTTCCCCTTGTTTTCTAGCAAATTTTGTTAAAGGACACTAAAGAGAGCAGCGGTTTCTTAATGACGGTAAATATAAAACACAGTAGCAAAATGAAATAATAAGTAAAGCTTCAGATGCTATGTAATAAAGATAAAAGCAGGTATTTTACTATAACTGTACAGCAGTTAAATAGTTAGTACCTTGAAACAGATAATATTGTCAAAGTATATTCTACCAATACAAAGAGCCTTTCATATATACATTGTGTTTCTTTTTGAAGAGGAGAAGTACTTCATCAGGAATTCAAAATCACTAATACTAATCCCAAGAGAAGTGAATCTAGAGAATGAGAATAATCTTTGTATACATCATCAATCAATTAAGGTTAAGGCATATACAAACACAATTAATTTTGTACACGTTTGTTCAATATCAAGGGTCCTAGGTAGGGTCCAAACTTTTAATAAAACACATTTGGCATTTTTGTTATTAGACTTATTTAATACCATAAAAGACAATTAAAGAGTATATTGCTTGTCCTCTTAAAAATGAGTCTTCACAATGTATGTCTGTAGTTATATCTAAGATAGCGGAAAGCTTACTGCAAATTTACACATACCCCTTTCCATTAGGTCTTCAATGTATGCTTTCATAAACTCTTTCTCAATTTGCTCACGTTCACGTTCATTTTCTATAATTTCTTCAGTGTCTTCACAGACAATAGTTTCAACTGGACTGTCCTTGAGACTTACAAATCTAGGGAGAGATTAACAAAAGAATATATGCACAGGCAGCTGAACATCACTGGCCATCATGAATGACATTTTAGAAATTGCTACCAGAGCCAGAAGGAGAAATGTGAAGAACATTAGCTCAATTTTGCATCATGGCATTGTTATTAGAAATGTTATTTCAACAATGTCATTGTTATTAGAAAATTGTTATTAGGCATCTATTATTAGAAATACAGATTTGAAATGGAACTTTCTCTATAATCCACTTTCCATATAAAAATTATTAGATTTCTCTTTTTCCATCTATCTACATAGATCATTTTTTTCAATAACAGGTATATTTCTTTATTACGGAACTTCTGAAAGAAGTGTACACTACTCTGTAATTTCCCGTCTGTTAATGAGCAATACGAACTTCATCCTAGTAATATTGCCTAGCAATCTGGAATTTTGCCGGTATCACTTAGCTGACAATATGCACCTCCATTTTTTGGTTGTTGTTACACTACTTCTCTTTTACAATACATGACAGGGCATGCATTACTTCGTAATTGCAAACTTCCTAAAGGTACACTTTGCAGGTGAAAAACTAGGTGGTTACATAAAAAACTTCAATAATGTACAAATAAGTGCATAGCATTCTGAAAATCTCTGATTTTCACTCTAAGAAGGAAAAAAAAATTGTTGCTTTCAAAAGAACAAATGTTCCAACAAATCATATGGCTTTCTAAAAATCTCATGAGTCACCGTGAGTTTGTGATCAGCTGCCCTTAGCTGGCCAGGTGCCCACCTAGCAGCTCCTTCTGCTCCTCTCCTCAACTAGACAAGGGGGAATAGCAGATGAAAATATTGTACATAAGCTTAATGAGAAAAGTAAAACCTATGCATAGAAGCAAGGCAAAGCAAAGCAAAAAAATTACTTTCTGCTTCTCAACAGGTAATGTCTATCTACTTCCTGGGAAGCAGAGACTGAGTGTATGTAGTTGGTTCTGTTGTGTCATGGGTTAGCAAGCATGGCCCCGGAAGTGATGTCCTTGCCAAGGGGTGCTTACAGCTTCCTCTGTGACCTGATAGAACCTATCAGCTGGCCAGTTTGAATATGGACAATTCTTTAAGCCACTTAAAATTATGACCGCCTCTGTGATCCACACTTAGAAAACCCCAAGGCAGTCTCTCTCTCGTTTCCCGTGCTGGGACAGGTGGCTGCGGGCCCCGTGCGGGGGGCCAGTGGGCCCTGCCCAGGCCCTGCTCCAGCCAGGCCACGGCCATCCTGGAGCTGATGGGCCCTGTTCCATCCGTGGAACCCCCCCCACAGCCCTGCTGTGGGCAGCTGGAGTGGCTCGGCTCCCCCTCTCCAGTGCAGCCAAGATTCAGCTGAAGCTGCCCTGCTGTCCAGCAAAAGATCATGGAACCAACAGCGATAAGCGACATTCCAGCTGCAAGGCCTAGGTGAGATTAACCCTTTTAGTGCTGTGAAGAGCTGAAAACCTGAGGGAGAAGAAAGAGGAGATGCTTAAAGCTGAAATTCTGTTGTAAAGCTATGATGCATCAGAGTACCCGTTGTAATTTCATGAAGGCATGGGGGTGGAGCATTCAGCTTGTACTTGTGAGCAAAAGCACCTGCGCTGAGATAGGCAGATGCTGAAGCAACTGTAATTTGATGAGAAGTTTGAACAGGGAGAGATGGAAGCAATGGGGACTTTTGCTCCAAATGGGAAAGGAGAAGACCTCAGTTCCTAGAGATGCTCCCAGAGATAGTCCTAGAGATGAAGATGAGGAAGACCCTTTGCTCCCAGGGAAGGAGAAGGGCTTCTGTTCTTAGAGATGAAATGCTCCCAGAGATGGGTGAAGAGAACTTTTGTTTCTGAATGGCTCAACCTTAAATTTATACCCCAGTAATTCAAGAGTGGACCCTCGAGAGTAGTTGTGGGAAAAGCTGCAAGTCGTGGGAAGGGACTCACATGTGAGCAGAGAACCAACCTGGGTGGCTGTCTCGTTCTGATAATGTTTTCATAGCATGGGCAAGAGAGACTCCTCTTCCTAAATGGACTGAACAAGGTTATTATGGAAGTGGTAAACTGACTGAACATCTCATCATCTTTCTACATTGTCAGTGGGAGAAGGGAGAAGGGGGGGTGAGGAGAAGTGTTCTGAAGGTGTGGTATAATTTTTTTTTCTTCTTCTTTTAGGTCTGCTAATAAACTTCTTTATATTCTTTCAAGTTTTGTGCCTGCTTTGCGTTTCTCCTAATTCTTATCTCACAGAAGGTAACCAGTGTCTTGGGGTGACTTTATAATGTGTATCCCATATTGCTGCCCTATGCCCAGAAATCAACTTTGTGCCTTTCTATGCCTCTAAACTGAGTCTGAGAGGGGGAAGGAAAAACTGAGCAAAACTTTTTCAAAGCAGTTTGCAGCTTGTTCAAGGTCACACAGAGATAGCAGTTTCTTCCCAGCTGCCGCAGGGGAGCGAGGAAGCACCCAGCTTGCTGCTTTCCAGTCAGCTTTTGGTCAGTTGTTTCAGTTTCTTTTTCTCCGGAGAGAGACTGAGAGCTGAACTTTGCTTTTCCTTCTCTGGAATTTCGGATTTTCTCCCTTTTCTACTGGACTGCTTTCAACCTCAGAGCAAATCAGGAGGACTTTCCACTGGGCACAGAGGGCCTGGCCCTGGGCCAAGCCCCAGCTCCAAGGAGACCAAAGGGAGGACTCTAACACTTTCCCAGGTTTTTTCTCCACAGCGAGAGATTTTATTATTTAGCATTATTTTCCTTTTCCCGTGTGTTTGGTAAATAAATAGTTTTTATCTCCTTCACTTTCCTTAGAGGAAAATTTATTTTTCTTGAACCTGGTGGGGGAGGGGTGGTTGTGCCTTCTCTCAGAGTATATTTCTAAATTTGGCCAAACCGCAGCAACAGTAATGAGTATTTTAGACCAAACCACTACACTAAATTGGTGTTTCTGCCCGGTTACAAACCAAACCCACTACACTTTGGAAGACAAAAACTTCAATAACGTGATCCACCTTCCCTCTCCTTTCTCTTAGCTTAATATGCTGAGCATGACACTATATGATATGAAATATCCCTTTGGTCAGCTGGGGTCAACTATTCTGGCTGTATCCCCTCCCAACCTCTGGCTCACCCTTAGCCTGTGGTGCTTTCTCAGGGGAGGGTTGGAGAGACAGCCTTGATGCTGTGCCACCACTGCTCAGCTATTGCTAAAAACACTGATGTGTTATCAACACCTTTCTAGCTACCAGTGCAAGGAACATTGCTAAGAGAGGATGGCTACGAGGAAAGTTAATTCCATCCAGAGCTAGCTCCACTCAAGCCAGACCCAGTATAGAGTCTGAAATAGTTCCATAATCAAAAACATGAACATTGCCTGCAGAAATGCAAAATCTCTGTAATTGCAGACTAAAAGGCCTTTTAGTCTTATCCAGCATGCAGCAGTAAGGTGGTGTTTCACAGCAATGAACTACTAAACTCGTGTGACCTTACTTAACATTTTACTAGCCACGTCTCCCTCTCCCAGCAAGATGCTTTTGTCAGCACTGAGCTTCCAGGCTACTAGTCCCACTCTGAAGCATGGTTTTGCAACTCCAGAGTTAGAGCTACTATGACCCAATCTACCCAGAAATAGCAATTTAGGCACACAGATGCACAATGTGGGTAAATTAAAATTATAAAACTGCAGACCCTCTGTAATTTCCAATCTTTTTAGTGCCTCCTTTACCACTCTGATATAAATGGGGTAAGAATTTGTAGAAACTGATGTTCGTGAAAGCATTTCTCCAGGGTGTATCTTACCTTATCTTCTTAAGAGTATTTCCCTTTCTCTCTCGCTTTTACTTACTTTAAACCTGTGGTTGACTCACAGATGGCTGTGGGTATCTCAACCAAGTCATCACCACTGACAACTAGCAAACTGAGCTTTGGCATATTGACAAGAGCTCGTGGAAGATAAGTCAACTTGTTTTTCTGTAGGAGAAGTGTCTGCAATTCATCTAACCTGTGAAGAGGTAAAAGAGAGATTACTTAAAATATTTATTTCAAACAGGAGCATCTATTCAAGATAGTAATACTGACTTAATCTTGTATATAAGAGGAGCAATTAAGATGAAACATCTTTGGCTTCTTAAAAAGTCACTCAAACCCTACTTTCACAAAATTTCATCAACTTTAATGGAAATCTCCAGTAATGGTTCAGCATCATAGTATTAATAGCATACCTTTGACAAGTAATCAGAAGCATGCTCAAGATATAAAGCTACAAAATTTACTGTGCTTTCATACACATGTTGACAGAACATGATATAAAGCCTCACCATGTGCATTCTGCAACTAAGGAAAAATACAGGTCATCTGCTCACACCACTGCCCACATTCTGGTTTCTATGAACTAGGTATGTCTGTGGTAAGCAGTACATCCCCATCTATTGTTTTCACTAGTAATTAGTACTGTGGGGAGCAAGAGAAGAACCAACTCCCGGTCATGAGGCTCTTGCAAGTTGTCCCAATGAGATCAATTTAATGACAGTGTTTTGTGGAGGAACTTTTGCTTTATTTCCCCTGGCTCTCCCTAGTGCAATAGAAATTTGGCCCTTTATTCCTCGGATTAGGTAGAAGACAAAAAGCATACCAAATTGATGAAAAAATTTGTCTTGTTTGACTGGAAGGGTCCATTCCTAAAACAGTGTTGAAGACTATGCTTGTCAGGCCCATGGAGTTTGTTTGAATTCAAGGAAAAATTTTAAGTAATGCTTCAGTTTACTGTCAACTCGTCTTTATTAATCACAGACTATTGTAATGGTATTACAGACAATCATAATTCATTGAGATTCTTTGACACCATAGGCACTGAACTCATGAGTCTGAATAAGAGTATTAGTTTCCTGATGCGGGGGTTATCCTGACATTTTCTTGTCTTCTGAATGCACATGAGCCCGAAGTCAAACAAAGAAAACCTTATTTTGTGGTGTCTGATTATGATATTCTAGCATCAAATCTGGCAACTCAGTACAAAATGGAGAAGATGAAAAGAAGAAAGGGAATAATTTGAAGCTACAGGAATACAGGTTACAGGGAAAAAAAAGTTCTTTAAGTTGAGAGGGTATCCTATAAAAGAAAAATATCCTCTTAGAAACTCTTTGAAGTTAGTCGAATCTCTGGTCAGATACCTTGGGAAAAATGGCAAGTTTATGTTTTTGTAGCTAAAGCATGTGAATTACTAACACAAGTTAAGACTTCAGTGCTGCTGTCAGAATAATCTGTGATTACACAACGTCCCAGAAAAGTCTTTTTGCCCAACAAAAAAGGCCTTGCAAAAGTTAAAACTGAATGAGTTTTCTGTGAAGCTTCTTCTGCCTCAGGGATTTCTATTCCCAGATCAATAAATAGTCCAGAATATTTCTTAATAAACTTTAGTTTATATGTTTGGGTTTTTTCACTTAAGGCTAAGTAAAGTTTTGTAAACTAAGTTGCTGCAGCACTTCAGACTGAACAAATAAATTCATAATAAGATAATTAAGATAAGAATAAGAATAGTGCTCTCTCAGGCTAGCAAGTCCCATTAAAAGGATCAGCATGTTTTTTAAAAAACTAGTTCTAGTAGTTATCTAAACTGGGAGAGTTAGTATATGTGCACACATCAATATATACTTCAGAACAGAAGGGGAGGATTGTCAATGGGGTTTTTGAGTCTTACCAATATTTCTCTTCTTTAATAACAAAGTTTATCAGGTTATTTGAGTAACTTTAAAATGCTTTAGTTCATCTTTTCCTCCTCCCCATCTACCCTCCAGCGATTTACTGTTGCCAACTCCATACAATGAGTCCCCTTTGCTGGAACTGTGGGTGAACTTCCCAAAAAAAATGTCCAGATATAATGACAAATTATTATGAAAGCAGCAGAAAACGTATATAGTTATCTGACTGCCATCAATGAGCTAGAAAAATTAGCTTTTGTTCTCAGACACAGTCCATCAATAATAGGGGGAATGTTTACACGCAAAAATATGTGATACATTTCCATGTGTGTCTTTCCATCAACAGTATCCCTTGGAAGCTTGTTACTTTCTAAATTCACTTAAGAGTCCCTATACCTGTCATTGAATTAAAACATAAACTACCTGTCTATGTCTTCTGGGAGGTCTTTCAGGCTGTTGCTGCTAATATCCAACCACTGCAAATTAGACATCCGGAGTACACAAATTGGAATAGAATGGAACTTGTTTGCTGACACATCCACAAATGTGAGTTGTTTCAGGTTACTTAGCTAGAAAGAAGCAGTGCTTTATTTTAGTTACTTTTTGCAAATACAAGAAGACATTTCATTCATCAACCATTTTTATTCCTCTAAAAGCACTTAGAAAGATAAGAATTCATTATTTTTTTCTCAAATATTTTGCCAGCCTTGTGTCTTAGTCATCATTTTATAGAAAAATAAATTCAGAAATACCTACCTGCCAAATTGTTCATCACCTTTCTAACAGCATCAGGGGATTGAATGAAATTTTTATTCTTTAAAACCCTACAGGTTTAGATGACAAGTCTGGAACCAGAAAATTACTTGGTTCTGAGGTGACAAAACACAATTTTTATAACTAATAGATACCAGGTTACCATTCTGAAAATCAGAGACTTGATAACCCCTATCAAAATTACATAGATTCCCTTCACTATAACTCTACTATGCAGTGAGAGTGTGATACTAGGACAGGATTAGAAAATGAAACTATCAATTTAAACCAACAGAAAATTTGGTCCAATAGTTTTCAAAGATCTTTAAAAATACAGCTTCCATCCTGCAAACTAAATATATAATAAAGTACAGTAGATATTTTTATTGGAATTCTTTTCAAAGGAAACCTATTTTTAAGTGATAAACACTTAGTGCAATGAAGTTTAGCTAGAAATGTAAAATATACCTGTTAAAGAAATTAACGTGTTGAATAGGGCTCTCTCTGTACTGAATCAATTACGAACTCCACCAGTGTTCATAAAACCATGCAGCTAGCTAAAGTGAATGTCAAAGGAGTATCAATGTTAACCAAAAATTATTTTAGAAGTGAAATTGTATTTCTGAGCTTCTAATCATCAGTCACCATCACAGTCAAAATCTACAGAACATGATACAGAGGAAAAAAGTTGCAAAAAAATTTCCTTGGCCTTTTCCTGAAGCTATTTTAGAATATAGGAAACAAAAACCCCAAACCAAACACATTTTCCACTTCCAAGGTGAGCAGAACACATGCAAAGGATAAAATATGAAAAAAATTATAAAATAATAAAGCACATACTGAATCCTTCAGAATTACTTTTTAATTATTAAGAATTAAGACCTGTGGTTTCTTTATATTATCTGTCCAAGCTACTTTTACTGCAATACTACCAGACTTCCATCTTAATTTGACCCTTGCTATTTAAAATCCTCACATTCACAGCATGGTGCTGTGACAGAGCGAGTTTCTTCTGAGACTTTTTGGTGGTGGGTGTTTTTTGGTTTGTGGGATGTAGGTTTCTGGTTTGGTTGGTGTCTTGTGGGTTTTATTTGTTTGCTCTTTGGTTTTTTTTCTAGTTATAACCTCATACAGCTGCAAAATCTTATCATTTTGAGAAATATTTTCAGGGAGATTTACTGAAGCTATCCTATTACAATGACTACACAATGAAGTTTATCTTTCCAAAACATAATAGAGGTGCAGAGTTCCTGAAGTCAAAGGTATAATTTCAAAATCTCTCCCCACTGTCTTAAAACAGTCCTGATGAGTCATCACCATGGACATCTCACTACAGATTCAGAGCAGACAAACACATTTTATTCTGACACTTCTTACTTTCCAACCATTTTGTCATTTTGGGGACTGACTGCTGGCAATGAACTCTCAGTCATATTCTGTAAATTTTCCAGATTCTGAATTTTTTTTCCAGAAAAACAGAACCTCTCTTTGAACAAGGAAAGCACAGTGACTCTTCTCGATTGTAGCAGCAAGACAATATAGAAAGTATCTGACATTATCTTTAAACTGCAATTACCTTGTGATTTCAAATTATCCTCACAATTTCAAATCCCAAGTAAATATTTCAAGTTTCTCTATACTCAGGATAACTTGCTTAAACTGCTGATACATGTATTTCAATAAATTCTCCTCACAAAAATTTTGCAAGTACAGAATTAAAATAATATTCCACAGTCTTAAATGCCACTCAAAAAGTTATCAAACCATCCCTAAAGAAGAAAAGCCACACCCTCTAGACACAGGGTAGCAGATACATGTTAAAGTATACTTTCTTTACTGTTCACTCAAGTTCCTAAACGTTTTGCTTTTATGTGCAGTCACCTTGCGTTCTGAAACAACTTGGTAACATTAAGATTAGATGGTAGTTTTTTTTCTTCAACAACAGTAACTAGTCTTCTCTGAAACTGCTTTATTGAATTAAATATTACAAGCAATCTTAACTTAGCAGTATTATCTTTTTAAGAAATATAGCTGTTTCTTCCATTTTTCAAATACCATGGTATATAGATTGGTTTAATACTTTAATACTTGGTTAGATTAAAATATACTTTTTTGGGAGTTTGTATTCCCATAAAAATGTACAAACAAAACATAAGACCATCTACTCTATCAAAACAAATTTTTGGTTCAGCATGCCACAAAACATTTGGAGCCATGATTATATTGTGCATGCTGTAAGCCCTGAGTACTTGTACTTTTAGGGTAATATTTAATAAAGCTGTCCATTTTCTAGAGTATGTTGAAACCTAATGGAGTTTTTAATTTAATGTCTTCATGATAGGTTACCAACAAATGCCTATGATAGATGATGCATTGGAAATTATAGCAGCTGTGTATTATATTTCCTAAAGAAAACACTCTGTATTTTATTTCTTCTTAAAGGACTGATGGATTTTTGCACCTTTTACACATTTCATTTTCAAACAAGCATGGCTCCCTTATCATTTTTATGTTATCATTCATTTTTACTGGATGTTGATTTTTACTATTTTCTTTATTATGCAACTTTGAATCAATCAGTATATAGGCTTTATGCAAGTTCCATTAAAAAAGAAAATAGCCATATTTAATAGTCTAGCTACCTGGATAGACTTATTGTGGTACTTATGTTTAATCATTCTTGTCATTTTTCTTTGACAAGCTGCACCATTTTACTTATTGTCATAATTTTGTTCATAAAATTAATCCAGATAACATTGTAGAGCTCTATGCTTCTTTTTCTCTCTGGCAGTTAAACCTTCAGTTGAAAGAAAAGGACACCATGCCCTGGAGAAAACTATTTTTTGATTAATGGGTGTTTTATTTTTCTTCTACTTTTTTGCTGAAGAAAGGGACTTACTCATAAGGTTGCGTGCTTTTTTTACCATGAGTTGCCTACTACTTAACACCAACAAATTAAAAGGTGTGACATTGTGTTAAAGTACTGTATTTTTCAGTGGCATGTAAATAACAGAAACTACAAGCCATCAAAGTCAATGCATGACAAGACATCCAAGGGATTAACCTAGAAAAGTCTATCCATGCATTAAAAATGCATTTTTGCCCAGAAATTTCAGACTCAGTGAAGTCAAAGAAAATTTGTATCACTTTAGTAGCATAGGCTATCACATATATTGTTTCCCATAGATTGACACTCATTGTTAACCTGCTGAACACAGTTGGATATATATGACAAAGAAACACCCTGGGAGCAAACTGCATCGTTGGCCACTTAGATATCATGAATTCAAACCAAATGCCTATCTTTTCTTTCATCAAGCTGTAAGTGTAACCTCTTCTATAATCTCATTGACATTCATGGATGAAAGCACCAATTACAGAAACTTAGTACAAGAATCTTTAGAGGCAGAAGATACTTTTCATGAAGATATAGTTGTATTCTTATAGCCCAGTTCACCACCAGATTGCCAAACTGGACTCTTAAACTTGATGAGGAAAAGGCATTCAACAGTCAATCCAACTGCTTAGAAACACGGTCCTAATTTCATGCTTTTTGTGACAAAACCCTCTGAAGGTCAAAAATATGTGCAATCAAACAGCACTTCATTTGGCGGTATCTTGTATAATGCCTTAAGGAGCACAGTTGCCTGTCTCAAACACTGTTAAAGCCACTCTTAAGGAGAAGGACTTTTCCGTGAGATAAGCACAGAATGGAGAGGCAGGATGGCACTAACTCTAGGCCTGGTGGAGGTGGTATCTGGCTAGTACATCCTGGACAATGCATCCAGACAAAAATTCACTCTGTGGTGAACTGTGTAAAGAAGCGACTGCTCATATGCTTACCACCAGTCAAACAAAAATCACCCCAAGTTATGGGATGGAAGGCATCCATAACCACCGAAGCCCCTCTGAATATGCCTCTGTGGATACCTGGAACTTGGACAGTGAGCCACCACAGCAGGAGCTTGAGATAAAATAAAGGTGGTGCTATTGTCTGAGCATTATCTCAGGGGGGAGGTTAACAAAGCCTGGGGATAAGAATCTGTCAGTGATGATGACCACAAAGAATGCAGAATTTATGGCCCATAGGGAAAGCCAACTCAGCAACTGTGATAAAATCAACTCCATCTAGGTAAAGGGTAATTCCAGCAGGAGAAGATTGCGAGCACTGACTCACAACCCACCAACCCAAGAAACCTGCCAACTCAAGAGAAGAGAGAAACTAAGTATATGGACTTACTATCATTAAACATGAGGGAATCACATAACCAATAGAATAAGAGAACTGTGCAGCCAATGAGCATTAATTCCTTTGTTTGCTAAAGTGTATAAATAATTAAGAGCTTTGAAAGACCTTGGGAACCCCACCACCAAGAAGCTCAGGGTGATGAAGGACCAATGGGATGCCAACGGATCCAGAGGTGGCAACTATCTTCTACTTTATAGCTCTCTCTCCCCTCTGCCTTTTCTATTTATTTCTTTCTACATCACATTGATTGTTAAATAAACTTAGTGGTTTTGACTTCAGCATATGGTCTTGTTTGCATCTTAGTTAGGGCATAGGCATTTCTCACTGATTGGATCGTGACATCTTGGTAATCTATATCCAAGAAATGTAAGTGAAAGAAAGCATTCACTGTGATGTCATCATTCTGATTTTGCAATACTAAAATCCTAAACCTTTTGTAGAGTTAATCCCACAGAAAACACTTTTATCCTTATGCCAAACTGTTACTTGAAAGTTTAACATTGTCCCCTTTCCCTGTTCATCATTTCATCATCCAAACAACTAAAGTTTAGTATCTAATACAGTACATATAGCTATGATGATCTAAGCATTAGAAGTTCATAGAAAGGGACTTTGCTTATTATTAAAGCAGTCTTTTTGTATGCAAAAATCTTTCATCAGCTCTACAAAAAATGAAGAAAACAGTTTTATTCAATATTCACAAAATATATGCAATATATTTTGTGCGATATTCACAAAAGTATCAGGTATTGATCATTCACAGGTGAATGAAGAATCACATAGCAATAAGGGCAGGACTATCATCACACAGTTAAAATCCCTAAGAATGTGGATCGTCTATATATAAGTATAAGTATAGGAGTCGTTTCAAGCCAATAGAAGAGTCGCATGTATGAAATTAAGTACCCAATTAATGATTTCCTGGACTAAAGCCAAAACAAGTCTTCTGTCTCAAAAAATAAATTTATGTTGATTAGTAACATTAAATTTCGATAGCTTTGATGCTGCAGTTACACACAGTCTGCATATATTATTGCACTTTGCCGTCATAAAGTCATCTCATATTCAAACTTCCAAAACTTGTAAATTAAGGACACACATTAGGAGGGAAAACTAGGCTCTACCAAAAGTCAGCTAAAGATTTTTCATCAACTTAAATAGGTTCAGTAGCTCACTTTGGGAATGTACCCTTCGTATGTTTCAGTTAAACCATTCAAAGAGGAGGAACAGCAAAGTCAGTACCATATGAACATTAAGCAACCTATCCAGGATGTTTGGAGACCAGGTGTCCTCAAACCTAAAAAAAGACTGTTTAAAGATATATTCTGTTCCTTCATCAAGAGATGATCAATTTTGCTCATTCTCACAACAGAATAGGGACATAGCCAAAAACATTTTTTCATTTCTGGTTCTAGATGCATAGCAATTGAAGAAATGCTATTCAAATGGTGCCATCTTAATTATGATTTAAGCATGTACAATGATTCTGGTTTGCCATGACAACACCATGCACCGTGTGAAGTTACCCTTCTGGTTCAAAAAACTGAGTATGGTCATTTGAGCTCATTCTGAATTGCAGAATAAATCACTATGTTCAAAAATGGGATGTGGGTAAAACGTCCAAAAGATATGGAAATTTTATTCTGTAGCAACTTTAAAAAGATATGATAAACAAAGATGACAGCTAAAATAAATAATTATAATGCATTAGCTGTTTTGTTTTACATTGATAAAATAGTAACCATTCACTTAAAAGGAAAAAATTATCAAGGATTCTTGAAGAGGTAATGTCAGCAGAAGAGAGGTGATGATGCAATATTGATGGATGCAAAATAAATAATTAAGAAAACTGTGGGAGAAAAACATAGCAATAAAACTAAGAATGTTGTTCTGTATCACTAATTTGTTACATTCACCCCATTTTGATGATTGATGATGAAATAATTTCACCTTATGTATACTGGGGCTGGGCAACGATGGCAATATGCATTCTACACCAGGCTGAGCAGAGATAGCCTGGTAAGCTTGGAAAAAAGACTTTCATGAAATGTCAGCCAGAAATCAGCTAGCTAATAAATTAAGTGGAAGACAAAAGGTTAAGGCAAAAAAGACATTTCTGCTTCAGCAGCAGAGGTCAGAAGGTTTGCAACTTGTGAGCCACCTTTATGATACCAAGAATAATCATCTCTATGGGTTTTTTACTTTGCAAACAGAAATGGTAGAAAATCTTTTTGTTTTGGCACAGAGTATCTTCACCAAAATGCACAAGATTCTTGCCTGCTGTGGTGCTGCGTACTGGAGCAGTTTTGCATAATTGTCTACCAGCAGGAGAACCCTGCAACTTGGATCTGGATTTGTCTTTTCTTGAAGCAAGAATTTTGTAAAGAATATCCACAGATTTCGGATATTCAGAATGGAGATAAGACTTCTTTGCACACTGTGACCCATCTGGTCTGGAATTAGACCACATCTAATCGAGCATATTGTAAAATATCCATCATCAAAATAATTTTTCTTTTAACTCCACAGACTACATGTGTATGACATTGATAGTACACAAACCTACAACTGAGAACACTATCAACAATTTAACACAACAGGTCACTGCTTTATGGCTTGACAGGATTATAGCAAATTTTCTCTCCCTCCTCTTCCTTCCTTTCTTATAGTGCTGCTAGATACACATGGGCTTTTTATATACTTTCTTTCAGGTAGTGACAAGACTAGCAGGAAAAAATTTGAGCTCATCTCTTCACAAAAAGTATTTCTAGGAAGTTTTATGTCTTTTAACACAAACGTGAAAACTGAAAATAAAGCTAATATAAGTAAAATAATCAGATACGCAAGCAGTCTTTTCCTGACTTGCACAAGAAAGCTAAGGAATGGCACAAATGTTGTGTGTACAATGGGCAGTTTTTTGTGCAAATAAATTTCTGGCTACTTTCTGAGAAGTTTTTGGTGCAATTAAGAGCATGAGGCTAAGAATTCTTACAGTTCTTAGTGCTTCATTGCTACTTTGCACTACTCCATGCAGTCTGTGACCAAGTAACCTTCGTTCATCCAAGCAATTTAAGGTATTGAATTAGGCTGTTCTTATTAAGTTTCTGATAAATATAAAACTGAATATTTATTCATATACATACTTTAGAAAGCTCTTAATGAAACTGGACTTTCAAGATGCATTTTAGCGGAAGAATTCCCCTAATGTGAAGTATATAGAGGTGTGGCATAGGTTCTGGACAGCAGCCCTCCAGTAATACCACTCAGCCATGTGATCTTTTGTAGGAGTGATAACATAGCAAGCCTACAAACATCATCTGCTTTTTACTGGAAAGTCCTGGAATTACTTTTTTCTTGGTTTTTTTTTTGTTGGTCGTTTGATTGGTAGGTTGCTTTTTTTCTGTTATACACTAATGAACCACTTGCTGAAATGGTCTTTTTAAAAAAAATTGACTGCATGGAATATATCTGGCCAGATCTTCAGTGTAGCCAGGAGGCTTTTATATTTCTGGGAAGCTGCTAGGTCTAAATTATATCAAGACCTCTTCCACTGGCTCAGAGTACCTCAGGAAGACATAGGCACGAATGCAGCTGAAGGCTTGTTCCATAAAGTTCCTTGGATTGCTAAATCTTGTCCTGTGTCTCTTAAACAACAAGGAAAAAATGCCTAACAAAATCAGTCATCTGGCCTGTCCCAGCATAGTTGTTGGGAAGATAAATTGTGTAGAATCAGGTTTCATGGTACTGAAACAGTATAAGCTCGGATACATTTTACACTTTTACTTCTATGCCCTATATCAATATAAGTAGCTTACAAACAGATGTTTTACTAGTCAATTCCCTTCAGATTGCATCCAAGCTACTTATCTTTGTTTAGCTGCATATTGCTGCTAGAGGCATATATAGCCCTAGTAATTTTTTAGTAGTAAAACAAAAAACGTTGACATATTTGTGTATATCATGTGCAACATCAGATAATATTTTCTGTGACCATGACATTTTACAAATACCTATATAATGCTTTGAGCATATAAAAACATGAATATAACAAAAGAAAGTATGACTGCTGAACAAATACATAGGAGTAACATTTATTATTAGCAGCATGCATCTAAGCTGATAAGATTTTCACAACTGCAAATAAAATCTAATACAGAGAAGTACAAGCTAATGCAAGAACATTTCTTAAACTGACTAAAACCTGGGAAAAGATGGAAAAATGAAAAAAGTGACTTCATGAAAGTCTTGTGTTCACTATGCATTGGTGGTCAGAGAAGCAAAAAAATCATTGGATATATATGTAATGTGATATACAATAATTAACCCCAAATTATTTCCCACTAAATAAAACACTACATACAAAACACCATAATTCCCAATTTTTCACAAGGTAAATTATAGTAGTATATGGCATTCAGAGATGAACAATAGATAATAACAGAATGGAAATACTTTGGTTTCTTCATTAAATTTTTGGTTTGCAGTAGTTTGGAAAGACCTGAATCAAGATTAGGAAAAACTGTAAAGATTAGAACAACTGAGCAAGAAATTGGTAATTCATTATATATTTTTCCTTCACAATGTTCCTCACAAGAGCAACATAACCAAAAACCTTTCACCTCTCGATAAAACCTCTACACAATTAGATTGTAGAATTTGCAACAAGTTTTTTAATAACTTCACAAAATTTTGAGGAAACTGACATTTACACAAATAATGAAAACCTCTATTTCTATGTCACAGTCCAAAGAAGCACAGTCCAAATTTTTTCAACCTCAGAATATAGCACAAACACCTCACCAGTGTTCTAGTAGAATAACACTCCTTATTGAGATTTCAGATGTCAAAACTTCTAAAAGTTGAATTTTTTGTAAAGCAGATCTGCAATTTAGGGTTTATTTCTGTACTGATATCATCATTAGCAGAGCACAAAAACCTGCAAATAACTCTGTGCTGCTGTGCTGTAAAAAACACATATTAAGAGTTCTCTATTGTGCTGTTTCAATACCATCAATAGTCACTGCAAGCAAATGGGGAAAAGTGAACAGAAACACAGTAGCAGAATGTCACTTACCAAGGTGAAAAAGTACATCAGAGAAAGTATAGCGCAAGTTTCCTGATTACTAGTCTTGAGATGCTGAGAACCACTCGAGGTATGTAATATAACAAGTCTATCAAGACCTTAATTATGGCAATGAATTAACTGAGATTTAAGATGACCTGTATTTTTAGAACCTCCTCGTTTCTTCCTTCTTTTTTGAAAAAATGTAGTCCAACATTCTACAGTTCTGAATTAGGTCCTCTAGTCTTGATAACTCTTTTGTTGCCTCTAACCACCATTTCAAAGAGCATTTTGTGTCTGAGAATGAAAAATATTTCAGCTATATTAAAAACAGTTTGAAGTAGCCTGGCCTCTCCTTAAAAAAAGGAGTCTATTGAAAGAGAAACCATAGGGGCAGAAAAGAACAGCAAATCATGAAATGGTGGTGCCCACACGTGATCCAGACACTTGTAGCCCCTCTGTTACAACAGTCACACCATTCAGATATAACTTTCAACTGACCAACTCTGTATTTCCAGATGAAATGAAACATTTCATGGCAGCCAGCATATGCTGCCTGACATGACTGAAGCTAGGAGTCACAGCAGTTAGCCCTCAGCAGCAGCTGGTGGTGCATACACTCCACAGTCATGTAGCCATATAATCGTGTGTCGTGTAACCAGACACAGTCAGGGGAAGTTCTGTCACATAGCCATACACATTCTTCACACAAACTCTGCACACAGGCAACCACTGCTCACATATACCCAGCATCCACAGTGCACACGTAAACTGGCACATGGAATCTCAAATTTTGAGTCACAGAGTTTGGCAAACCAAGATTACCAGTAATACCTCAGATTAGTCCAGGAAGAAACAGTCTGATGTGGCTAGAGTTGGTGATGGGGAATCCAATAAAACACACGTCAATTAAAACTAGATTGGAAGAAAAAAAAGACAAGATTGATTTTGCAAAGTAAAAGAGAAGTCTGGAAATCTTATTCTTACACAGTTGTGTTTTAACCTTTCCATAACTTCTATGACATTTGCTTTTATTATTCATGAAATAACACATCTCCTTCTAAACTCCATCAGTATTAAACAGCTCTATGACAAGTCAAAATAGTGAATTGGCTGGATAGTCTAAACAGCTAGTGAAGAAATGTCTCCAATTTTCGTGTTCGTTCTGAATTTTCCAGCCATTCATTTCTTAACTTGAACTCATCCTGCTTTGTACTGCAGTTTAGAATGACAGAAGTCCAGGCTTATGAGCTGGCATCTTTTCAATAAGCAAAGCAAGAACCAATGGAACATATCCTTCTTTGAAATCCCTCACAAATTCAACGTCTCTTCCACCTCACATTGGGTATAATTCTATGCTCTTTTGCTCAGGACTAGTAAGACAGAGATCTTACCTGAGTTCTGTATGAGACAAAAAAAAAAATCCTGGGATGATGTCTGCTTTCAACTGATTAGGCTATCTCTGTCTTTATGTCTTTCTCACTGATCAGTGATGATGAATAAAAATGACAGTCAGCCTTACCAAGTGTTTTTTACAGCTGTGAAGAGTTGATCAATCATGTAACTACCTGTAATTAGTTAACCACTGATAGGAATATATTCAGTAATAAATTAAACACATTAATTTCAATTATACTCTCCAACTTTATTTTTCATATGGAAGAAATAATACCTCTCATTATCTGCACTTTATGGAAAAATAAACAGCATGCTTTTCTCTCCCTTTAGCTATAACTCTCTTTTGATTCTCATCAATCCATGTATGTTGGCACCAGGGACATTTTTCTGCAAGACAAAACATGCAAGTCTGATAGTGCTATGTATTTGTTTTGCTCTCGGCTTCTATTCAGTAGCTATACAAAATCTGCCTCAGATTATCTCACAGATGAATGGAAGATACATTACCAGAATTTTGAAAGCCTGTTTTGCTCTCAAAGAGATTTGAAACTGTTTTGAAAGAAAGCAAAGCTGGAAGAGTACCAAATACTTTTTCCTACCACTGAATTCTTTTACAGTTAGATTCATGCTTTTTGTAATAATATAGCCATGTTTTAATGTTCACATTATGCCCCTTTGGTCATTGTTAAGTCTTCCCTTATGCTGTAAAACTACTTGTGTGTCATTCCCTATTACAAAAACATTTCAGACTGTGAAAGGTGATACTACTTTTACTGAACTAATGTGAAAGGTGAAGGAACGGTCACTGGCACCACAGCATGGAGGTAAGCATGGGTCAGATCTCCAGTGAAGTGGACTGCTATTATTAGCTGCTGACTTATTCTGATAATGAAGTGGTTTTAAAATGGTGCTATATTAATTAGAAGGCTTTGGAAGCACAGTGTCAAGAGTGAGATCAACTGACATGCTTTCCTGCACCTAACTGTGTAATCCTGTTTCTTAACATAGATCCATGTCCTTCTTTAGCCCCTCACCTATTAAAACATTTATGAGAAGTCCTGCAGCAGTAAGGCCTCTGAGTATCTCTTCCGACACCTAACACCTTTGCACCTGCTTTTTTGGGTTTCACACCCCTCCTGCTAATGTTTGATATTGCATCTTATACCAGCTCCATAACACAGCTGTTGTTTTGCATGGATTGACACTTTGACCAACTGCATTGGACAGCAACTCAAGCTTTAAGCAAATTCAAAGAAACTATAAGGCCTGAACAAAGAAGGACAAGATTAAATTCTGTCTAATGGAGATGCAATGAAGTCAGGCAGTTGGAAAACCATTTCTGAGACTGAAAAATATATGTACAGAAATGTTGGCATGATTACAGTCAACTAGACATTTCCTAGTGATTTACAATGAAAAATTTACCAGGGGTTGGCTTCCCAGTACCAAGTTAAGCCCCTTATTACAGCACTCCTTTCTGCTCTGTGGTCCCAAAAAAAATCTCACAAATAAAATTCCATTTTTAACAAATCTAATACATGAACCCTTTGCAACTTGTATAAAATCTTACAGAAGTAAAGATTTGACAGATTCTTTATAGTCCCATTTAATAAGACAGGAAGGACCTGGAGAGTTCTTCCAGTGCCTTATTGGATAGTGAAACCCCTGGGAAATTAATGTCCTGTACATCCAATTGCATTTTTTATTTATAATTGTCACACATATTAAGAAAACCCAAACAAATAGCAATGAAAAGAGACAGGTTTGGAAGCATACAGATTTGAAGAAAAACGTACTGGTAAAAGAACCTGATATTTTACAGTTCTGTGAACACCAGAGACTGCTGGTCTCCCTACCTACCAGGTAAAGGCTTTGAGATGTGTCAGTCATGGATCACAAAGACAAGAAGTTACATGAAAATGCCCAGTGGGGACTTATTTGAAGCCTCTGCATACACACATAGACCTTGTGCTTCTGTTCTTCCCGCTAAATGTGTGGCTTTGGTGAATAGGATTGGATAGACAAAAAAAAACAGGACAAAAGAGACTGAAAATTTTCCAGTTGTTGAACCTCAGTTTTAAAATATCAGCTGGAAATGTATTAATGTGTAAAAAGTTATTTATGTCTGTTCTGGATACTGTTGTGTTTGAAAACCACAGGCAACAAATCTTAGTGCCTAATAAATCCTTAATCACGTCAGGGCCTTTTTTAGGGTCACACCTGTTGGCATTATTAAACGATTTAAGAAACAACTATTTATAATTATATTTTTCAGGTAGGCAAAGCGGAGAAATAGTACCAGTTATAACTCCTGTCACTGTAGAAAGCTTTTCCAGAGGGGATGCATTTCTCCACCTGTAGGTCATCAATGCAAGTAATCTAATTAGTGACATAAAGGTTAGAGGCAGCCTGGACTGTAGTTATCACACACTGATGGAGTTCACAGTCCAGAAGGACATGAGTTAGTCAGAGTAAAGTCAGGACCCTGAGCTTTAGGAAAGCAAATTTCCAGCTCTTCAAGGGTTTAGTCAATATCAATCCCTTGGGAAAACTTATGTCAGGGACAAGGGAGGAAAACAGAGTTGCCAGATATTTATGGATGCCTTCCACAGTGCACAAGATCTTTCTATCCCCAGGTGTAAGGGATCAGGCAAGGAGGACAAAGGACTGGAATGGCTAAGCAGGGAACTGCTGGTCAAACCAGAGGGAAAGAAGCAAATGTATAGACAGCAGAAGCAAGGACAGGTAACCTGGGAGGACTACAGGAACACAGTCCATTTGTACAGGGATGGGGTGAGGAAGACCAAGGTGAAGCTATAAGGGGATCTTTGCATCCCGCTGTACCTCCACGGACTGCAGGGGCATAGCTGCCTCACCATGGTCTACACCACAGGCGGCAGGGGACTCTCAACTCTGGTGCCTGAAGCAGCTCCTGCCTCTCCTCCTCCACTGCCCTTGGTGTCTGCAGAGTTGTTCCTCTCATGTGTACTCACCCCGCTCTTCTCTGGTTGCAACTATATCTGCACAAAACCTTTTTTTTCATTCTTAAATATAACAGAAGCATTGCCACCATTTCTGACTGGCCCAGCCTTAGCACTGGCTCTGCCAGACTTGGAGGAAACTTCTGGCAGCTTTTGATAGAAGCTATCCCCGTAGCACTCATGCTACCAAAACCTGGCCATGCAAACCCAATACAGTATGCTAAGGCACATAGAAGACTGGAAGTTGATTTGGGACAGATCTTCAGCAGATCTTCCCCAAGGAAATGTCCTGCCTGCTTAGCTTAGTGGCCTTCTACAGTGGAATGACTCCATCGATGGAAAAGGAAGGAGTTACACAAGTCATCTATACAGATTTCTGTAAAGCCCTTGACATGGTCACCCACAACATACTTCTGACTGAGGTGGAGAGACAGGGATTTGATGGCTGGAGTGGTCCATGAACAAGGAATTGGCTGGATGGTGCTGTCCCCAATGTACTGGTCAATGTCTCAATATCTGGATAGAAGTTTGTGAGAGGTGGTGTGCCTCAGGGGTCTGTACTGGAACCAGTGCTGCAATACCTTCATCAGTGATATAAGCAGTGGGATCAAATGGACTCTCAACAAATTTGCAGATGACACCCAGCTGAGTCATGCAGTTGACCTGTTTGAGTGATTGTGATGTGATGTGATGTGATGTGATGTGATGTGATGTGATGTGATG